>NW_008796044.1:15717057-15755252 GCF_000699145.1 Aptenodytes forsteri
GATGCAGCCCAGGATACGATTGGCCTTCTGGGCTGCGAGCGCACATTGCCGGCTCATGTCCAGCTTTTCCTCCACCAGTACCCCCAAGTCCTTCTCGGCAGGGCTGCTCTCAGTCCCTTCATCCCCCAGCCTGTATTGATACTGGGGTCGCCCCGACCCAGGTGCAGGACCTTGCACTTGGCCTTGTTGAACCTCATGAGGTTGACACGGGCCCACCTCTCGAGCTTGTCCAGGTCCCTCTGGATGGCATCCCGTCCCTCTGGTGTGTCGACCGCACCACTCAGCTTGATGTCATCTGCAAACTGGCTGAGGGTGCACTCGATCCCATTTAGGTAAAATAATTCCCATTCTTGGCTTTCAGGTCTTGTGTCAAGTCAGACACCAGACAGAGACTCACCAGGTGAGATGAGCTCTGTTTGAGCTCCAGCTTCATGTGATCAAACCCCTCCTGCTTATGTGCATATGCTAAATACCACATCTGTAACAGCAGCACGTGAATGCACACTTCCTCACACGAACCCCACTGGCAATTGAAAATTGGAACAAACCATTCTTTTCAGCTTGTGAAAGCTGGATATCTTACTCTCTAGAAAAATAAAAAGCAATTTGGAGCTTGGCTTTTGTAAATTGCCTTGAAAATCTCAGTAATGCTGAGTAATTAAAGTATTTGGTCCTAAAATTTAGTTTAAAAGGTTTTTTGTGTGTGCGTGTATGATTGCCTTCAGCTAAATAGTTTCCTCCGTGTTTACCCCTCCAAACATCCTTCCACCCTTTTTTCTATTATTCTCTTGCAGGAAGGGGATTTTGTTAGGTTGCCAAGCCCAGCTGGGCTGGGGTAGAAGCTCATCATCGGGGAAAGAGGAGCAGGCTAATTTTACAAGGTGAACACTCCTATTTGCATGGAAACATCTCTGCAATCAATAACATCAGGAAGAAGAATGGCAAACAAGACAGTTAAACTGAGATCTTCGAAGTTGCAAATACTAATCAGAGTGCTTGAAAGCTGCAGGAAAATTTACATGAGAGAAGCAAACACCGCTTCTTTGTGGGCAATGATTTGATTAAACAAGCACAGTGAGACAGTTTCTCATTTGTGTTAACGGAGAAGCATCCTTTGTTCATGTTCAGTCCCACTGATTCCCTGCTCACAATGTCCTATTTAAGCTCCATTAATTCACTGTGGAGCCTATAGGAAGAATTCGTGTTCATCCTTGCTGGAAGGACTCGCAGCATCGCTGCTAGTGAAAGGAAAAATCAAGACAGCAGCTGAGAAGGGCTCGGATATGAAAAATCAGCAGAGTGAAAACTGAAAAATGAGGAGTGGAGCCCTGGGTCTGCTGAAGAAATCCTGGTGGTTGTGCCTGAGCCAGGAATTCACCCTTTGCGAACCTCTTCATGACAATTATCTGACCTTATAAATCAGGAGTCCTAGAAGGTCCCTCTGGAGGCTCCCCGAAGGCCAGTAAGGCAGGGAAGAATGCTGCACCTTTAGCTGGGGCTGGCTGCATCCTTGTGCATTTTGGCTCCACGAGCTATTGAAGACGAGAAACGCCTCAAACACTAACACACGAGCCGCATTTTGGTACCTGGAGGAAGCCAGACCCCCAAGGAGGGATTTCCACCTGAAACAGCAGCTGATGGTTTGATAATATTTGGGCAGACAGTGCCACCAAAAGGAAACGTGATAAACTACCCAGCCTAAAAATGCCTTTTGCCGGTGCTTTTCGAGCAGTTGCCATGACTACCCTCCCTCCACACACCTCTGCTTTGTTCCCCCATCTGCTCCTCAGACGGTGCTTCGGTGCATCCGTCTCTCTCAGAAACACACACAGCCCTCCTAAGGCACCAGGGCTGAGAAATTAATGTTTTAGTCGTTCAGCTAAGGGAGAGTCTCTTTTTAGCCTAGCAGCTAAAGATTTTTCCAGCCCTATACAGCGCAATCTTATCAAATTGCTTGAATACTAAATTGCAACACATGGAGAAATCGTATTCTTTGAGAGTTTTTAGATAACACATTCCCCTACATACTGCAAAACAACACTTTATTTGCTTGTGATTAACTGGAATACTTTTCTCATTTTGTTTCAAAGCCGGCACTACCAACAGGAAATTAAACATATTAGAGTTTGCCTGGATCTTTAAAGTACCCATTGCCGTAGCTGACTTCGCTCCGGGATGCAGCTCAGAGGCTGAGCCCGGTCCCGGTCCATGGCCTGACTCTGGCCACAGCCGCTGGAGCATCGCAGCCTCATCGCGGCTGAGACCCGACGGGAGCCTGGATCTGCTGGACAGGGACGAGGGACTTCACATCTGATGTGCTTTACATCAAGCTGGTATCACAACTGCAAGATTCTCCTAAATTAACGAGAAGCCAAAATAACAGTCTCCATTTATACGGGAAGACGGATTAAAATGCTTCTCCGAGGCTGGGTTCTGCCGGCTTTCGCTGCCGGGGTGGCTGCAGAGGGTGCTGTTAACCTGCGTACACCAGCGCCGAAACAGGGACTCCACCAAGCGGGACAGACCCTGCGGGCTGCTGCAGGCAGTGTGCGCGTTCAGGGGGGATATTAAAGAGTTTTACCGTTAGGATGTCAATTCACGCGCTGCACAGACCTGTCTGCTACAGCCCCACCTGAAGACTTTAACTGAATATGACGGAGAAAGGCCGGGTGCTGTTGGCACATCCCATCCAGCTGCCTTGAGTTTGTATCTCAGAAAAAACATTGTCCTCTGTTTTGATGTTAGGTGTAGCAGGATCTCGCAGCTCCCTGCTGGGTCTCAGCACGCCCTGGGTGTCCCCAGACCAGTGTGTTTGAGGGGGACAAAGCCGGCGAAGGGGGTTCGGTGAGACAAGGCTAATTGCTTGGAGCGGAGCAGAAAGGATCAATGAGCTTCACGCAAGTTGTATTTTCTTTGCTGGTGGGGGAGGATGTATGTCCGTATTTCTTTTTAATCTGATGATGAGGAAACCACAGTTTGGCCTCCCTGCACGGCTGAAGTATAAAAATAGTCCTTTCTTGCTGTCCTAAGGATCCTTGTTCCTTCCCAGCATTTTAATTTCATTACCAGTGACAACACAGATGTTATTTATTTTACCAATCTGAGAATGCCCCATTTGTTCGTGGGGAATGGGCTGGGCACAGTTGGGCTGTGTCAGTCCTGTCCTCGGGGCTGAGAGCCGGAGTTTTCCTACAGCATCACGTCTCAGGAGGTCGTAAAAATTATTTCACTCCTTTGGCATGATTCAAACCTTCACTTTCTGTTTTCAAAGGCATCTTCTTGCCCTAAGTAATGATAAAACCAGGCTGTGCTCCCACTACCAAACACCGCCTTCTGCCCTTTCCTTTGACTTTCCCTAATGCGGAGGAGACTGCCGCCGGGCTGAGAGCATGCTGGAGGTTTCACTGCGGTGCTTGCAGGGTGGGCACCAGGACAGGGCAGGGATGGGGACACGGATGCGGGTGGCAGGTGATGGTGGGGGCCATGAGCCTTCTCCAGCTGCTCGACATCCTGGAGGAGCTTTCACAGGACTCAGCAGCTGAGATCATTTTTTCATGATGGCTTTTAAATCCACTTCATTTCGGCATTAAATGCATATGCCTTGCTCATCAACTACACAATGGTTTAAAAAGCTGGTTTTTTCCCTTAAAAATCCTGCCATGGTTTTGCTCCTGGTTGCTCTTGGGTTTGCTCTAATCCTGCCGCTCTAGCAAAGGCGGATCCTGCAGCTCTCCCATGCCTCCACTTTGACGAAGACCACGATTTTCAGCATTTGGCTCGCCACCTATGCAATTATTTCCCATTCAGTGAGTACACGCAGGTGCCAGCTAGCAGATGCAGCCGACAGACTGGTCTGAACGGGCCAAAGGTGGTGAGTGCCCTTTTGACTTGGGACTGTGACATTTTTACATATGGACTACTGTTACCTTCTCAGGTTTGGTTTTGTTTTTTTTTTCTTTTTTTAATAGTAGTTTCAGCATCATTTCTCTGGCTTTCTGCCTATCCATATCAGGAAGAGTAACGTCAGAGGAGTCAGTCCAAAGCTGATTGAATTTTTGCTGCTGCTGCTACAGTAGGATGGGGGCAGGAATAGACACACTGGAGAGCGAGGATCCTCCCAAGGGCAGGCTGGGGCTGTGCGGGGAGGAGGCAGAAAGCTCCTGTTTCCAGCCTCAGCACCCATCAGACAGGGCACGTGGTACCCAGCCTGGTCAGCCCTGCCTCTGAAACCACAGGTGTTTTGATTGTAAAAAGGCAGGGAAGAAAGACAAGAGGGAGAAAAATGTTCCCAGTGAGGGACTTACAGGAAACATCAGAAGACCAGTTTCCAAACTATCTCAAGATCATCCCGCTCCATCCACTGTTGCTGCTCAGTGGAAAAACAGTGAAAAATCATAGAAAAAAAAACTAGTCCAGAACTGCTGTGCATGAAGGCAAACAGAAACCCTCAGCTTGTTTTATTACCCCACAGCTGCTTGCTGCTGCACGGTGGTTTTAGTCTCTATGACCCAAACCTCAAAGCTGCACCTGGAGGCACCGTCTCTGGATGTGCTTCGACTTCGTCCCCGTCACTCCTCAGGTATCCCGGCTCCATCAGCAGAGCTGCTCCAGCAGTGAAGGTCCTGGGGAGCCTGGAGGGAAATAGCTGCAGCAGGTAGTGCTGCGGCTGCTCGCTGTGAGCCCCAACGTCGCTTGGGGCCACTTTTAGCACAGTTAATGCAATTAGTGCAATTAGCAGCGTTAGTGCCATTAGCACACGCCCACACACGCTGGGGCCACCGTTGAGCCACTCGAGCTGCTGCTGCTCCCTGCCAGCTCACCTCCTGCACGGACCTGCAGCCGGGCTCCCCGCCTGTGTCATCTCCTTTCCTTTTCCTTGTATGTGTTTTTATGTTTTGTTAAACTTTAGAGTTCCTTGATGGTCCCTAAGAAGCATCATCCTAGTTCCTGTCCCTTCATTCCCCCCTGAGACAGCAGCAGTGATTGCTGAAAAAAAAAAAAAAGCCATTTGTGTTTTTCTACCCAACTATTTCCTTGCTAGTGATTCAAGTGCCGTGATTTCCCTTCGGCTCCTCCGGAGTTTTCAGTAGTTCCTTCTCCTGTCCATTTTATGTGATAACTCAGTCTGAGAAACACCTGCACCCCATTAGGAGCAACTTTGGGTACATAAAGCTGAATACAAAGGGTAAAAAAATGTTTGATGGCTGAGTCACGCTCTCATCCAGGAAGCAATCTGGCAATCGCCACAGGGTCCCTGGGGTACCCAAGCTGAAAAACAGGCTCGACCCTTATTTCTAGCACATCACTGAAGCTACTTACTCTGCTAAAATACTAACGCTGCTATGAATCATACCTAGAGCATGAAGCAGCTGATGTCTTCTGCGTCACCTAGCGGTGTCAGCTTCCTTTTTAGTAAAAATTACCCAGGGAAGTGCTATCGTAGTGTCACCACCCAGAGAGAGGGGCTGTGTAACCACTTTCTGGCTGCTACAGCAATTGGCTTCGCTTGATGTTTTCTCAAAAGCTGGAACAAGGAGATGCTGAAAATCTGACTCACTGTCAAGGGGCTTCAGGTAGATCTGATTTTGGTAAATTGGGGGCTATTTGGCCAGTCACCCATCAGACAGCAGTGATTTGCCAGCTGTGCTTCGTGGTTAACCTCGGCCGTGTACCTGAAGTCAGCATGGTGCTTTTCAGGGACCGCAAGCTCAGCGTGGGACCGGTGGGATACATCTCCATTGGACTTGGGTCCTGAGATCCCGCTGAGCCAACCAGCTCCCATGGGTGATTTTACACCCCGTCTGCCTGCTGTGATCGTTTAAGCATGCCCTTTGCAATCTTTTCTCGGGAAATTCAGAGCGACCCTCAATTTTGGTGGGCTTCATTTTTTTGTTCTACCTGCTGATGCCACGTGGCTCCTTTCTTCTGCAGATGACCAGCACGCTCCCTGAGAGCTCACCTCCCCTTTCTGCCAGCCTGTTTTCTCTTAAAGCATTTCTGATTTTCCTCCTCTTTCTGGGAACAAGCAGAGATAAAGGTGTTTAACGGCCATTTGAAGATTTATTTTTCCATTTGCCATCTTCTATTTTGAGGTTGTTTTGACTGTGAAGCTCCTTCCATGCCCGTTGCTGTCAACAGCAGGCTTGTTGCTGACTGCTGCAGACCCTGGTGGTGGGTGAACTCAGGTGTCCTTCTCACCGTTTCCCTGGGCTGGACGTGGTTTGCCACGTTTTCACAGACATTAGGGCATTTCCATCCATTCCTGAAGAAAACTCACAACTGTGCATGCAGCTGGTTTTTTTTTTTACATACAACCTGTTTGTGCTTTCTCTGTGCCCACATGGTTTAACAACTTATTTTGGAAAGTCTGACTCCGAAGTTTGAAGTCTTTGCAGGCTGAGGAATGCTTCAGGCAAAAAGGCTGTCCGTATTTTACATCTGCTGACTTCCTTAGTCTTTACATGAACATAATCGCAAGATTCATGTTCCTCCTTTCAAGTGAGAGCACAATCAAAGAAATCGTATCCAACCAGCCAGGGTTCAGGCATGTCTGGGGAGGGTAATAAAACATTAAAAAAATGGAAAATGTTTTTCATGTGCCTATTGCTGCAGCTGACAGTGCATCGCTGAGAGCCAGGAGGAGATTCCTCCAAATTTAATAGCCAGGACTTAGATGGATAACTAGAAATAAATCAAGACAATCGTAAACCAGAGCCAAAGGGTTTGCTACAGTGTGTAGAGAGAGGATCGTGGTTTGGGAAGCACAGTGATTAATTTGTTTTCATAGAGTAATTACCAATTAATCATTTGGCTAATGATGCTCTATTATGAATTAGTTACAAACAGACTTCAGCCCAATTATAAGGACTCAACTAGATCATTTAATTGAATGTTTATTCTTCCAAAAGTGCTGCACAAGACTTTTTTTTAGCAGCTGAACACATACATCTAACTGGAAAATGGCACACGTTTAAAATCACTGGCTGCTAAAGATGCCTTAAATTACACCCCGTTGTAATTAGGAGGCTCAGTGGTGTATCCATAGCTGAGCTTGACCTCTGTGACAATGACAGTTGTTTAAGCATGTAATCATTCTTTTACATCAGATCCTTTTTCCTGAAAATGTTGGTATTTAAGGGGTTTTTTTTTAGTTCATCAGATGAGGGGGCCTAAAATAAACATTCTTCTCTAGGCTGACACGTGACAGCATTAACAATGAGCTGAAAATAAAATTGCACATAATACGCTGTTTAGAAGTATGTCCTCAAAGTTGCTGCAGAAAATACCAGCTGTACATAGCAGACTAATACTTAGCAATTCTAGTTCCCCCTTGGGGGTACATCTGCCAGATATAAATATTAATGAAAGGGAATTGTGACAGGAAGATTAAGATTCATTAATCATTATTATTATCCAGCATCAGGTGCTAACGGGGCAGCTGCTTGGAGTGAGACGTCGTCATCTTGACCTAGCGCAGACGTTCGTGAGGATGCCGTAGGAAAATGAGGTCTCCCAAGGAAGCAATAAGCACACTGCTGCAAGACGAGATGTACTGAGGGAGCAAATCCAAAGCTCGGTGGCTGTGGGTGTGCGTCAGGTCCCCGGGAAGATGTGGTGGGACAGGGGAGGACCTGGGGCACGACCTCTGGTTTAAGCAAGCAGCACCGCAGCCGCTGTCTCTGCATTGCCGGGGTGATTCCCTCTGCTTTCCCCTCTGCAGACGGGACCCGCGCTCACCCCACACGCTGACGGTAACTCCGCTGTCTAGGGAAAATGCAGTCAGAGAAACCAGGAAAAGCTGCAACTCCCATGCTCCGGTGGGATATAGAAGATTTCACAAACTTTCCCATCTGACACGTTGTTCAAACACTCTGCAGCTGTCAGACCCCCATTGTTCAGGTTTATATTGTGTTGGGGGTTTTTGATGTCTCAGCCATTGCAGAGCTTTCTAGTGGGAAAGAGAGGCCACTGCATCCTCCTGGCTTCCCAGACAGGTTGGTGTCTGTTTTCACAGCCCTCTGTTCAGCCAGGCAAGCTTAACTCCTTGCTCTCCGCCACACTCCTTTTGCATTGCACGTGCTGCCAGTTGCCTTCTTGCTCCAGCAAGAATTTCCATTTTAGCTGCTTGCATTTGATAATGTTGCTCAGTACTAGCCATCGCGGCGTGTGCTTGCTCCTTCGTGCAATTGCAACAGAAGCAGTTTTGTGCCACCTCTAGTCTTTGGCGTTATTTTTTTCTCAGCTAATAACATGAGAAGGTGCCCCAGTTTCCCCCCAGACTGCAGACAATTGTCATGCAGGTTGCCGTGCCCTGTGCAATAGCCGTTGCACAAGAACACCATGCACGGGAGGTAGGTGCTCAGAAAAGCAGAAACACAGTCGACTATTCCCCTACACAATGTATATGTTTCAAACATTAGCTTGGAGGAGTCCCACAGCTCAGGTGATCCTGTTGTAAGGCTGTCCTGGGGAATTGGTTTCTCCATTTATTTTTGCCAGTAGCAGAAACTAGCCCAAGGACACCAGCCTTGATAAAAGACTGCTAACTAAAATGCATAGCACATGCATTTTTTCCACGTGTGAGGCTCTAATGATTGCTGCAGAAGTCAAAATGAAGACTACATAACTTGGATCAGGTGCTAGCATTTCTGCCTTACCCACACCTGCAAATCCCATCAGCTTGCATCCCTGGGAAAGGCAAAAGTGCCCCCAGCAGCCTGGGAGCCTGGAGCGAGTTAATGAGAACTGGTAGCGCTGGGGTAGGGACAGATAGATTTATGGGGGATTATCTAGGTCAGTGGGCTATTTGCTCTTTAGTCATCCGTTCCCACCTGTATCATTAACTGAGAAAGGATTACAGACAGGTCCAGCCTGCGCCTTCATCCCAGCCCAGCTTTTCTCTTTGTGTTTTGGGAAACTGTTGCCCTGGGCAGAGACCTCGCCTGGATTACACACACATTCGTTCTGGAGAGAATTAAGATATAGATCTAGATAGACAGAGACATACGTCTGTGTGTCAGGATAGACTAATCAAATCTGTTTGAGGGTCCAGGTGTGACGGGGAGCGCAGCTGCTTTCCCTCCTCATGCACCAGCTTCCAAGTGGATCACTGGAGCTTGCATCCCTCTCTGCTTCATTCCTTTGTATTTCCATTTATTCCTGCTGCTGCTGAGCATTCAGCACAGCCCTGAGGCACTACCTTCAACCTAGCCCTGTTCCGCAAAACACGGTTCCTAATGTCTGATGTGGTTCCTAAATTGCATTGGCAAAACAAAGAAGCCTGGATTAGACTGTCTCAGCAGGAGGGCTGTACGGTTCCCCCATCGGCGGGCTTACCCGGTGCTCTGCGTGCGCTGGTCTTTGCATGGGAGGTATATATTCAAGGTATTCTCTAATCGCTTACCGTAAATACGGTTCTGAATGGAAGCCAAGTTGTTTCATATTAATGAGTCGCTTCCATTCCTCCCTATCACGTTGTTGGGAAGGGACCTGTTTAAGCTTCTTTGTTTAATGCTGGGTTCTGCTCCTCTGTGATAAGTGCTGCTTGCCAAAAGCTTCATTTCTAATGTAGTTCAAAGTAAAGTTATTAAGTCATATACGTCGACATAATCAGGATTTGGGAGAGGAAGGAGAGCTTAGCTAATCACGGTCCTTGGGGCAGGATGCACACCGATACAGTTAAACGCTGGTGAGCTAATTTTCTCCCTAAAACAGCATTTTGGTGGAGTTCAGGTTTATCGAGAGGGAGCATTTCAGCCTGCTGCTCTGCACCAGATGGGGAGACTGGAGGCCCAAGCCCAGCCTTGCTGGGGCTGAGGGGATTTTCTTATTGATTTTAGAATGTTTTGGGTCTAGATCTTAAGGCCTGGAGTGCTTTACTAAAGAAGGCCTCTCGTACCTAATTTCAGAGACAAATTCCATGCCCTGCAATGTCTGTGTGAACCTTTTTACTGACTTTGAAGTAGGTTTTTCCCTAGGGGTACGCAGATTGACAAATATTGTGACTAAGTCCTTTCCAAATGAAATCTAACATCAGCTCTTGATAAAGAAGAACTTGCGTTATAAGAAATCCCCAAAGACAGTGATGGTCATCACCACTTTTGTTATTAAAGGGCATATTTTGCCATGGTTTGTTTAGTTTGTTTTATGAATTAAGTTTGTGAATTCATGAGATTAAAAGCTTAAATGGGATCAATGAAGACTACACAGCATGCATCAAAGTAATTGCGGATTGTTTTTCAAACTCCAGAAGACCACTAGTATTGAAGTACTAAGGGTTTAGAGCAATAATTATGAATTTTTCAAATAGAGAGATGAAAGGAAATACATTGTCAGTACACAAGGCTGAACTGAACTGTTTGTTATTTCCAGCTGACCAGGACCTCTCTTGGGGTAAAGGTACGTGATGTCCTCTCTAAGGTAGCAATCTGATCCACGGAGCAGTTTGAGAAAAATCATTTGCTGTGTACAGGATGTTGACTATGTGGAAAAGTAATAAAGCAGCGTAAGCCTTCGAGAGAAATACAGAAGCTTCCAACTCTGCCCTCCATCCTTTCCTTTCTACCTCTGAGCAAGACTGTATGGGAAATATATTAAAATCATGAGTTTTGTTCAGCTCCAATTTCCAGATGGCAACATATGATACGGTATTTGCCAGCTTTTGATTAAAATTAGGCTTTTCTGATCCATAAGGGTAAAGCTTGTAATATTCTCGTCTCCCAAACCTTTGATTTCTGATGTTCATTGTTCCCATAAATTATCAAGTACAGCCAATAGAAAGCAGCTAATTTCTATCTAGTGGAAGTCAGGCAGATTTGTGGATTTGATACTGCATAGTTGAAACTATTTTAATATGCCGAATTTATGGAAATGCTGAATTTAATATTCTCAGAACAAACCACACCTGATTTTCAGGCAGAATTCCCTCCCTCCTCTGCCCAATCCTTTGAATTTAGATAATCCCACTATATTTTGCGTGGCTTTCTTTCAACATACCCAAGAGGTAGGCCTTCGTGCTTAAAACCAGAAGCTATTTCATACGGCCTGACTTGGTTCAACCGGAGTCTCATTCATCTTGTTTTTCAGTGAGGAGGTGGCAGGATGATATTGAGGTGCCCACGGGATGCAGGGATGTGGGGCAGGGAAGGCACCGCCAGCTGCTCCAGTCGCGTTCCCGTTTCCAGCCAGGGCAGATGTGCGTGGATATTGGTGTTCCCAGCCAGGGCAGATGTGCGTGGATATTGGGATGGATTTTCACCAGTTTGGCTGACCCCAGGTTTCCCGAAACAGCACCAAGCTCTCATCCGCTGTGGGACCCAGGCAGCTACTGCTTCAGGGTGCTGCATCGCCTCATCCTGAGCAGTCCCTGGCAGAAAGACCAGGGTCAAAGCTCCTGTCCTTTGCTGGGTCCCAGCATCCAGCCAAAAACCCTTCCCTGCCTGTCAAAAAGACTTAAGTGCAGCACGGGCAGAAATTATTATCCAAATCATCATGTGCCTTACGAGGCTGTAGCCTTCCTGGTCTCAGTGTCACACTTACCCGCAGGGAAAATTGGTCTAACTATGGGGATGTGAAATAGCTAAATATGATGTGTTTTGCTTCTCTGATCGCTAAGAGAAAATAGGTAACACTGGTACATGTAGCTGCAGGCTGCTCTCTGAAGACCGCTATTGGAGGCTATTGATGCCTATGTGTAATCATTACAGAAGCACTTAAAGATTTACTAAATTAGTGGAGTAAACATCTGTTTTGAACAGAAAGTGTCTACGCACATAGCAGCAATGGGGAAGAGCCGTGTTTCATCAACTTGTGTGGTGTCTCAAAGAGGTAACATAGTTGGCAGTAAGGAGAATATCTTGCAGGATTTCACAATCGCAAAGAAAACACCGAGCTGACCCTTATTTTGGTCAGATCCTCATCTGGTGTAAATCGGTCAAGATTCACCAAAGCCAGGTTGTTCCTGGATGCTGTTACCCAGTTTTCCAGCGTCAGAACTGATGTTTTATAGAAGCTCATAGTTGCACATATTAAAGTAATCAGGAGTATTTTCATTACTGACTGTGCAAGTGAAATGAAGACAGACATAATGGAAATGTGTTCAAAAAATTTTATTGACAAAGAATTTGAATAAAAATGTTTTTTTTTCTCCTGTGTATGACTGTTGTGCACAGTAACCAGATCTAACAGATGCCATTAATACAATGGAAGGATTGTAGTGGAGGGGAGAGGAAATGTATTTCCCAATCCCTACTGGAAATTATGTCTCTGCTTAATTCCTCCAAGCAGCTTAGATTTAAATAATTCTTGTTTTTTTCCCATTGGCCATTTCCCATAGCTGCACATCCCTCAAGTGAGCATCCAGCCTTTGGGATTAGCCACAGAAAAACACAGTTCTCTTCCTCAACCTCCTTCCTTGGGACGCTTTCTAGAGCAAGTTTACCTGGATTCCCCCAAATCAGGCATTTCCCTCTCTGCTGCTTTCTGCTGTCATTACACAGTCCGGGTTATCACTTGTTTTGTTTGAGGGGAGAAGTATTTTTACTCCATATTCATGCAGATTTTCATATTGTTGTAGTTTTCAAGAGCTTCTCATTCACGTCTGCGTTGACTCAATCTTTTGCTGACAAAGACAACCCCCCTGCTTTGTTCTCAGCACACCAAGCAGCTGGCACCGAGGCTCCAAATACCTGTTTCTCCCCCTTGTCCACCCTCTTTGTTCTCCAAACCTTCTATCCCGGTGAAAAACCTGTCACCTAGAGCTGGACCCGTACAGAGCTCTCCCTCTGTCCTGTAGTAAGGAAAGTACCCACCGAAGGGAAAGGGCTGATTCAGACCTGGCAGCCCGCTGGGGAAGGCGATTGTTGATGGGCAGTGTCCAGAGGTGCTGCCTCTTAGGAATTGGTGGGCTGTTGGGTCTTCATCCGTCATAGAAGAAAGTGCCGCCTTGTCCGACTCCAAACTTGGTGTGATGGTCTGAAAGAAACATGTACGGGACCAAAAGCTAAGGTCTCAAATGCATGAAAAAGCAGGGATGACACATTGGAAACCGCGCCGCCTTTGGGGACACAGCAGTCCCCCACGGCAATGGGACAGATCTCATCCAGAGCCAACAGTGTCCCGACACAGCAGGAGTCCAGGGTCCACAGGGCTGTTTCAAGGGACAGGGACCTTGCCAGGGCTGTCTCAGGTATCTCCTCCTTGCAGATAGCTCTACCCCTGCATTATGTTTTCAGAGCACAATTCATTATTGTTTTCTTGGGGGCCTAATTTTGGGGAACAGTACAGGGGTGTGCCCACCTCTCTTCTTCCCTTCCTACCCCTTTCAGAAACATTAAAAGTGAGTTTCACCTCACCTGATTTAACCCAATTTAACCACGTAGACTTTGAAACAGTCCGTGCAGGCTGACAAGCACTCCTAAGAGGCAGCTGACGTGATAGAGGGAGCCGCGGCGCCTCGCTCAGACGGGGGGGGACGTCCCCACTGCACACACCTAAAGGCAGCTGCAAGGGCTCCCACTCTCGCCTTTGGCGTATCTTGTTTGGTTTTTTTTTTCCCAGTTATGTTTCTTCCTGCCCTGAAAGTATGCGTTCATGCAAAGGCACTGCCTGCACAAATTCTGCATTTCTTTGTGCATGACCTCGACTAAAGGAAAGTGCAAGAGCAATACTCGGGCAAAACACATCTCCACGTCCGATTCAGCTACCACACTGGTGCCGTTGGAAAGGCCAGCAAGGCCCCAGGATAAGCGGGAGGCACCGAGGTTGGTGGGGTCAGTGCTCCCACTCGTGGCAGACGGAACATTCCCTGACTTTGTGCAATCTCAGGGAGCAATTTAGCAATTACCCTTGCAGCTTACTTTCTCAGCATCTCCAACATCCTCTGCACATCCACCTTCGCTTTCATCTTTCCCATCGTTATCAGGCTTTTTTTCCTCTGTATTTAATCCAGATGTGAGTGGCTGGCCAAGAACCTCTTCATATGTTCTGTAATATGGAAAATATCCTGAGGAAATGGCTGAATAACTCACTTTCTCATCCTGCTTAGTGTTAACCTTGCCATCATTGAAGCTTTCTTCTGTTTCCATGCTGATGTGCGATGCAGCAAGGGAAGATGGGCTGGTAAAGACGTAAGATGTTCTGTAGTAGGGCAGGTACACAGGAGCAAACACCAGGTGATCTGGGACTGACTGGTCATTGCAAAGCAAGAGTTTGGTATTCAAGTCTTCAGGACTGTCCCTGGCCAGCAGGACGTGCTCCAAGACTCCTGGGCTGGATGCTGGGGGAGTGGTTTCATCCCTTGTCTCCAGATCTCCTGGAAGCTCCTGAAAGAAATTCCCATTTGATCAAATATAACAAAATTATGCTATCAATGGGCAAGAGCCATTAGCAAAACCAATCACCAATGTCAGTCAGTTCTGCTGTCGACCCAGGGCATGGCACATCGGCCACTGCAAAGAGATAATGAGGCCAGTCAGAAGATTGAGGATTGTAAGGATTTGGCTGATTATCTTTCAGCTCTTTCTTTTTGAGTCTTGAAATGGTTTCTCATATAGGGTTTTCAATTAAATTTAAATACCAGGTTAGCTCCTATACTCTCAAGCAGTCTTTAGTAGTTCACACAGGAAAAATATGCAATTTCCTGTTTTCCCTGTGTTGATGAACAGCAGCAATAACCAGGCTTCAGAAATAAAAACATCTCCATCCCCTGCTACCTGATTTTTTACAGACTACTGTTTGGCACTGTACGAAACCATGGCCCGCAGAGACAGTGTTTGTACCTGATTTGAGGTTAAACTTGCATCTGATTTCATGAGCTGCCTTGGCAGACTCCAAGCCAACGAGACGGGACTCCCACAGGCTTGGGCTATTTAGGGTGATTTATGGCCTCCTGAAAATCTTGGTAGATCAGCGGTGCTTGTGAGCATTCTGGAAATGGAAGAACATTAAAATTTGGGTAGAGCCTGAAAAATACTCCTGTACAGCCCTCTTCTCCTCCAGGTGTTTTCTTTTTGAATTTTCCATACAACCCAAACTGGTATATGCAATTCAAGGCTCTGAAGGAGCTTGGACTTGATGTTTCAATTCAACTCCAGTTTTAGCTCTCTTTATTTGAAAAGCCTATTTATCAGATCACCACTATCATAAGACACTATTTCATTGAAAAAAAGGTAAAAGGTCATCTTATTTTTATAGATAAACACACACAAATATTTTGCTACTAGAAAAATTGTCTACCCCTTAGCTGTTTGCTGCTCTGGTGCTGTTAACTCCCCATCTCCATTGACTTTCTTCCACTTTTTTTTTATCAAAAGATCTGTCTCTAAGGTTTTTTGCATTTTAAGGATATCTTACAAATAACTCATTCAAATTGGCCTGAATCTATACATTTGGGTAATATAACTGCAACCCATCTGTTCACAAGGGTGAGAGAAAGGATATTTTTATAGTTACCGGGTACCCAAGAAGCATCCAAGAAGGGAAAGCCAGTGGGGAGAGCATCATCCCACGCCCGCCTGGCTGCCTTGGTGACGGGGTTCCAAGGCAGCATCACAAATCACCCACCCCAGCTCCCTGCTGGCAGAGCCGTCCCCTTCCTCCTCCCCAGTACAGTCTTGTGGACATCCTGGTTTTACTGGGATGCTCACAGATGGCCTGGCTTCCTTCTAAAGAAGGATCAGTTGCTTTTATCCCTGCCAGTGAGATAACGAACCAGAGATAAGCCCTAATAAACCAACTGGTCCCAGTTGAGGTGATGGTCCTGGTTGGGGTGTTTCAGCAAAGCCTGGAGATGACGGGCTTCTCCACCTTGTTCTTCACTGGTGCAGGAGAGCTTGTTTAATGGACTCTCAATCAAGCAACCGGCAGCCCAAGTGACACATTTGAAAGGATAAATTTCAACAGAAATAGCATCAGATTAATGCATTTTTTCATTTTCATACTAATCGCTGCAAAGACGGTGATAAGTATAAATTTCATTTTACCGTGACAGAACAATGCGTCCCTCTCTGGTTTATAAACATAGAAGAAAGCACGGCAATGCCTCAGTTGTGCCTTCTAAGGCATTTTCAAAGCCACGTATTTCCATACTTTAAGAAAGAATATATCCTGTAAATATATAGAAACAGACAAAGACTTCCTGATATTTCACATTGAAATAGTTGTCATCTGTTTTCCTCCATTCAGGTTTAAAATATTTTTTGCTAAATGACAGATCATTTTTCTTATTACTGCATCAACATGTATGTATTTCAGTGTTCAACTGGCAAGTGTAATAGAGTGGAGCAGCTTCTCTGACAATACATTAAAAATGCTCATAAATACCCGGGTAACAGAGAAATTCAGAATAAGATTCATTCCCGCGTAGTATTTCATCTATTTACTGAAATTCCAGAACTCTAAAGCACAGGAACAATTTTGAATGGACTGTATTATTATTCATCTCATTTATTATCCTGGTTGCTGCCTGCAGTAAAAAGTGGTTTATTATAATGTGATTTCTCAACTGCATCAGTATGATATACCGGCAGCTAATGAAGTGTTCAGGCACCCAAAACCCCAGCTTCATTGAAATTCATTGCCACAAAGGTTCTGCCAGAACTAATTGCCGTCAAAGCTGCTTATGCATATGTCTTAGTTTCATTTCACAAAATGACAGAGCTAATGTTGGTACAAACCAGCGTAAAAAAACCCTCCAGCCTGCAACACACCCCAGCACATGGCAGGAGGTTTCTCCAGTGAGCTGACACTCCTGCAGGGCCAAGAATAGTCAGGATTTGGATACTTTTTTTTAAATTGAAAGATGGCATTTATGTGCAGAGGAAATAATGATTGAATATGGGAAGGTCTTAAGGAAAAGACAGGGAGGTCTCCGTTGCCTCCAGCGCACCGGGCTTTGGACAAGGCATGGGGTTTGGGCCAGAGAGGAGTCAAAGACCTGGGATTTGGAGACAGGAGAAGGCAGGGGTGAGCACCAGCCTGTGGCTGCTGAGGTGTCCCGGGCCCCCCTGCACCCCTGGGTGCCGAGCTCCCACCTCGCAGCCTCCCCCAGCCGAGGCGCAGATCCTCCCTATGCCCCCAAATTCATACCCAGAAGACCAGACCCTCTTTCCAAGCTGCAAATGCTCTTTTGCAAAGTGAGTGTTGCTTTAAAGACACTTTTGTGGTGAAAAGCAATAAATGCAGTTTGCCGGGAAGGAAGGGAGAGGCATTTGCGAGCGCAGACGAAGGGACTGCTTGAGCAGATTTGCTGAACAACTCCATTTACGTGATGTTTGCGCATTCCTGTTTCAAAAGTCAGCCTACGCGGATCGCTCCAGATACGCCTTGCCAAAATACTTGGGACTGATCCAAGGGAGTGATCTTGTCCGTTGCAGGTGGGTTATGGACCCCCGAGAGGTGCCGGAGGTGTCAGGGAGTTCACTAATTACGGCTCATTACGGGTTGTAGGGGAAGGATGCTCTTAGCACGGCGAGTCGGGGCGCTTTAGCAGGACACCTTTTCAGACACCTCCTGATGCGGACAAGGTGAACAGGGATGTGGGTTTTTCATTTTAACCTTCTGGAGTTACATTTTGCTGCTGAGATCGGTGGGAGCAAAGCTGCCCTTTCGTGGAACGTTTCAGCGTTTTCCATAACGATTTCCCCGCCACCCCAGACCTCTGAGACTTGGCCAGTTAGTTTCAACAAAGACAACTTTTATTATCTTACTGAAAAGCCTGGATGTGCTGGTATGCTGTGCTTGCTACATACACATTTGCAAGCATTAGTCATGCCATAACATCTGCTTTTTATTGGTAATTACACTATCCCCATTTTAATAAGAGGTAATTCTTAAATTTCTCATAAAATATATATGACTCCAGGGAAAGAAGGTGAAAGGTTTTGCAAGCCTCTCACAGCCACAAGACCAAAATGAGTGGAAATAAATCCTTTCTGAGCACAACTTGTCCAGCCACTCACGACAGCGCGTCCAGGGATGCCTGTGCGACTCACCGTCCCTATTTCTCCTAATTGTTCATGCTCTGCAGAACAGACCTGCAAAGTCTGTGCGCCACGGCCCTTCTGGGTGCTATTAACGTGCTCAAAAATGGGGACCTGGTCCTAAAATTGCACGTACGTGGATACCCCCTCCTGGGTGTAGCTCGACTGGAATTAGCATGAAGGGGGTTCTGCGAGATCAGGTCCAAACTGGGGAACAGTAAAAGTTTGTGGGCTGTTTCCAAGTGTTTTAGATGCTTTAGAACTGCAAATAGGTGTCCAGATTAATGGACCGTAACTTGTTTGCATTCGTATTTATTGTAGACTCGGTATAAACTGAGTTGAAATAGTGTGCCTGAAAAATGACTAACATCTGAAGTGGAAGACCAACATCCAGATAAAGCATCAAGAAAAAAGGCTTTTGGAGCTCCATTAAAAGCTTCCAGTTTCTTATTTCTCACTGTCTCTCTGTAGGTGGATGCTGCTGCGCTGCTTTGGCAATGCGAGAGTTGGGCTCTGTGATTCCGTAGCGTGTTTCCAGGGATTTTTGTAGCAATTCTGGACAAGGCAGTGACAAATGACACTTTTGCAAGGTCATCCCTAAATCTTTGAAAACCAGGGAGCTTTTTCAGTGGCTCCTGCCATTCACTGAATGCCAGCAGCCAAGCCCATATGGAGCATTGTGTGCTGAGCTCATTGTTGATGCAAATGCACACAACTAGTTTTGATTAAGAACAAAATGCAGAATTGACTCAAACTGCTTTTTTTCTTTGAAAAGCTTCAAGCCTCTCATTATCATCAGGGTTTCTTTCAGGGCAGGAAATTGGAATTTCCATAAAATAATGCTGAAAGGCAGAGGGCGAAGTCAAAGAACATTTACGTTCCTAACGAATGGAAGGATAAACATGCAAAACAAATTTGGGGACACTCAGCTAAACATTTGGGGGCATGTTATGGCATGTGGATTGTTTAAATTATTCAATATATATTAAGCAGCCACATACACACATGGTAAAAGGACAAAGCAGTGGGTTTAAGAGAGGCCTTTTCCCTTTGCACAGTAACTCATAGCTATCCAGTATGTGATTATTGCATTCAATAGCCAAGGAGGGTTTGTGTTGTAGCGTGCCTGGATTAAAGTGGTTTCATGTGAACAAGGAGCTCATTCCAGTGCAGAAGAAGGTCCCACGGCAGCATTTGTAGCCCTGGGGTCACTGAGGTGGGATCAAAAAGACTTTGTGTAACCTCAGGACTGCTCTGCTGTGTTTGGAAATGCTGGTGCTTGGAGGGACTCGCCGGCCGCTGAGCACAGCCAGCACGCAGGTGGTCCGGCGCCGTTTCCCATCCTCGGGATGTCCTGGCTGATTGGAAAATCCTTGTGCCAAGGGAAACCAGAAAGTGGCAACACGTTCGTCTCTCTTTCAACACCCAGATGAATCTGGCTAGAGAGTTCCTTCATTTTTATGGGGGTTTAATCATAGCCAGGACTGACAGTGTTCCTTACCAATAAAGGTGTTCGATTGGACTCGATGATCTTAGAGGTCTTTTCCAACCTCAATGATTCTATGATTCTATTTCCCGGCGCAAGACCAGGCTACTCTGCGTATGATGCTGCGGGGCGGTTTTGTGTTTTCTGGGAGGAGGGAAATAAAAGAAAGGACATTTTTACCAAGGGTGACATAAAAAAGCTATATTGCAAAGACAAGCTCTCCAAAATTAGAAAACTGGGGAACTGAATCTGCTTTGTCCCTATTTCTCTGCATGCCTCATTGCGCAGATTTCGGTAATAAAAACCAGCTCCTGTTTCCTTGCGTTGCCTGCCTGCCTTCCCAGGTCTGCAGCAAGCTGTGGCACTTGGAGTTCAGGTTCGTTCGAAGTGGCTGGAGAGAAGGAGAACTGTTTTCGAGGCACTGTTTTGCGGAGTATAGACTACTTGTGAGCAGGTGGGGGTCTGGCAACTGGGTGGCCATTGCTTTACTCTGCTCCCAGGTGACATTACTGGGAAGACAATTGTCTTTGAGACACATACTTACCAATGTGGCTGTGGTTTCCAGAACTACCTTATAAATAAGGAAACAAACAAACAAAAAATCTTAAAATCTATCAAAAACCTAAAAGCAATAATGTGAGGGAGATGAACTGTGAAACCATCGTCCTAAACAACACAGGACCTACTCCTTTCCTTCAGGCTGATGATTCAAACAGCAGCTCCAGCCTCTCGAGTTGCGGACTCCTGGAGTATCAGCAGTGGCCAGAGAGAGTAGAATAATCCTAGAGAAATGGGAATTTTCCTATGGGGAATAATCCCACCATTTGGGAGTCACTGGCATGGTGTTGGAGAAGTCTTGCAGAGGAAAGAGGAAAGAACAGGACAGGAAAAAAATAAAGCAGCTTTCACAGTGAATTGGAAAAAACTCGTGGTGGATTGGAAAAATACCGGAAAATACATTTTCTTTTTGTTGTTCCACCTCAAATGAAATATCACCGTATCTGTGCAGGACAAGCCAAAATGGGGAGAAAGTAGTACGGCTGGCAACATCTAGGAACCAGAAGAAGCCTAAAGCAGAGAGCAGAGAAGGAGGATGTGTCGGGGATTGGCATCATAAGGTTTCCTTAAAAGAAATCTATCTCTGCCTTCACACTGGTAGGTGGCAGCGGAAAGAAAACTCATTGTGTGTTTGAAAAACAGGTCATCTTCAAGAAATGTCACAGAAACCTTCAGTAGACGGGAGCAAACAGCCCTGGGGGAGTCATTAGTCTTTGCTGTCAAGAGGAAAATTAAGACTCCAGGGGACACAGAGGCTGGGTTTGATGGATGCTTGCAGCAGAAGGCAAGTGGGTCAGCATTCCTGTCTGCCACAAAATCGGTTCTTTCCCTGGAGAAAAGTGACTGTATCAAGTGTACACCTGTGGGGAGGAGAGAGGGGATGGGAAGATAAATGGTGGAAAGTCCCCAAAATTATAAGTGTCTCTTCTTGTTTGATATTGACAGGAATAACCTCTCTCTAGAAAGGCGAACTGGATCACCATGAGCTGGTTATTGCTGCGTGAGCAGATTTGTGGGCAGAGCATGGTGAGTGGCTACATCTTCATGAGCTTTAGCAAGCAGATCTGAGAAGCGGGTGCCCATGCTAGATGTTTTCAGGGGGGATTGGTCCCGGTACTCAGTGATCATTAGTGGCCCATGCGTTCAGGTGAGCTGGAGCACATCATCTGGTCTCGTGTCCTCCAAAAGCCAGTTCATGTGCTGCAGCGCCACTCCATGGTGCAAACCAAATTGCCGTAAGTGGAGCTGATTGGGGTATTTGCTTCAAAATTCCTATCCTAATGACAACCCTTATGTAGATACACCTGGTACTATACTATGTAGATAGTACCTTCACATAGGTACTATACTGGATATAGTACCTATGGAGAACATTCCTGTGATGGACGACGCTATGCAGCTCTGCAACCCCAAACCATACTGTGTGAGACCCAGCCCTGAAAAGGAAGAGAAAATGCAATTTCTTATAGTCAAAATCCAAGAAAATATTGCCCCTTGTATATCCTTGGAGCTCTTCTAGATCAGGTACCTTGTCATCCTCTTAAAACCCACACACGTACACACACGCATACACAGAAGGTATCTGCTGAGTAATAGCCTGAATCCATTTTAGTGGACAGACACACCCCAGTCAGCTGTGCAATATATATTTCTAGTTGAAAACAAAATTTGACTCCTATAAGCAACCTATTTCAGTCAGTGAGGATATGGCGAGTCATGCCACTGGTTTTACTGATTTTTTTGCTGTTTTCTAATCCGATTTATTTCAGCTATAAAACACAGAATCTGGTGATTAATGTTCAGCAGATTTCAGCTGAACTATCTGTGGTCTTGGGTTACTAATATAAAAAAATAAGGAAAAAAAAACCCTTTTCTGATAATATTTCAGTATTGATAACTGCCAATGCTGGAAAAAAGCTGCAGGCAGGCTCCAAATCTTGAGGTTATCTTAAATACTATTTCAACTTTTTAATTAAATTCGAGTTTCTTCATCTACTTTTTCACTTTAGGCATTGAGGATGTACTGAAGTCTTTAAACTGACTTTTCCTGCAGTTCTCACATAATCATGGGCTGCAGGAGGGGGGAAAGCACCATGTATAATGAGACATACTAGTAAGCTGCAGAGTTTGGCAAGCACGGTGATCTCTAGAGACTCAAGGTGTTTATAGACATTTCGGCCATGATAGATCTTAAGGCCTAGGCTTTAAATTCTCAGCATCTGCAGCTGTTTCTGAGCAGGTAGAGAAGAAAAGGTACCAGTGACACAGGGGTAGGACTGTAAAGAATTGCCTGGACCCTGAGAGCAGCCCCTGAACATGGCAGTCACCTCCATCAGTTAGACCCCGGGAAGGGACGAGCCCCTGCTTGGCAGCAAACCTCCTCGTTATGGTGTCCTTCTAGAAACGTTAAGTTTCCACTGTATCCTGTGACATCCAGCCCTGAAAGGGGAGGAAGAAAGGAAAGTGCTCTTTGGGTTGCCAGCCCCACCGCCACCTCCATGCACACATGGCAGCGACCGGTGGTTCATACTTGATGGTCCGGTTAACCACTCAATTTATTTTAGGGAATATGTTCTTCATTTGGCATCTGTGACTGTTTCTTATCAGAGAACGATTCTTGGGTGCAGCAGCTCTCGAGTTTCGCATTCGCTCAAGCTTCAGCTCGTTTGCCTCTGGCAAACTTTTGCTGGTGCAGCTGGAAAGCAGGTCCACAACTGCCCGTGGTGCAGTCTGAGATAGTTTCACACTGTGGGTTTTTAACACGGGTGTCCAGTCCATACTCACTATTTACTGCAGCAGCAGCTGCAGGCAGCTGTGCTCCTCCAAAAACCGGGTGAAAAGAAGGTCTTGCCCTTTGGTACTGGTCCTTCTGTGACTCCCCTGGTCCCCAGCGCGAGGCTGTGCCTCCCCGCAGAGCAGGCTCTGCCAGAGGAGTGAGGGAGGCCGGTCCCGGCAGGAAGGGCAAGTGGAGGGAGGTGGATGCAGTGTGTCCAGGAAGCACATTCCCGGGACATGACGGCACATCCCGAGGGCCCGGAGGCTGCACTTGTGCTGGGAAGGAAGGACTGGGCTTGCTTTCAGGCTCCCCTTCTCACTCGGGAGCAGGACTCCAAACACATTTCCTAAAGCCACTTCTGTGTTTTTCCCAAATTCCCTCCTCAATAATTCCACTATGATTCTGAAGGAAAAATAATCCATAAGCAAGGGTTAGCCTGCAAACTGCCGAGAGCTCGTGGCACAGCCAGGACCCCCGCCTGCCTCACTCCCTCCGTGTGTCTGCCCACATCTCCCCATGTCGGGGGAAAGACTCTACGGAGAAGGGACATTTTGTCCCATGGCAGCTAACACGGGGTCCCCAGTGAGCCACGGCATTCCCGGACACCAGGCTAACACATTAAACAAAACTCCAGTAACCGGCAGGGAGGATGTGCCCAGGTGCAGCCTCGCCGTGGTCCCAGCCCACGCGAGATGGAAAGGAGACGATATGGATCAGCAGGACACCCGCTGGGCTGCGTCCTCACCTCCTCGGCAGGTTCATGGCCACTATTGCAAGGAGGGCAGGTACAGCAGGACCTGAATATCCAGCCTTATTTTAGCTGGATATGCTCCGTCCACAGTTGTGCTCGCTTTTGCCCAAAGAGGTGCTTTAAGGGAAGGAGTTGAGTCCACCCACACAACGCTCAGGTGAAATTTGAATTCACTTTCCATGGTCTGCTTGCGCTAGAAACCTGATTTCAATATTCACACTTAACATGATCCAGAACTAAGAAAATCTGCCATTTGCTCTTCTCCACTGAGCTGTACTGGGCAGCACAAGCGAACTCTTGAAAATTACAAAAATGAGATTAATTATTTTTAAGTCACAGATACATCTGAATGTATATTAAAAGCAAATGACAAATGTTAGAGGGAGCCAAGGCAGAACATGATCATGCCAGAACGGAGATTTGGAAATATACCTTCCAAATTGATGCAGGCTCCCCTGTGATGACTGGCTTGCTAGCTTGCAGCAGAGTTCTGAGCCTGGAATTTGCTCCGAGGGAGCTGCGGTTGAGTTTCTTTTTGTCACTGTTGTTTTGCAATGCCATAATAAGTGTTGGTGAATTTGCAAATCATTAAAGCATGGACCATGGGTGGGTGCTTTCATCCAAGGGCTAGAACAAACATTTTTGGTGTCAGCCCATTCCAGAGAGGTTTTCACTGTTATAAATTAAAAAAAAAAAAAAAAAAAAAGATTAAAAAAAGCTAAACAAGCAGCAGCTGTTTGGAACCGGGCCCTAAACCCAAAGTGTATAAATGGTGTTCAGACAAATGCTTAGAGACAGTGACAAGAAAATGCTCAGCGCAAGAACTGAAGGGCGATTTCTAGCTACTCTGCTCACAGGACACTGATTTTTGTCCAGCCACAAGAAATTAGCCATTCTCAGTGATGAGAGACGCCTTGATTACGCAGCCACTGCCACATCTACCTGGTGGCTTGGACCGGTCGGAGCCCCCAGTGACAACGGGTGGCAGCTTCGGGACGCGTCCCCGGTGACTGCACAGGGATGGGGCCCAGCCTTGCGCAGCAGATTAGGAAACATTTAAAACGGCTGAATTAGGAAGCTGTCCATATAAATTTTAACACTGGGGATAACAAACCAGAGATAATAAGAGAATAAGTATCAAAAGAAAACAGCAATGCTGGACAGCCACAGACAGCCTCCTATCAGGGGACCGTAGACCTACATACTCTCCAGGTTGAATTATGAGTACTAGTTTGTTTGGAAAGGTATTTGCCCTTTGGACAGCCATATTTGTGTTTTGAGCTTCAGAAACATAAATTACAGTCATTTAAACCCCAGGCTTACATTTTACTTCAATGACGTAAATGAGTTCCCAACTTTCAAAGGCCAGCTGTCCCTTACAGCAAGAGGTAGCAATTACATAAAATTCTTTTATTGCATGGAGGTATTTTCAGTCCTTTAAGTTTATGTGCCCCAGGTGAAGCAATATAAACAAACTATAGCTGTCACAATTGTGTTAATAATGGAAACTGCATTTGGGAAGTTTTAGGGATAAAACCTATAGCTTTATACTGCTAAGGTGTCAAACCTTTCCAATGTAAAACAGAAGTGCAGCTGTGTAAGGTGCCGAGAAAGGTTTCTGAAAACCCAACATTCACAGAATCTTTAGGTATATAAAGGCGGTTGCTTCCAAGCCACAGCCGTTAATAAGAATTGCTGGGAAAAATAAGGTAAAAAATACATTTAAATGGCTCTGAGTTTTTGGTAAACTCCAGATACACAGAGTTAAATCCACCCCTAATCCAGCCTCACTGAAATCCATTTTTTACAGTTGTGTATGTGTTCATGGCTGATGGCAGCAATGAAATGCTGAGGTGCAGTATGAGCGTGGACACGCCAGACAGTCCAGCCTGGCTCTCTGCTCAGGGAATTGTTCCATTAGCCCCAGTGCTGGAGTTTTCCATTGTGGATTCTTAATCCCTTGGCTTAAACTTCAAAAACAGACCAGGCAAAGCAACTGATTGCAGCAGTGCAGGTAGTTGGGTTTGGGTTTTTTTCCCCCAACCCCAGTAGATGAATAGAGAAATGTTACTACCTTAAAAGAACTGTTTAAAGGTTCAAAGCCAACAAAAAACCACATCAAAAAGTACCAGTGTGCCTATGGATGGCTCTAATTTGCTGCCCTGTCCACCCCGAGAGCAGAGTATGGTGCAGCAGCCGAAAGCACGCTGTGTTCCCAGCTGTGCATGCACCTGGAGCTGAGCTTATTCTGCTTTCCAGCTTTTCATTCGGTTTTGTACAACAGTGACATACTGAGCTACATGGAAGACAATAATTCTGCTCCATGGCAATTTTTAGAACCAGTTTTCGTTCTGCATTCAGAAATACTACTTTCCTTTCACCCTTATTCAGGCAGAGTGTGGGAAAATTGGCTCTCCTAAATCAATGGCAATGATGTAACCACCATGCCGGAGAGCTGCAGGCAACCCTCCTGCTCCACGGAGCCCACGCATCACCGCGTGCACACAGCTGAGCCAGCAACGCAGGTCACTTGCTTTGGCAAACCAGGGCTCGGAGATGGTGCGGGAACGGTTCACAGCCAGGAACTCGCCATAGCATAGTTCCCAGGCTGCCCAGGGAAGTGGTGGAGTCCCCATCCCTGGAGGTATTTAAAAGACGAGTAGATGAGGCACTTAGGGACATGGTTTAGTGGGCATGGTGGTGTTGGGTCGACGGTTGGACTCGATGATCTTAGAGGTCTTTTCCAACCTCAATGATTCTATGATTCTATGATTCCTCCGCCCTGCTGTGGGATGGAGCAGAGCTTGCAAGCCCTGGTCCCAAAGGAAAGGTGGGAAACCTGCTGGTGAAAGCACTGTTGAAACCAATATCCTTTCAGTGCTACAGTTGCAGTGTTGATGTGTGTATTCATGAAAGGCCTTTTGCAACCTGCAAAATGCAACATTTTTTTTCCTAGGAAAAGCGAGGAAAAAACCCCACATTTTAGGCATCTGGTTTGACTTAGGGACAGAAAATCCAAACGCATTCACATCCCGAGAACTGAGTTCACATTGGGATGGGCGTCCAAGCTCTTCTCTCCGGCTAACCTCCCTACACTTTCAGCTGTCACCTGGAGAGATAGCTATTTTTTAACATAACTTTTCTGACCTCATCCCATGAAAAAGTCAGGGCACTTACTATAAGGCAGGCTTCCAGCAAGGCAAGGCAAAGGTTTGAAGGCAGAGAAGGGAAGGTTTGGATGCAGTTCACGTCTCTTGCTTGGTGAACTGACAAGGGAGGGGGGGGGAATCGAGCTTCAAAGGCTTCCATTGCACAGCTGATGACATTTAGGAAGAAAAAGAAAATTGTTGCTTTTTTCGGAGATTTACAAATGCCATCCATGTCCATGGGTGTAATTTTCCATTAGGAAAAAGAATTTCTGAAGCAACATATGGACCATGCAGTAAAGAAGTTACCATAGCAACCAGCCTCCTAAAAATCCCTATATATGTATACAGAAATCAAACGCATATAATAATTATGGCCGCATGTCTAAAGTCATTTATAAGTTCCATCTTCCTAGCATTTTTTTGGTCTATTAAAAGTCTAATTCATGCTTCAAACATCAACTTACTCTGCTGCCTCTTGAACCTGCTCACATTTTGCAACTGTAAGTCAAAAGCATCATGACTGACAGTCACTGCCAACAGAGTGAAATCTAATTTAGCTAATTCAAAATATATGCTAT
Organism: Aptenodytes forsteri; assembly: GCF_000699145.1. Lineage (NCBI taxonomy): Eukaryota > Metazoa > Chordata > Aves > Sphenisciformes > Spheniscidae > Aptenodytes > Aptenodytes forsteri. The sequence goes on from NW_008796044.1 coordinate 15,744,334, forward strand.
AAGCATAAAAATATGGTTATGGGACCAGAATGAATTAAGCTCTGGGAATACAGCTGAGATGACATTTAGGTTCAGAAAATGATAGCTGTTAAAAATAAACAGATGAAGGGGTGTGAACGTCAGAAAAGTGTTTCAAAAGCAGGGTGTTTTACCAGGGCAGAAGGGAGTTTGGGGGGTTACAGCCCTCCCTCCCCTCTGCACTGTGGTCCCTGGGTGGGGACAGATGGGATCATGGATTGTCCTTGCCCCACAGCCCCAGTGCTCCCATCACAGTGGGCTCAGGGACACGCACTTCTCCTGCTCTACTTTTTTGCAGTCTCTGAAGGGATCTTAAAAGATTTCGTGGCTTGGCACAGCACGTTCCCATATTTCTCTGTGCTCTGGCATTAGGAACCAGAGATCTTCCTTGTTGTCTGCTGGACACTCTGGAAATTTAGCAAAAATGGATTTCCTAGATGGACATCTAGGAAAACAAAACCTCTGCTGTTGAGAGGAGATGGGGATATGGAGTCAGTGCCAAGAGAAGACCTCCTCCTGATGCAACTGACTGTGGGATGGGAGGCCATCAGGTGCGTTGACATTGTCTTCCAGATCCTGCTTCAAAAGATGCTGCAAGGAGATGTTTCACCCCTGCCCCTGGGGCACCATCGTGTCCTCTTGTCTGGCTAGAGTGGAGAGTATTAATCATTAATTAAATGTAAATTTTACAGACTGATCTCACAGTCTTCAGGCTGATGATCCTGAATGTTGAGGTCAGTTACAGCACGCAGAAGCCCCAAGAGGGGCTCAGGTCCCATTTTGATATAACTTCGGCCAGGAAACTACTCAATTAAATGCAGAACAAATGAACACTCTCCCTATCTACCAGTGTTCAGAAAGATTCTCAGTGAGCTTCAGTGCATGCTCTAACCAAGCAGTGTTAAGCTTAGTGTGTTAAAACCATTTTTTCATCACACCTGGCTCTTGTTACTGCAGGTGGGAGCCGCCTCTATGTGTGCTGCGCCAAAATCTGCACTCCTGTTCGTGGGATGCTGCATCCCTGGTGTACAAACAAGTTTCCTGCCATCACAGGAGCAGACGGCCCAAGGAAGACATCCACTTCCTTTTCAAAACAATTTGAAATGTCGAGTACCTGCTCGTTGCTGGGACATTTCACAGTCCCTCCTTTCCCCAGCTGCTGTTCCCCTTCCCGCTCCGAGCATTGGCTGCTGCAGACTCCGTGCAAAAGGAGCTGAAATGCAGCCTTTGACAGGTTTTGTGCATGTTGCCTCCATTTGCATCCTTTCAAAGCACTTCCAACTGCTCCTTCTTTCACCCTTTCAAAGTGAGTTGAGAGTTGGTGAGAAGGCTGGGAAGGATGAGGTCCTGCAAACGTCGCTTCTGAGGGAATGCATCCCTAATGCTCTTAAATGGACATTTATCCTGCCCTGAACATCGATAGAAAGTTAATAAGATCACATTTCTAAGCCCCTTGAACACTTGTTCTTGATGAGAGTTATTTCCATTGCAAGCTTTAGCTCTCTCCCTCTGGCTAATTTGTGGCAAAGTCGCTCAAGAAAAGACTGAGCCATGATTCTTCTTACATGAGCAAAGACGTGTTTGTTCTCCCTGAGTGGAAATCAGTGCTGTTAGAGAGCCAGAAGATGACCTTGGCTGAACTTAAATCCTTTCTTTAGTGTGAATGGATATAAAACTAGCTTTTTCTCAAATGTCATTCCACTATTCTGTTGCACAGACACTCGATTCCATCTTGCTCAACCAGAAAATAAAAGGCATCTTTGGACCTGAAAGATGCTACCTGTTTTCTGCAATGTCTCGTGGGACTGTAACGCTTCCCTTCTGCCTGCAATGGGGACCAGGGGTTTTCTGCCCAGATGAAAACTCACTGGTTTTGCTTGTTTTGTCCTTCTGCTTAAGCCACAAGGGAGGTCCTCCTAAGCAATGAGGGTACAAAGTCCACGTCACATCTGGACTGGACTGGATCGCCCTGCACCTTGTCTGCTGGGGAGGAGGTTTCAGTAGGTTACACCCAGTGTGACATGCTGAGACTTACAGCTCCTGCCTGGGGGGGCAAATGAGAAAGAGCCCCAAGCTTGGTGGTTACGGGAAGGTTTTCCACCTTGCTGCTTTGCCTGGTGCCCACCGCTGGCAGCCCTGGTGCCATCCCCTGGCTCCCAGCAATGAGAAAGTCCCCAAGCTTGGTGGTTACGGGAAGGTTTTCCACCTTGCTGCTTTGCCTGGTGCCCACCGCTGGCAGCCCTGGTGCCATCCCCTGGCTCCCAGCCTCAGCCTCGCAGGGGTCGTCCTCCCAAGGCACGTGGCAGGGCAAGGCACTGTCTGCAGGGATGAAAACAGCTTGTTGCAAATTTTTTTCTAGCTCACATTAAGTCATAAATGGCAAAGCAGATGGCTTTTAGGAAACTTGGGCCCGTGTTTGCATGCCACGGGAAGGCCACAGTTGTCACTTGCAGGGGGATTATGGTTCCACCCTTGTCCCACAGAGAATGTGTGGTTTTATGGATGATACGAAGTTTGGTAAATGTTTCTTTAAACCGCCATTCTTTTTCCTTACGGGCATATAATAAACTTTTTGGTGGCTGGACACATAATACTTTTTCTTAATACTTTGCCCATCAAAAATTCACTTAACACAGGGAACTCCACATGCCTTCAGGACTCTAACTGAGGATTACCAATTCTGAATAGGGTAGAAACACAACAGCATTTTAACATCTGGCAACAACAACAAAGAGCCAGCAACAAGAAGGGGGACAATGAGCAACGTCTTGGGGCTGGGCATTTGAGCTCTTGCACTGCTACAGGCTTACTGCTTGATCGTCTGTGAAATCCACCCCTCTTGGGTCCTCAGCTTGGCACCTGTAAGAAGTAAAGATAAAAATGTGTGTATCACTGCATCCCCTAATTTATTGTGAGAGAGAAACAACTTAGAGGCACAGAGATGCAGGAGCTGCACAGAGCATATGGACTGAAACAGGAGGGACCTTCTGCTTCTCGGAAGAAATTATTGTACACACGGAGACAAAGGGTTTTTATAAACTCAGTCACCTAAAGATGAGCTCCACGATCTGCACGTAGCATGCCAAATGTCAGGTTTGAACATTTTGGTTCTTGTTTGTTCTGCATATCCCCATTTCTCCTGCTGAAGGGGATCTTGCCAAGGCTGATGCTGTGATCTGTGGGTGATACGCCAAGAAGGCAGTGTGCAAAACCTGCTGCCTCCTTCTGACCTGCTGGGCAGAGTCTGTCCATCCTCAAAGCACAAGAGCCTGAGCGTCTAGAGTTGCTGGCAGTATCAGGCTTCCTGGAGCTCATGGTGTGCTCATGTCTCTATCCAAGTCAGTGTAACAACTTATGTCATCACTTCTGGCTGCCATTCAGGAAAGCATCTCTAGGAAAGGACTTACACTCCTTTGAAATGAGACTTAAACACATGCTCAGGTGCCTCCTTGAGCAAAGAGATCTATGCACATGATAATGGTGAGAAGGTGGCAAAGAATAGGCAAGTTCCCTACAAGCTGGCATCTTGTCCTCCTCAGGCCAGCATGATGGTGCCCCAGATCCACAGATTTACCCCCTTGAAGAAAGGCCGTTCATGGGACAAATTTCTGTGACCTTTCCAAAGCTCTCCCCAGGCTAGAGACGCCAGGCTTGAAAAAAGTCATTTGCCAAATGATTTCTTAATGTTTGTGTCTTCGGGTGAAATTCGTCATGCTTTTAATTTATTACAGAAGAAAAGTGGAAACAGGGAAGGCTTTAAGATTTTTAAATGTTCTAACATTTATTTCAGTGTTTCAGTTTTTATTACAATTATGTTTGTGGCAGAGGAGATTTCTCAAGACCAAGAGCTAATGTTGCTTTCAGCCACTAATGCATTTTCAATTAGTGTCAGAGAATGCTAAAACTCCTTTCGCTGCTTCAGAAGTGAAGAAAAGCCTCTGGCACACGAGTGTGCAACATTGCCACTCCCATTAGAAGTGAACGGTGCTCAAGTACACCTTCCTTTTACTATCCATTTCCCTTTACTGGGTCATGATTTTCCTCGGTCGATTTTCTCTTGAGCTGGATTTCTCTCTGCAGGCTTCTTCATGAGCATTTTGCAAAAGCCACTTAGTTCTTTTCAGGCTGGCATGAGAGAATAAACCTGTTCTTTTTGCACTGTTCTCACCAGAAATGCTGAATATGCATCTCTTGCAACAGCTGTTTTCCTTTCCTGCAACCACATCTGTAAGTGCCAGGTTCTCCGTCGGTGCAAATCAGTGCGGTTCCAGCGGTAGTACCAGCGATGTGCAAACTGGTGTCACCAGATGGTCTGGATCTCATTTCAAGGCTCTGTGTTCTTCCATGTGACATCTGAACCTCAAATGAAATGTTTAATATAGTCACCTAACTCATGACCCCTGGATTTCCTACCTCGGCATTGTTAATAACTTACATCCACTTCTGGCTTTATATGATACTTATTATAGTCGTGGAAGTCACGCCATCCAGTGAGTTAGATCACATTATGACACTTCTTTGACCTCTATGTCAGCACAAGGATAGCAAACAAAATTGATTGTTTAGGTGCTGTTCTTTTACCATTGTGTTTCAAGTAGAAACTTTTGCATGAATTTCAGATCTCAAAAAGTAAGTTGAAATGTAAGTACCGACAGAGGAAAGGTGCTTCTTTGTGTTCTGAAGTTTTGCTTGTATAATGCTTCCCCAGTGAACACCTGTTACTTAATCCTTATGTTTTTCATCTCGAGAATATCTTCCTGATGCCTGAAATGTGTGGCTGGGTTTGCGGTTGCCTTCCGTCGTGGCAGACGGAGCTCGCACCTTGGCTGAGCGCAGGCAGCCCCCGGTGCCTGGTGGAGGAGGGCTGTGCTGACCCCCCCAGCAGATGTGCGCCGGGCTTTGATCTGGCTGATGCCGGGTTGCAGGCAGCCCTGCCCATCCCTTTCATCTGCGGAGCCGAGGCTCCGGGGAGCGCAGATGTCAGACCTGGCCGCACAACAGTTGCCGCTCAGCAGAGGGAACGGAAACCTGCGAGTAAACAGCTTCTTCTTGCTGCTCTGTGATCACCTAGAATATTTTGATCCCTAATACTATGAGTTAAGATGTGACTACATTAAATAAAATGAACACATGTGGTGTCCTCAGAGATGCATGATACAGACATGACATCTTGATCATATTAGCTAGGGCTTACTGTCTATACATGGTGCATTCATTCACAAGCAGCAAGTTGGGAAGGAGCCTCCTGTACCAAGATGTGAACTTTGGTATGACCCTCTCTTGTGGTGCGGAGCCGTTTGCTGCAATATGTGTCCAGACACACTGGACTTGCTAAGTAAGTTTTTTTTCCCAGGCATGTCAATTGGGGTAGATGATGGGAGGTGAAAACACCAGAAGACTTGCATGAGTCCCATCATAGAGGTAAAGAAAATAGGGACTAACAGGGGAATAAAAACAGCAGGACTCTGAAGGCTGAACAGGCAGGATGTGGAAAATCAGGATGGGGAAAATGTATCTCATCCTGGCAGTAAGACAAATGGATTAATGTAAAAATGTAAGCAAGGCTACAGTGGGCCAGACTGAAGGTTCAACTACCCCAGGAGCCTGTGGTCGGCTGTAGCCAACACCTGAGGCTAAGGACCACAGAGACCAGACTGCAGGAACAAGGCAAGTGTATGCCCCTCTGGTTTACTTTCCCAGGTTGCAGGCAGGGGTGGTTTTATTATTTTATTCAAAAACTCCACATCTGTTGCTCTGTTTTGCTCCTCTGCTTTCTAAAATCATTTTGGGTCACTTCATGCACCAGTGTGCTCTAAAGGGAGACTCACAGGTAGGATAATCATCCCGACCTGGTAACTAACCCCATGCAGTGCAGCACGGCGCATCCGGACTTTGTTCCCCACGGCCGGTCGCAGAGGGAGGGAGCTGTGAGACTCGGGGACGGCAGCATTAGTCACCTCCATACCAAGGCTCTTGGAGCTGTTCTCTGTTTGTGAAATATTGCGATGAGTGTTTGGTTTCTATTGGTGACATAAATCAATCTCACTGCCTTGGCGCTACTCTTCCAGAACAAAGAATTCCCAGAAAAGGGGAAGCCTGCTGCTGGGTTGTATAATGCAAATGTATGATCCTGTTGGCCACATGGTATTTCCAACACTGGATATTTTTTTTCTCCAGGATACAACCAGGGTGCTAATGAAAACAACACATGGAAGACCTCAGGATAAGCCCCAGTGTCTGCTGAAGAGTACATAACTCTGGTCTGGGTCCTAAAGCAAACACAGATGCATCTAAAACAATTATCAGAGAAAAACAACATGTGACTCGAGAAGGAAAGTCTATATGTGCCTGCAGACTAATGGCTGGCTGGTTTAGGCTGCGGGATTAACTTCCAGACTTTGCATATGAAGAAGCAACATCTAGCAAGAGGAACGGGAGCCGAACGTACGAGTGGCCACGAAGGGAGTGTTGAGCATTGTTTCTCCTGCTGAGGATGGAGAGGAACCGCTGTACTCTCTAGATGGGGAGAGCTTCCCACATCCCCGCTTCGTTGGCTGGTGAACCAGAGTGAAGTGCCTCAGCCTTCAGAAAGCCGACCCCAGAGCCCTCCTCTATCACGGTGCATTGCAAAAACTCCCAGCAGAAAGGTGAATTGTGAGCACCACAACTAAAATGAGAAAAAATATCAAGCCTCTGTTCCTCAAACCAGAGCTCTCTTGTCTGGAGGGAATTAAGGAGCAGCCTGTTTCTCCTGTTGTGAGTGCTGAGGGCAGCCCTGGGCTAAGGCCTCCACAGACACCATCAAAATATTTTGACAGACCTTAAAGTGCAATTTCTGCAGGGAAAAATTCCTTCTTCCAGGTTAGATCACAACAAATGACAAACTAAAGCTGAATATTTCATGTAGCTTTTTGATGGGCGAATTTTGTACTGATCACAGGTGACACAATACAGATATCCAGAAAGAGGTCGAAGCAGACAGATGAGGAAAAAATGTGATTTGGGGGGGGCAAGTCATTCAATGGAGAAAATGATGACTGAGCATAAGAATACTGCAAGAAGAAAATTTAAAAGCAAGTCCACAACCTTCCAGCCCAGCTTCATGCTATTCAGTGTGCTGGGTGGCACACCTGCTGCTGCATGCTCTGGCAGCATTCTCCCTTATTACTAATATGGCTTTAATTTTGTCTGTTGGTTTTGATTCCTGCAATTTTTCAGAGGGAAGCACTAAGGAACTATAAGTGGATAGGAAATTATTTGGTTGGGAGGTTGGGATTTTTTATTCTTTTTCTTTATTTCTGCCTCAAAAGATCTCTGGCAACGTATAAAGTACTTTTCCATTGACTTTGGCCATTCAGTACATTCTTACGAAATTTTGGTTTGCCTTGTGATATTTGCCAGTTTGCTCCATGGAAAACTATATTTTTGGGCAGGCTGTAATAATACCCAAGAATTCAGAACATAGATTTCAACGTCCCCCAGTTGGAAGAATTTTGGAGTGACAGCAGATCTGTTTTCCAGTCTACACAGTGAGCTGCACCGCCGTCCTACAGCCAACATCTCCCTCCCTTCAGCCTCGTTTCTGACACACCATCAAACACGGGAGCTGAAAGCCGGCCCAGGTGTAATCCTGTGCATCAGGTCTGATGCATGCGGGGACACAGGACAGATGCTGGCCCAGGAGCCAAACTCAAATTGCCACAAAGCACATCATACACAGACCATCCTAAACTGCACAGGAAGTTTTTTAGCAGAATGAAACTTTAAAAAAACCTCCTTGCTGGATTGTACCTTCTTTATTCTAATACCATTTATTTTATCTTTTCTTTTACCTACTGGCAACTCCTGCTGTTCTGAGTTAATGCGCGGAACAGAGCATAGTCTCATGAATTCTGATTTCTCCAAGTATATCTTCAAAACTTTCCTATTTCCCCTGAAACAAATGGTGTTGTAAGGAGGTTCCTGACTGGAGCAGCAGCAGAGGTGGAATATTCCCAGATGTCCAGTGTTTGGTCCCATTTCCCTATCTGCCTGAGTGCTTCTGGGGATCGCACCTCGTACCCCTCCAACGTGCCCTGCGTAGTGTTAGACCACTGGTGCCTAATTCACCAAATTTCCCAGAGCCCAGACTCACTTTGGTGGTGGCTTAAAGGGAAACCAATTATCTTCACTCATCACAGAAAAACAGCTTTTAAATGCCTTCCATCATTTATCCAAATACCTCATTCCTGGCATTTGCTCCGGCACCCTTCCTTGCCAAATATAACTCTTCTTGAAGGCTGAGGCCAGTGATGAACCTGGGTGTCTGCCTTTAACTGGATTACGACTGTCATAAGTGATGTATCTGAGTAAAATCATTTCATCCTCCTTTTCTGCCTGTTCACCAGTACTTATGCAGACAGGTAATGAAATACCAAAGTACTCAAGCAGCTACAGGTGGGGTTTGGGGTGGAGAGTCAAGGCTTCATTTAATTCAACATCGGTAACTTATGCATATTAGTCAAACAAACAGAAAAAAGCTTTCTTGTTATTAAGGGAAAAGATCAGAAATTCTTCAATTTTTTTTTTTTTTGCACACCAGGAAGTTATAACTGCACAAAACAAACCCTTCTCAAACTTCGTTAGGATTAAAATTAACTTATTCTTCCCAGCAGATTGCTGTAGCAAACCTGTCTCCTCTCCAGTCTCTCACCTACAAATGTAATTAACAACTGGGGAGCAGGAAGGGGACGAATTCTTAAATTAAGCTTGAGATAGCAGGTAGCAGCCAGTAAAACGGAGTGTACCCAAGTGGCTGCTCTCAGCAAAGACTTCATATTTTGAGATCTTTTGTATTGGAGAAATCATGAAATTCTGCTCTCCACAAACTTAGTCTCTGAGGGCCTGATCCAAAGTCAATAGAAGTCAGGAGAAAACTGCCATGGGCTGACCTCCATGGCCATGCTCTTTGCTGGTTGTCTATATGATTCCCAAACTCCGATTTTTGTGCTGAACATTTTCTGCATTGCGTGCCTGAGCCTTGGTGACTTTTTTCAGTTTCAGCTGAAATGGTTCAGCTACCTTTAGGAAAAGAGGCTTGCTATTGTCCAGTACCCAAAAGAAAATAAAAACACAAGTGGTTTTACTACGAATCCCCAAGACACCAACCTCTGGAGACATACATGAGTTGGGATGAAGAAGCCATCCAGGGATCAGGAGTCGATGCCATAAGAATCAATGTTTCTTGGGAACAAGTCTGAAAAAAACCCACGGGGCTGAACATTGAGTTTAGCACGTTGGGATTTATCAGGGGACAGTCCTGGGCACCCGGGGCAATTCCTGGCACGGATGTGCCGGGGCAGGACAAGGGCTCTGCGGGCTTCGGCAGGAGATGCAGGTGGGCAGCGTCCTCTGTGTCACCGGCACAGCCAGAAAGTGACAAAAAGTGGATTTTTTTCAAGGCTTCCAAAAGAGCCGTTTGTTCCTCTGCTATCTAAATTTATGAGAGTCGAGCATCCAAATCCCTAGGATTTGCTAATGCCCCACAGCGTATGCATTTTCTGATCAGACTTTGAATATCTGAAATGACTAAATATCAAGAGCAGGAAAGTGGATTGAATAGAGACATCCTAGCCTCATAAAAATCCCTCCTGTGCCGCTTCTACCCGTGAGCTTTAGCACCATATAGCTTTTCTTTTCTTTAAAAAAAAAAAAATCTGTTCCCATATTTAGGTTCCTCTCCTCCTGTGAATCATACTCAGATGATTTTCGAGGACCTTTCGTTCTCTCTCTGCCTCACATGTTAATCCAAATCTCCTTTCTTAATTAAGGTTTTACTCTACAAGAGTCTTTAACCTCCGTTTCCAAGTGGCAAAATCAAATCCAGCTCCTCTTGATAAGGAAAACTAATTTCTCATTGATTGACAAGTTTAATTAAATACCAATATTTTCTTTTAATTGCTAGATTATTACCAAGACAGCAGCTTCAAGGATTATTACGGGTGCACAGGGGAATGGTACCTAAAGACTGAGCTGCACAACTGTATCTTGCTTTCTGCTTTTCCTTTCCCAGAAGGGGCTGTATCTGCTCAATGTTAGGTGGAGGAGCAGGGTATGGGCAGGCTCTGAGCTCTGATCACGCTTGATTAAGGACACTGACCTTCCTGTGCTTGACTGTGGCCCTGAGCATCCCTATAGACACATATACGGTCTCTCTGTTAGAACATTGAACACCCCCTTCTGCTCGCCGCAGCCTGCAGCCCCATCGAGCTTGCTGGGGCTTGGGGTTTTTTAATTTGCTGAGATACAAGATGTAAGCAGCCAAGCCATGCCAAGCCTTGGTCCAGATATATCTCTGTTTACGCTGAAAATTGTGATTAATAACTGAAAGATGGCAGGATGGAAACTTCATTATGAAAAACATCCCGTCCACATTCCTGGGGCTTCTCCATATTACGACACTTTGCGGTGTTGCAACACAGTGTTGGTCGCTGGAGAAAGTGAAAAAACCTGGTTATGGGTCTGTTGCACCATTGTATATGCCAACAGCCATTATCTTTCCAAAACCGTCGAATGTCTAGAGAAAACAGGGTGGCCATCGCAGACCGGGGATTCTCTAATTAATTCAAACTTCATTCGCGATGAATCACTGCTTATTTCAGTTGCAGTCTGCAAACAGGCATAGGAGTAATCATGTCCATATGTGAAGCCTCATTTTCAAGAATTTATCCTTGACGCTGACTTTAATAAATTATTCATAGAATCATAGAATCATTGAGGTTGGAAAAGACCTCTAAGATCATCGAGTCCAACCATCAACCCAACACCACCATGTCCACTAAACCATGTCCCTAAGTGCCTCATCTACACGTCTTTTAAATACCTCCAGGGATGGGGACTCCACCACTTCCCTGGGCAGCCTG
>NW_008796044.1:15755557-15772320 GCF_000699145.1 Aptenodytes forsteri
GAAATTTTTCCTTACATCCAATCTAAACCTCCCCTGGCACAACTTGAGGCCGTTTCCTCTCGTCCTATCGCTTGTTACTTGGGAGAAGAGACCGACCCCCACCTCGCTACAACCTCCTTTCAGGGAGTTGTAGAGAGCGATGAGGTCTCCCCTCAGCCTCCTTTTCTCCAGGCTAATATTCACTATTGGTGAATGTAGGCAATTATAACTGTCTCTTTTTTTTTCCAGGTAGTTACGCTTTACTTTGTTAGATTGTTATTACAGAAAATAACCCAACCATAGTACAAGAGGCTAATAGGTCTTACCTCCAACACACAACTAAGCCCTTCCCCTGTTGCCCTAATACTATTTGTGGGATATGAGTCAGGCATTGGTTTTATATGAAAAATAGAGGAACAGAGCTGAATCACACGAAAGGTATCATGGTAACCATCTTGGTGACTGGATAAAGCCCCAAGAGCCAAGTCAGAAAAACTTCCCTAACAAGACCTTCCACTGCCCTCCATAAACCATATAATATGGCCTCAGATGGGAAAGCTACTAAATAACCCTTTCAAAGAGCAGTTGCATCCCGAAGTTCCCTATCTTGACAAAGATATTGTCATGATGCCAAACTATTCATCATACGCTATTAAGATGTCAAAGCTGGAAATTCTCTTTAATTTGTTTATGTATCTCAGGAAACTGTTTAAGGGTTTCCCATCTATTAAAGAAACACTATTTAACACGTACTAACTGGGCTGTAGTTTTCCTATGGTCTTTACCGTAACTTTAATGATATACAGGAGTGAGATACGTTGGGAGGATCCTGATCACTGGTCAAAGAGACGGAGGGCCCTTGATACCTTTCCTAGGCTTGTTTCTGACCAGTCAATTCAAACATCAAGCCACAGGTTCACTGAAGCAGGAACTGCGTGGTGAGGTTAACGTTACTTATCACTAAAAGCAAAAGACCTTGGCTCTCTGCCTGGTTCGTCCCGACACGGGCTGGCAGAGAAGGGCAGTACCATGTCCAGAAATATCATTCGGAGAGCCATTTCCTTACACACACCTTTGAGATCTACTTCATTTTTTACTTACTTGAAGGATATCTTAACCACAGATTTTCAGTTATGATTCTCACTAGGCACCTTCACCAAATTTGCATCCACCTGACGTTAGTATATGACTGTGATTAGGTTATTATTTCATCTATTCTTGCTTTTCACAAATAAACTTGAACTCAATGCTGGCAAACAATTCAGATACTCAAATATTGCAAAACTAAGTGTCTCCTACCCTCCTTCTGAAATCCTAAGATTGCCACAGCCTCTGGGTTATTTCTCCACATCGGTATACCCACAGTTCAGTCCACATCATGCCAAGTGAACATCACAGGCCAAAAGTGTTCGTGATAGTATTTTTATAAGGTTAAAAACAAAAACACTGACCATCGATAGTTTCCATGAAACAACCTTGACACCGTGAGATACATTTCCAAGGCAATGTAAGGGATTTCAGCTATAACACTCCCATTAAATTTAACAAAAGCCATGAGACCGACTCTCCACATACATCACAGACTTTAAGATGATCCAGAGGCTCAAAATTCAGCTTTCAATTTAGGTGATTTATTTTATGACATACTCCCCCATCGCATAACTCCGTTAACGTGCTGTTGGTTTTCAGTTTCATATGCACTCTGGGCTGAGCTGTGAAGTATTTTAGAGCAGGAGCATATATGACATGCTAATAGGGGTGATCTTCGTACAACCATGCCACTCTTACTTTTTTCAACATATTTGATTACTCCTTCTCCAATATTTAAAATTTCTCTTTCATTGCTGAGGAGGGACAGGCTTCAGCATCTCAATATCCTTTTTTCTCATCCAGCTTTCCCTGTCCCGTCATTGATGCAGCGCTCAGCACCGATTCTGGCTGGCAATATTCAGCTGGCACCCAAGGTGGAGGGTCCCAGAAAGTCACGTTGGTTCATGGGCAACTGCATCCCACTCCCTCCCCGTGGGAGCCAACCCCACCTCACAACTTCCAGGCAAAGGCATGTGCGCCATTCGGATGGGAAGAGAGGTTACCCCCACCGAGCTGGAGCGAACCCTGAGCTCTTGCTCAATACTGCGAGCGCTGAGTGTGTGAGAGCAGTATCTGATACGCTAATTAGTGAAAATTGTTTCCTTTCCAACCTCCTGTTATTTTACCCGCATGGTGATTTACTGATGTTAAAAACTGGGTTTGGCAGGTAGAGTCTTCCTTGCTGCCGGTAACTGCCAGAAAAGCAGGTGTCTTGTTTCTGGTTTTAAGAGGCTTTTTGGTTTTCTTTGCCTGGATACTTTTTTTCTTTTTGAATATACCTTCCCTCCCTTCATGGCTTTCTTCTTTGCAATTCGTATCTTTTTTTTTTTCTAATCTCTGATTTTGGAACGTTTCCATATTTGACTGTTGCTGGTATTTAAACAACTTCCTAATCTCTAGGATTTCCGTTCGTCTATAAATCACTTTTAAAAACCCAGCAATCCCTTATTATTTCCTCTTTCATTTTCATTGTTTCATCTATAACAAACAACATTAAATCAAAAGAGCATTTAATTCAATTTCAATTTCTGCATGAAAAAAAAAAAAACCAACATTTTTTCAAGCCTGAAGTAGGATTTTTGCCAGAGGGAATATTTGTTCTCTCTAGTAACAAGGTGACATGGTGCCAGTTCAGTCTAATTTCACATGGGGCCAGGAAATATTCATTTAAATGGCTGCAATATTCATTCAGTGTTTCTTTCAGAGAGTGTCCTAAATAAAGTAAGAGCTGCGTGATGTCTGCTGAGTTGTTTCCTTCCTCCCAGGGAAATAGGAGGACTGTACTTATTTTCACAGGTAGCAACAAAAGAGACCATCTGCTTGGCTATTTTATAATCAGCTTATTTATCTGCATGTAATCACTGCAGGAGGCTTCAAACATGCCCCCTGGAGCCGATGGCCGGAGGGGAGCAGCGATATCTGCGTGCTCTTTGGGACGGGGACCAGCGTCCGCCCCTGCATGTTCCACCCCATGAGTAGTCCCTTTGGCTGCACTCCTAGCTGGTGTTATTTGCACACATCATTATTTGCAAAAGCTGGGCTGAAACCCAAAAAGGCAACAGGTGGGGCAAGAAATCAGCAAAGTGGGCATTGCAAGGGGGACAGAAGGGGGCAACGAGTTTTCTTGGCAATTAGCTGCCTGCAGCCTTCATAGATGGAAGGAGCCCGGCAGTGTCAATAATTGCAGTAATCAAAGTAAATCACATCTTGCCACTTGCCTAGATGATATTTTTTTCCCTGTACGTGAAAACAGAGATAAATTTTCTGGTTGCGTTTGAAGATGACGATTTCAGAGATTTTGCAAGAGGATTAGTTACACATTTCAGCTTTCCGTGCTGGAAAAGGAACTGGTATGGAAAAGAAAAATTCAGAGCTTTTTGTGAGATTTTGAAGAATGCTAGGGAGAGCTGGACATAAGTCAGAGCAAAAATGGGCCCCATGTATATCGGATTGTTGATAGCTTTAAAAGAGCAATTGTGCTTTGAAGTACAATAGGAAAATAGAGATTTTTATCTCGATGAGGTATGAAGATAATTGCACTCAGGCGCTTTAATCAGCATGCTTCAGATTTAAGCAGATGAATACAGAGGGCAAATCTGTGAAGGATGAATTATTTATTTTGGGCACACTAAAACTTTGTCTCTTAAAGGTCATCAAACTTTCAACAGAATTGACAAAGTCTGCTGCATATGTGAATGCGATTAATCTTCTCATTAATGAGAGGCAACGTTTTCTTTTGAACTTGATATGCCTGGTAGGGGAACAAAATCATTTATGGAGAAGTACAGCTGAAGAGCATCTGTTTGTCTTACATCAGTGGTTCTGCCCAATTGCTTACCAAAAAATTAAACTGGAAACCTTAGAGCAGATTAATATGTTCTGTCCAGTAGGCACAAATATTTGACATATCCATCATTTTTAATAGGATTATAAAATTCAAAGCCCCCCAATCAAGCAGCATTTATCAATTAGTATGGCGCCTCTTTAGTGGCTGGCTAAGGGACTTCGGTGTCAAAGGCAATAAAAGAGTCATTTACACCCTGTACCAGAAATCAGCAGTGAATAAAGAAGAAAGAAATGCCATTGTTCATAATTGACTTCAATGAGACTGCTCGCATGGGTAAGCTTAAACACATGCAGGAATGGATTTAAACGATTTACGATACTTTGCATTTAAATCAGACATGGGTCAAAACTGGGCCCCCAGCTTGAATTTATCCATCTGGATCCTGATCAGTGGGGGCAAATTTTTATTTCTGAGGTTACATTGCATTTCAGACAACACGGGATGGTTGTCTGCAGAGGGCTGGGACCGCGGTTATGCTGCCAGCCCCCACAGCTGGAATTTCCAGGGGGATTTCACACGGGTGAACTCGATGCGAGCCCACGTGCCAAAGGGGTTTATAGGCAAAGGTAACTCAGACTCTCCCCGGTCAGCACAGGGAATCAGTGGAGAAACTAAAGAGAGAAACTGCATTATTAATAGAGTAAAATAAAGAGATGAAGGTCATTATTAATAGAGTTAAATAAAGAGATGAAGGCTCATGAATGATTAAAATATCATGTGGTTCAGTGAAAGAGGTCTCCAATGGGTACAATATAATATGTGACCACAGACAGGAACATCGTCAATAAAAATTTGGACGAGGCCTCATGGTGTTTAGGATCTGTTCCCTGGGCTGTCGGTGCCCCAGGAACAACTGAAAAACTCATTTCATGGTCTTTCCCTATAAAATAGGGATAATAATTATCTTTCTTTTTTTTCAAAGTACTTTGAAATACACGGATGAAAAACACTCAAGGTAAGTTATGTGGCACTAGCTGTTTCCAATAAAAAGTAGTTTCTATGACTTTTATTAAAGAGCAACTTATTTTTAAATAGACAGTATCGTAAAAAACATTTTACGTGATTGCTTCCGCATAAAACCCCTTTAATCTATTTGCGGAAGGCAGAAAATGGTCTGCGATTTTTCAATCAAACAACTAAATGAGCTAATTAGGGACAGGACAAGTGTTACTCCATCAGGCTTCGTAGCGCATTATAGTAATCCCAACATTCAGGCCATTTGACATTAAAAAATGCCTTAAGAAATCCTTCACAGAGAGATGGAAAGAGAAGCAAGCGGAAGAGCTGCACAGGTGTGGGCATGGCTCTGCTAGCAGGAGCCACCAACTGGGAATTTGGCCTTTTTTTCCTGTGAAGACGTGCCCAAGGCTGCGGAGCAGCATCCTCCCAGGTTGGGAGAGCACTTTGCTCTGGGCTCCAGGTTACCCGTTAAGTCAGATTTGCCAGTAAAACCAGCGTTACTGGAGGTAGAACCAAACTGGCTACGCAGATTTTATGGAAAGATGTTATTCCTTCCAAAAAAGTGAATGAACAGGAGCTGATTTGGTGGTTGGCTTTCATTTTACCACTTAATTCCTCCACAGAGTAAAAGTTTAATCCTCACAGCCTAAACCAGAGCTGACCTCCTCGTCTCCACCATCTCCTACAAAACACCCACCAGACGCTTCTGAGAGGGGAAGGATGAGGACATGCCACGTAGGCAACCAGAGTTCAAAAATACAGATAACATCTTCATGCTACTGTCAAGTTAAGGATATTATGTGACTGCTGTATGTGAAGGGGGGCAATTAATTTAATCAGATAACTGATAACGCTTCTTAAAATTACATCTCTTCTCTTCATCTTCCCAGCGTAAAAATCAATAGGAAATTAGAGTCTAATGTACCTGAATATTACAACTCAAGAGATTCACGTAGAATAGGAAAAAAAACTGAGATCCTGGCAATTACTCAGATGACACAGTTATTGAGTTAATGACACAGACCTGAGTTGATTTTTACTCTGGGAGTGGGGCCAGGATAATATTAATAGTTACTTTTGCAACTCTAATAACAGCACAGAGTCTTCATTGTGCTCAGCAAAAGAAAACATTTTAACAAACGGTACCTTCTTCCTAATTGCAGGGACTGCAGCCTTACTACCTCGAAGCATGGCATACATATGTTTTAGTGTTAAGTTCCTCTCTGCTCAGGAAAGTGTTTCAAGATGCGCAAAAGTACCTTTTTTAATCAAGAAGTGAGCAACATAAAAGGCTGTGTCTATGCGCTAGCTTGCCTTTCATAAATAACTGCTCCGCAACAGCTTCTTAAACATAGTTGCACAAAAAATGCGGCGGCTATTTCAAAAACCTGCATCCAACCTAAGTGCTGCCATAAAGGCAGCTTTGTCTGAAACCCAACCGCCTAAGAGGACTGCGTCACAGAAGCTTTTGGACTTAGGCTTAAATGAAAAGCCCTTGGGCACTTCATTTGCAATGATATGGTTTAGCCAGGGAAAAACCTCAGCAAAGCACAGCGACAGCCTGGGCACCCCAGAAGACAGGGCAGGGCGAGCTGGTGTCAGTCCAGCTCTGCTGCTGGCACGGTCCAGGTCGGGCATTTACACGGGTACTTACAGCACCCTCTGAAGACTTAAACCAGCCTCAAAATGACAAAGCCGGGAGAGCTGCGGCATCGTTTGCAATGGAAAACTGGTCTGAAAGGAGGATGCTGAGCATCCTCCGACCTGGAAATCCCCCAGCCCCATGGCAGGGCATCAGGCAGGGATCTCCCTCACCACTGACCCACCCCACGACTATCCATATTTATTTGCGGCAGAAACCTAGCACAGAAACACTCAAAACTCAACTCTGAGATGCTGTGCATCTACCAGGACCACAGCAGTAATTAAAAGCATGAAAGATCTGCTGCCAAATATCACAGCGTGCTGTTATTTGAACAATGAGGGCTGAGCAAAACAAGCTTCAGAGACTGTTCTTTGCAGAGATTTTCTTTCTTAAGAGAAGATTGTAACCAAACTACCCTGGGAAGAAAAGGGCCTTTGAACAACATACTTAATAAAATTCTAAATTTAAATTTAAACACACACACAAATCATTTCTGAATGTTTATTTCATTTCACAACGGGAAAACCCCCCTTCCTTTGGTTAGAAATATTACCTTTTAATGGGTACCAGAAGATTTGTTCATTGCCATAATTTTTTCCAGGATTTTTCTTCCTTTCTGTGCCCACAGTGTTCCCCTGTTTTGCTCTTTACAGTAGTCCTGGGAACGTGCCCTGTATTCACTGGGACAAACAACTGGGTGGTTTCAGCAGCACCTGAAATTTCCAGCCAGGTTGGAGTAGGCAATCTAGGCAGAGATTTTAGACTGGAGATTAGAACTAAATTAGAGTGAAAAACAAAGGAATAAAAGCTAAAGAGCTGTTATTGTTAGCAATTTCTTTGATATAAGGCGCTGCACATAACAGAGAATGACTTTATGATTTATTGTCAGTTTGGAGGTACCACATCTGGGATGCCTGAGGTTCCTCTCTTAAAAAGTAAATACAGACTGGTGTGACAATTTCTGGACTGAGGTGACATACAGCTTATGATTTCTGGTGGTGTTTTAGCATAACTGCCAGGAAACATGACACATTACCAGTGTGGGCATGCAGATCCCCCACACTGGAGAAGACCTTCAGCCCCCAGGCTGGGATTCAGGAGCGGGGAGCACTAAAGCAGCCCCTATACCAACGAGGGGCTGAGCTGGGAAGTCAGATTGACTTAATTTATTGCATGGAGGAGGTCTGGAAAGTGGAAAATTACCCAAGGCTGAACAAAGAGGCTCAGCTGTAGCCATGGGGACACACAGAGGGGCCGAGCACCACCCAGGACGACTCGGTCGGGAGGAAGGACACGCAGACATGCTGCTGTACAGGGCTGGCTCTGCTTTTGCTGGGGAACCGGCATGGTTAAAGCAAGCTGAGCTGGGCAGGGACAGAAGCTTTCGGCTATTTTAAGGAGAAGTAATAAGCTGCAGGGTAAGTGTCTTGGACAACCCCAGAAGGGTTTGACCCCTATGAATACTCCAATGCATGGGTCAGTAGTACCATGTTTAGGCACCGTAAGGGTGCCCAAATTTTCCCCAGCCCCAAAACTGAGAGCTATGGGGAGCAAAAGCAGCCAAGAGATGCACATGCAGCTATGGGAAACCTGGTATAACAGCCAGGACCTCTTGTCTCCTTTCATTTAAATGAAGTAATTAACTCTCCTAAATCCCATCCTCACCTGTCTTCTGGCACAGAAAGGACATTTCCATTTATTCTGTGAGATACTCAACACTGTGATTTAAAGAAAAACCAAGGATCTTTACCCTTATCTTGGTGCCCTCGTCAATCCCAGCATTGTAATAGGATTTCATTGGATTGCTGGAACGATTTTATTTCTTATTGGTAAACCAGACTTCCCTCCAGTTACCACCTGTTTATCATCTGTCTGACACAATATTTTTTAATCAATAAATTCTTTTTAAATCACTTTTTTGGTCAAGGCTATCATTACTTAAGAGCGGCAGTTTACAAACATATTGCAGTTACAAACCCTTGGAAAATGGGCAACAGGAGACATTCTATAAAGGATGAGTAAATGTGGGAACCTGTTAAAACGGTAGGAAATGAGGAATTGTGAACACATGCCCTGGCAGCATCCAGAAATTTGGTCTTAACCTCCTTTCATCCATATCGGCAAAGCCTCGCCGTGCCCTGGTACTGAACCCTCGCAGGCGCAGCCCATGCTCCTGCAGCCATCCCGCGCTTGCACGCAGCCGCGCCGCGGAGGGAGAGATTTATTTGTACTGCATGGGAACAAATTCCCACCCCTGCTTTGAAGTCGGCCGCTCTCCGCACAGCCGCGGAAGCAGCTCCCACGGCCCGCATCCCTGCAAGCCGTCGGAGCAGTTGGGGATCTGGAGATAATCTTCCCTGCCCAGACCCACTCCCGGCTTCGGGAAGAGTTTGCAAACATGATATGTTTGATTTTATCTGCTCGTTTTCACTTTAGAGGCGTAAGAGAAGAGGACACAGAAAAAAGCCTTTCAAAACCTCTCTTTCTTTTGGTGTGGCTACTAATATCAGAGGGTTACCTAAACCTGTATCAGCCTACACAAAAAACTCAGATGTACATTATGTGTAGCCCAGCAGCCAAATTTCTACTCTGTCAAGCTGATGTAAATCTAATTTTATGCAACTAAATTATGGGAGAAAGATAAATTCTTTACATGCACGAGCTTTATTCCCAAACCTGGAGGGAAGAAGCCACCTGCACTTAACTAGTCCGTGACCTGATGTCGAAGAAGAAAAGTTTAAACATAGAGCGTGTCCTGGCTGTGAGTGAGGAACGGCGCTTAAAAGGCAATAATCACAATGCTTTTCTAGTTGAGCTGCTGACATTTTAGTCATTGCTAGGAACTCAATTAGTCACTGTTATTAAGCGGCCAAACAGGCTGAATGTCAGAGTGGAAATATTTGACATTTTCTTAACAACTTGAAACATTCCAAAACAGCCCTATTTGGGGTATATTACTCTTATTCTTACTGAGTTGCCAAAATCACTCAGCTATCGCAGACCTGCCAGGAGCCTGGAAGGGTATGGCTAGGTAACCTCAAACCCAAACATTGAAAAAAAACCCCCAAGTGATGCCCTGGGAACCACACGAGCCGCTTGAATCCATAAGGTTTTGTGCTTGCGGGAGGACCTTGGGTTTTCAAGAATTTAGAGAACGTGTTTCGAAGCCCTTTGCTACTTTTCGGTTTGAGGCTTACTGAGAAAAAGGAGAATGCAGTGGGGGAGCGTGGTTCCCCCAGCAGCCATGCAGGGGTGAGAGCCCCGGGAAAACCGGAGCGGTCGGTGCTGGGGGAGCCCTGATGCGCTGTTGGCAGCTGCCCCCGCTCTGCCCCCTGCTCCAGGTTTCCTTCCCAGCTAATTCGGTCTCTGTGTAATCTCATGCTGGCTGATGTACACGGTGTTTCGGAAGCCTCACTAAACCCACGGCTGATTTTTTTGTGCCCAAAGAGTTAACTCATGCCAGGGAGGCTGCAGGGTGTGGGCGGTGGGACATGTACGCTGGTGCTGGGTGTAGGGGAGAGGCAGCATTGTTCGTTGTTCCTGTGGCTCCATTTCTAGGAGATACATCCCAAAAGCAGGCAAGGAAAGCCAAGGGAAGGGAGAACGCTGCAACCTGCCCAGACCAAAGGGATCTTAAGAAACGTGTGGAGCCCAAGCACGGGAGGCCCTGCCAGGACTGTGATATCTCATAAATGACTAGGGTTTTAATGGCTTAGGACATAACCCACAAAATAGCTTCCTTGTCCCGTCTACGGGGCACCAGTTTTTCCCCACGGCTTTGGGGAGCCGGCAGCCCAGGCTGTCGGAGGAGGCGCGTTAGCAGAAGGAGCGCACTCGAAACATATTTCCTGGAAAATGATGATTCCCACATGGTCTCAAACGCCTGGAGAAGTTCCCACTCCAACCTCGCATGCTCCGATGGTGCTCGCTGGCTTCAGCGCAGGCAGCACGGGATGCTGAGCTCCAGTACCTCTTTGCAGGACCAGGATGAGCCCAGGGGAGGAAGCGGGCTGGGGGCTTCATTTGAAGTAAGGCTCTGCTAAAAATGAGAGTGGAGATCCAAGTCGAGATGTGGGACACAGCAGCGGGACCACACAACCGAGAAGCCCACGTTTCTAGCACAGCTGCTGAGACGCCTCCTCACTGTGAAGGTGACAGGGAGGAATCCACAGCTGACATATATATCTTTTTGCTGGAGCATTTCATGTCTTTTCTCAGGCACTGTGACTAATTATGCGAATTTAAAAAGAAAAATTCACAGATTTTGCCAGCAGTCGTTAGACTTAAAAAAAAAAAAAAAAAAAGCAATGTACCAGGGGACAATTCACATGACCGACCAGAAAAAAATTGTAAACAGCTGTGCCCTAACATCTGTACTGCAGAGTCGGACGCTGCAAGATGGAGTAAATGACCAGAATAAAAATTGCCGATAGCTCTTCTATTCAAGCCCAGACCATGCTCGGGGGCAGGAGGGACCCAGGAGTTGGGCAGGCTCCTTTCCTCTCCCGGGACAGAGAGCCACTTAGGGTGGGACTGAGTAAAAGTCAAATTTCTACTCAAAGTGCATTTGTCTAGAAAGGTGCTAAATCTAAGCGCAGAGGTTCAAGCTCTCGTTTGGTCCATCGCCCCTCTGCGGATAGCTTTTAGATGGCCAGTCCTTGTGGGGACGTGCTGTTTTGAGCTGCAACCAAAGCCATGGCAAGCACCTGTAATGTTTTTATTCTTAAATTACAGAAATGGAAACCTATGACATCTTTTTGCTTCTCACATTTACGCCTTTAGGCTAGCTCCCTCCCAGATGGAAAAGAGTCCAGCGACAGGGACTTTGCACAGTCCCAGCGGATGCTTCTTCCTCGTAGGAAGCTGCGTTGCTTTGCTGGACTTTGGTCCCGTTGCAATCGATTAGAGTTCTCTTTAATATCTCAGTCTGGAGTAATGAGATTACATTAGATACTGCATTCTCAAACCATTTTAGTTCAACGGTGACATTCTAGACTTCAAAGCCTGATGGCTCAAAATCAAAAGACAACCACCCTCTCCATTTATTTTTACAGTTATCAAGCCCATCTCATGACATTTAGGCCGTGACTCCTCGATTTTGAATATTTATGGTTTGTTTTGCTAACAGGACAAGAAAGAAGGAGAAGCTTGTGGATCACTGGCTTGTACTGCTTTCATTTACAGATCAAGGCTAATATGTATCTGAAAAACACCCTGATGTGGCTAAATCGATCCAGCAGAACTTGGGTCTGGGCTATATTGCCCCCAAAGGATTTCGTAATATTGATATGAATGCCTGTTTTCTTTAAATAACAATTGCAATTCCCACGTGCTGAGGCCACATCCCGGGTGATGCCGTCTGCACAGGGCAGTGCAGCAGCACCGTGCCTGCACAGCCGGCATCTCAGGGCTGCGGGGGCCTCCTCGATCATGTCCCTAACAGGTCTGAGCTTTGCCAGCGCCTCCTAAAAGAAGGTATTTTAAGCATCCAAAAGAGCTGAGGGCATATTTACTCCCCATACACTTTTTTTTTAATTACAAAAGTAATTAATGCCCTGTCTGTTGAGATGCAATAAAATGAATTTGCTGAAAACTGCAATTTAAGCCTATTTCAGGTGAGCTGAATTAATTAAAACTGAATTAATTAAAACACTGAGTAAATCCAAACAACAAACATGTACGGTATTCAACCTAAAGCGATCTGAAACAGCCAGTAAATACTTTCTCATTAGTAGTGGGGGAATTTTTTTCTTGGACTCCTCTAAAAAAGTTCTTGAAAAGAGATGAATATGTTCAAATAACTTATTCATGTTCATTTGGCAATATTTCTAAAAAGAATTAAAAGTATTTCCAAAATCACCTATGTACTTTGTTTCGATGTTTTCTAGAAGAAATAGATTAAGTTTTTAAATGAAAAAAATGCTTCTTTTTCTTTCCTCTTTGAAAGAGAAAAAAGATCTTATCATTTGATACGCCTGGAAACAATTTTTTCAGCAACGTTTCAGATCTTTCAGCTAACTGGAAAAGTTGCTATATCTTCACTCTGACTCTATCTAGAGAATGTACTTTGATATCATTTATTAAAAAAAGGGGTTGAAGAGCAGACTACCGAGTTTGCCTCAAAATCTCAGCTTGCATAAATCAAAGGAGAGCCATAAAAAGGGACTTGGTGGCTTACACAAGCTGCGAATCTGTCCCATTTTCCCTATAAATATGTGCACCGGAATGGCACGTACACTTTCACATGCTAATGGCAGTGTCATATTAATGCTGTGAAATCACACTTGTGAGCCACAGATTTAAATGTCACTTGGGTAAAAGGATTTTGGAATTGAGTGCCTAAGTTTTGAAAACTTGCTTTTGGCTGAAGGATGAGGAAAACGGACAGTCCTTTACACTTTTATTTTTGACTCCTCTGTCAATACTGACTTGCTGTGGCTTATCACATAATGCAGCTGGCGACTCTCCAAACCCTAGTGAAACCAACTGAGAAAATCACCATGAACATTTCGGGGCTGGAATGATGAGTTTTGGTAATGAATATTTTAAGCTCCTTTGACATTTGCAGCACTCGTTCCCAGAGCAGAGATGGATTTAAAAGACAAGTTGAGGATCCTGGCGGGGTCTGACATCACTTGAGCTGTCACGCTCAGCAAAACCATCTAATTACACAAGTGCAAAAGTCCTGCAAAACCTGCTGTTCCCGCGGGTTGGATCTTTGGAATTAACTCGAGTCTCTTCTTCAGATCATCTCTCGCTTTGCATTTGGTCTGTAATGTTTTTTGCGTTCTATGTCTTGATGTGTTTAACTAATTAATCACCGTTGGTGCTGCTAGCTTCCCGTCAGATGGAGCTCTTTTGTTGCTAGACGTGGTTGAGCTGTGTTGCTCTGTCCATGAGCAGTGGATGAGGGTGTCTGGGTATCTGAATTTTGGCTGTTTTCCATTATGCCTTTGATCCATCGATATACCAAGAGGAAGGAGAGCCGTATCTGGACCTTGGAGATGGTCTCTCCCACAGCACTGCCGATTGCCTTGGTAAATCTCCATCGTCCCCACGAGGGAGACTGTATCTGATATCCCATGGGCTTTGGCTTCGATCCCCAAACTTTTACCAACTGTTATGCCATTTTACATCATCATAATTAAGTGCTTTTATTTTTTCCACTTTGTGGGCTTGAAAGTAGGGACCTAAATTTATATATAGGCTTGTAAAGACATGGCCTCATTTTCAGAGGACCTAAGTACTGCAATCTCCATTACTTTCCACATTAGCCCTCTGGAAATCAGTGGCCAATGCTCCTCTACTCTTTATTTCTCCCTTGTTTTATTTAAGAGTGAAAGCAAAAGAGAAGGGAAACACCTGTCTCCTTGCATAACAAAAACTGGTGCAAGTAACTTTACCACATTTGCGTTGACCCTGCCATATTGCAGACCTTACCCATATTTACAATATTTGCATGGACTTTTCCGAGCCGAATGCTCTGCACAGTTCCCAAGCCGTGAGCCTGCTTGCTACGGGTAGGAAACAGCATTCAGGCTCACGAGCCTGCGTGCCCCCGTCCCCCCGATGACCTGGAGCTATCATTCGGTTTGTCACAGCATGTCACTAGAAAATAGCAATGGAAAGACTCAGAGTGGGCGAGGTGTTTATGTCTTCTGAATCTCGAACAAGACCAAAAAAAGAAAATGAACTCGAAATAGAGCTTGAGATGCTCCTCCCACAGAGATGGGAGATATTCCTCCCTGCAATGTGGGAGTCATCTAATGTGAGGAAGAGATCCTGCACAAATCTTTAAGGTTGGAACTAATCTCATATTTCAACTCTGTAGTCTAGGACCATTAAATATTTATACTGTGGGGATATACGCAAAGAAAATTAATACCCGTTCAAATGAAAAGGATCAAGCTGGGAAGGAGGTTAAAAGCAAAAGAGAACAAAATATCAAGTTGGATTTTCTTTCCATTTTTATTCTCAGGTCTCCTTCTGCTAATGTGTTATTTCACTTTCAATACCTCTGACAATACCAACTGCTTTGATCCCAAAGGTTTATTTGCTCCCTAAGTCAGCAAGTTTTCAATAGCTTAAATAAACTCCAAAAGGTTCAAAGCCCAACAGAGAGAGATAAAATATACTTTAAAAAGACATGAAGTCAGGAAGCATGTGTTCCTTAATGACTTTCCTGGAGGCTATATCTCTTCTCCCCCTCCCATTCCTCCTCCTCATCTACCTTCCTTCTGTTTCCTGGCTTAAATTAGACTGTAAGATCTTCTGGATAGTGAATGCATCCTTCCTGTGCAATAGGCCATGATCTTCACGGGAGCCCCTGGTCAATCCTGGGACTCATTTTCCATCTGTTGTCAAGGGTACCTCTTTGGTCCATTAACAAATAGCAAAACAAACAAAGCAAAAAAGGCCAGTTCACACATGATGTATTAATTCTCATCTCCACACTGCTCGTTTCTCATCTCCGGAGACTCCTTTTAAAATGCAATGGGTATTTTGCGCTTGTGCCAATGTAGTGGAGAGGCTGTGGACAATCATAACAAGCCCAAACAAGTTATGGAAACTGCAAGGACTGCTTTTATACACAGTGCAATTTATTACCTGTTGCATTCTGCTAGTGGCAGGATTACGTCTGTCACAGCCTAAAAGGAAGAGTAAGGAGGTGCCACACAAGTAGGATATCACACATGTTACTGACTGTCCTAAAACCACAGTTGTAAAAAGCAACTTGTCCTGAGTGTAGGTGTGGGGAAGAAGGAACAAATGCAGTAGAGATGAATCGGTTTTCTTTGAACGTAACAAGGATTTTTGTCTGTGACAGCAGTGAGATCAAGGCCGTGTTTTGCCCTGAGTTATAGCCCCTTTTCACCCTCTTTTTGCATGGCGATACCAATACTGCTTCTTCCATATGCTGCAGAATTCTGTCCTTCTCAAGACTTTCTCAGAAGTCAAATGTTAAGGACATAACCAGATAGCTTTGCCAGGCTCCCTGGACTTCAATTGCCTCAAGTGAGGCTGCACAGTTTTAAAACATGTCTTCGCCAACATTGCCATCCTTCAAAATGCCCAGGGAGGGTTAATGCCGTGAGAAAGCTGAGACTGTAACTTTCCCGCTAAAGGGGGAAAAAAAAAAAGGAAGAGTTGAACATTATGTTTGCTGCCAGTGCTCGAGCCTGGCTTAAGTTGCTCGTCTCACTTTTATCATCTCCCCGGCATGCAGCAGCGCAGGGACCTGCTGCTTCAGGCTTGGTGCACCACAATCCCCACACAGCATCACCAGGCAAGCAGTGAGATGTCGACATGCCATCACCTCCCCGAACTTCCCCACTGGCCTGTCTGCAACAGAGTCCACACTCCTGTTTCCAGAATTGGGGGAATCTGGTTCAGTTTAAAATAAATTCCACCAATTTTCTCACTAGCAAATCAAGGAGAACTCTCTATATTGTTTACTGGAAGAATATGGATTGTTAATTTATAATTGTTTGCATTTGGAGTAAATTGGTTTTATGGGGAAAGGTTGCTCATATTCCTGAAGGAAGATGGCATCTTCCCTTCTCCTTCTCCTCATGGCTTGAGGGGAATGATCTGGGGAGTCACTAAGTCACCTCATCTGGGGTCCAGCATTTTGCCATGTAGCTCTGCCCACACGCATTGCTGGTCACTACTGACTTTGATTCATTTCAAATATAACTTCTGGTCATTCAGTTTGCATAAAGGAAAAACACTGATGCATGAAGCTTCGGCATGCAGGGCAGGGGCAGCTGCTGGGAGACGGCCACAGGTGGGATTATTTACTCACAGCGCAGTTTACAAATGTACAAAAGAAACCAGCAGCCCCAGCCAACACCAACACACACCTGGGACCAGCTACGCACACCAGGATCACCCACCTGAGAGGTATAAATGGGAGTCAGGCTGTGATTTACCTGTCTTACCTGGTATCTACTTTAGGAAGACTGAAACTGCACACAGAAGTGTCTACTTCTGTTCCCTGATTACAAAGGAAGCTCAAAACACCAAGCACAAATGTGGGTGCTGTTTTTTGACCAACTGACTCCAAGTCCTAGTTTAGGTGACACCTGGCCACGCAACTGTTCTTTACACCTTTAAACTCTTTCCTTTGGCCTCTGCATGCCCTTGGTCCTCACAGGTCAAGGCAAAGAGCATCCGGGTCACAGCGAAAAAACCCAGTTCATTTCTGCACTACCCCTTTCAAAATCTACAGAAAATTGGGTG
>NW_008796044.1:15772428-15797831 GCF_000699145.1 Aptenodytes forsteri
TATATATATATATATATATATCTGCTTATACCCACTAAGGGAACAGTCACAAGTCAATCTGAATTCATTACAGTCATGTCCCTGTGTGCAACCTGCCTATTTCCAAGCATCTTTATCAATCAGCCTCTGATCAACAACCACATAAAACCTTCTGCACGTCAAACTCTGTCTAACTCTCCTCTTCTAGAAGCAATTCCTGTAGTTGATCTTAATCCAAGGCCTTCCAGCAGTAGAAAGTTAGTGTGTATTAAAAACACATGTAAATATTTGGTAGATTATGTCCAAAAATGCTGAGAACAACAAACATTCGCATTTGACCAGTAGCCACCAACTTTGTTATAAATATTTGTATAGGAAAACAGGCACAAAATCTTTGTTTACTGCACAGCAAAGCACTCAAAATTAAGGAATTTTTAAGTGTATGTGCAGCATTCGTTAGCTGAAAATCTGTACTTGAAGTGACAAATCCTGGGTTTAGTTACACTCAGACAGTTTGATTATCCTGAATTGAATTCAAAGACTCTACGTCTTTGCTAGCAGCAAAGAGGAGCTCTCATGGACCGTTCCCAATGGTGGCCATGTAAATGCACTAAAGGCTCCCAGTTGTACATATATTAAGTCAAAATGTGACTGTACAGCTCCAGCTTTACCCAGCCTCCTTCCTTGGGTTTACGTTACATTCACATCACAGTGCTTCAGGGCAGACCAAAAGGTCTTCATTGGCAGGACCGCATCCTTTTGATATTTTCATGGGATGCTTATGCATTAAATTAAATGTGGACAAAAATAATGGTTCAGAATATAAAGGGAGCCAGGGCCAGCAGACACTTCCCAGCTTGCATATTTTCCATATGCATCGCATGGCCTGGCTGCCGGAGCGAGATTCTGGGGCAAACAGGGCTCCTCGGGATCCTGTTCCCTCTGGTTCATGCCATGAGCTCTCCCTCAGGCCAGGGCCCTTGGGCTTGACCAAGGTGTTTTGGGAGAATGGGCCAGCCCTGCTTTCCTCTCCCTTGTCACAGGGCAGGAGGAAAATGCCTGAGGACCCAGCTCCTGATTCCAGCTTTGCAAAGGAGCTGGAGATCAATCAGTGGGATGGCAGGAGATGGGCACCTTGCCAAAGACACAGACCCGAGAATAAATCCTTACCAATGTCTGTGGGCTTTGTTGGGTTTTTTTGTCCCTTTTTCTCAGTCTGTTGGTAATATGACAACTTTGTATGTTTGTGTGGGGTTTTTTTTCCAGGATCCTCAAAGAGCAAGAAACTTCGGGGGCAGATATAATCAGCTTGCCATCCATCAACCAAGCAAACACCTAGGGAGAGTGAGGGTTAGACTTCAACCCACAGATGGGCAATTTTTCCCTTCACCGCCAACATTTTTCTTTTCATTTCTAGGATCCTTCCTAGAGCAAGATGCTTTGGCAGATCCCAGCTTTACTTCCCCAGCAATGGGTATATGGGTGCGTGCTAAAGCAAGGAGGTGAGGCAGCATGTCCTTGGGGGCCAGGGATCTGCCTACAGTCACGGCTGGGGTGACCTGGGCAATGCCCTGGAGAACAAGCTGAATCAAGAAGTTAGACTTTAATGCATACAAAATTAATGGGCAAGGGAATATTTTTTAACCCTCAATTTATAACTACAGAGTGCCTTTAAATGAATGGGTTTCCCCTCAATACTGTTCCCAGGAAACAGCCAAGTGAACTCAGCCCCTTGGAAAGAGAGGGGAGAACACTGATGAACATCTGATCTCACATAGGGACAGGCTAAAAAAATTAAACCTTTTTCCAATGGAGCAAACAATGAACTGTAAAGAACATAAAATAGGCTGCAGATGATCAAACCTGGAATATTTCACATTATATGTAAGGAGACAAGGTTTGCTAAAGGATTTAACCTTTCCTCAGTACCCTGTCCTACCTACTCACTTTCTCTATTTCCTTTGGATTTCATAATCTTGATAATTTCCTATTTTGGATGCAAAGAAACAAGTAATAGTCACTTAGGGAAAAATTTATCAAACGTAGGAGAGGATTTTTTTTTCACTTCTGCTGCTTAATAACTTTAGGAATGTGGGTCAAACTATTTCTTTCTCTACTTCTGTTACATTAGTGACACATGTAGATTTTAGAGAGCTCCATTCGACATGTTCCCCAGCATCTTTTTAAATTGCATGAACTTAAGGCAAGCTTTTTTGGGACACACCCAAACCAGTGTGGTATACTGCCTGGCATGGGATTAGGTCATGCTTTGAAAAGCTCTTTGAGACCCTCGAGCCAGAAGAATCCCACAAATCTGAGGCATCACCAGCCAGTCATCTTTCCTAACCCCATGGCCAGCATGGGTTTTGCCCCACTGTAATTTAATACCTTGTTCAGAGAAAACCCTTGAGCATCCCCTAAGCAGCGTGTATGAAGGAAGGGGACAGCAGGAACCTGCAGAAAGGCAGTAAAAGAGAAAAAAATCTGTCACCCCTTAAAGACAGTCAAAGAGCACGTGCAGAGGGTGCAGAGGGTATCCCAGAGATACTATGCTGGCACACTAGGCACCCAAGGGTGCTGAGCAGGATGGGATCAAGCCACAGGCTGCCTCCCCTCTGCAAGTGGCAGGCAGGGCAGAGCCAGATGGAAAGTGAGCCCCTGAAAAGCATGCTTAAAGATTAAGCACATAGGATTAAATCCCACCCTTGTAAGAAATAGCTCCCTCTCTCCCGCTATATCATTCTGTAGAAAGCCTTTTCTATCAGAGATACCTACTAATCCTCAGTATCTGATAGCCAAAAGAATGCTGTTAGGGTAAAGGAAGAGCTCGAATTAAACCCAGCTCCCAGCCTAAGTTGAGCCCTGGTGCAGAGCGGCTGCATCCACCGCATGCCTCCGCTCAGCCTAACTCCCGGGGCCCCCGTAAGCCCCTCGTAGCAAACCCCCTGGCACAGACAGCTTTATCCCCATCCCACCGGGCTACGGCCCATCAGCACCCATTGCCCGCCCCAAACGCTCCTTGCAGATAAAAAGGGAACCGCTCTTGCATTCCTCCTCCCGACAAATCTTTATTAGCAGTGGCAGAGTGGGAGCTGCAGGGAAACGTTCACTGACTGTCTTCAAAGCAAAATTTACAGTTCTTGAGTAATTCAGTAACTCTTGGTCTCATCCCTGAGAAATGAGATCTGGCCAAGTCCTTCCGTGGTGGCAACAAGATGTTAATGAAAGAATTATATCAACAGCTTTAAGGTTGTCTCCTTTATTTATACTAGAAGCTGGCGATAGACACAATTACAGTAGATTAACTTTGGCATAGCTTCAGCATGAAAACAATATACCAGGGCCAAATTTTATTCCAAGTATAATATATCTATTGCCCTGCCTGTGTTTCTATTTATTTTGTTTGGACTGACAAACTTTAATTCAAAGAATGTAATTACAACATAACTTGCCGCTAGGTTTTTTCAAGACTATATTATTCATTTGAAGGGAAAGTAAGTTTACTCCTCATTGAGTTTAAATATGAAGGTTAATTTTCTTTGAGCTAAAGGAGTTTGGTTTTGACTTGATTTCTATGCATTTGGGACAACCAGCACAGCTGTGAAAACATAATTGCTCTTAGAAATTTAGGGCCGCTCATCCTCATTTTCAAAATTGCTCACTCTTTTGTGTGCTTTCCTAATTTCAGCGCTCTGAAGCGGCCGCTGATTAGCTACCACAGGTGCAATCCTTCTGGACTGTTCGCTACCTCCGACTCGAACACTTCCAACTACATTCTGCGTCGCAGAAAATAGCCTAATTAGAGACAAAAAGCTGATCTGTTAAAATAGCAGAGGGGCCAGCAAGAGAAGCAGGGAGAGTTATTTGCCCCATCAAAGTCAAGGGGAAATTCACCCTTAGCATCAGCAGGGAGAGGGCTGCCCCGGGGAGATGCAGAGGACGTGCAGCTCTGTGCACCCATGGTGTCAGATGGCGGGAATGAAAGAATGGCAGAAACCGGTTATTTATGAACCATGAATATAACTAATAAATGTACAGCAGCAGCATCCCCAGGACCTCACCTCTCTGCAGCCTCCGGACAGGACAGAGGCTTTTCTCTGTGAATACGCAGAGGTGAAGCAAAGTCCCCATGCGGGTGCCGAGGCCTTGGGGGGTGCACCAGTGAAGCACAGGGCAGTGTCCGGAGCTGTGG
The DNA here is from genome assembly GCF_000699145.1 of Aptenodytes forsteri. Lineage (NCBI taxonomy): Eukaryota > Metazoa > Chordata > Aves > Sphenisciformes > Spheniscidae > Aptenodytes > Aptenodytes forsteri. The sequence continues at coordinate 15,776,600 of NW_008796044.1, forward strand.
CTGTAACGAGCACATAAATCATCCCTAACGACCCCCTCCGCCGGTCAGCATGTGTGCGGCGACAGCGAGCCTGGCCCACGCCCGCGGTGGCTGCTCGAGAAACGCTTCGGGTTGCAGCGAGCACACAGGCTCTTTCACACGTCTCAGCAGATGTTACTCATTTTCTCCTCATCTGACTTTAAGATTTGGCTCCATTCTTTCCCTGCTCCCAAAGCCCAGCAGTTGTCCTAGAAACCTCTCCTGGTTCGTCCATGGGCAATAGGCTACCCCGGCTATTCGGCAGGGGCCGGTGCGCATCTGCAGGCATCCCACACCTCCAATTTCTCATCCGGATTGCTTCTGTCTTCCCCACTGAAACTCGCCTCATCTACTGGCCATTTCCGCTGCTCCGCTGCATGTGATGTTATTCATCAAGGTGCTTGTCCCTTCTGCACAGCGACAAGCCCTCCAAAATACTTAAGGACATTTGCAAAATTTGGATGGAGGACAGTAACAGCAAGCAGGACCAGATGTTCAGCGGGAAAGACTAACGGTGCACCTCTGTAACACAGCGTCCAAGGTTCAGCCCTGGACCACAGGAGACTGAAGAGCAGCCGGCAGGGACAGTGCAGCTCACCCTGGGGTGGAGATGCATGGGGGCAGAAATGACCTCCAGAAATGCAAAAATAATTCGCTTGATTTGGGTGGGTTTGCCTGTGTGTAGATGCACTAGCAGAGTTTAGGTTTGTAGAAGGTACCAGCGTGTTGTCACCAGAGTGCCCGCTGGAGCAGATGACTTCAGGGTGTTTAGTCCCATTGGAAAACCTGTTTTTATGGACAAAAACCTCCTGTGTTTTTCTCCCAATTCTGTCTACTGCTTAGTTCCCCAGCTCTGCATGAAAATCAAAACATCTTCTGCACAGCCCTGGCAGTGTGTGGGCCATACTGCTTTGACTGAACAGTCATCCATTTGTGTAGGAGTCTGTGATTCACATGATACCTTCCCATAAACTGTCTTTTAATTTATTCTAAGGATCCCAGAAGAAACTAAAAAGCCTCAATAGATGCTTCAATTTTTTGCCATGTTAATAGTTTCAGCTGTATTGCATTTTGTAAGGGAACAAGATAATAATGACCAAATTCTTAGAAATGGATTGCTGATATTACATGTGTATGTGTTTTTGCTCAAATCTATATACCAGTTGTGCATCGCAAGACATAGAAGTCACTAACCAATCTATAACTCAAGATAAATAACATTCCCTATGGATTCTGTTTGTTATATTAAGCACACAGATCACCCAAAGTCACTTGTCACCACCAGCAGGAATTGACCTAAAATAAATCATCAGAGAGAGCTGCAGTGCTAAGACCGGGAGCCCAGGGCAGGTGGGAAAAGGTCCGATTCCTCTGCGGTTCTGGGAAAGCGTGTTTGGTCCTTGGACCCGCCACGCTCCTCACCAGCAAAGCGGAGGGGACCCTCCCAGCCCACAACATCCCAAGCACGTTCTCAGCAATTCACAATTTCACAAGAATTCCTGAGATGAAAATAAACTCCACGGTAGGGTGTGTTCATGGGAAATACAATTAAAATTTTAACATGTAAGGAGGAAACCCTCCATGCAGAGTATGTGTTTTACTCCAGCTCTAAGTTCACCAAAGGCAAATTTAGAAAAGCCCGGGGTGGTAAAGTAGTAAAATAAAAGCAATCAAAACCAACAGTTAATCAATATGTAACTCAGGTTTGCAGTAGCATTTTCATATGGACGAAGAAGCTCACAAAGTCACTCAGTGTGATTTGCTACACACTCATATGAATGAGAAAAACATAAATCAAGCATAGCTTCAGGTAATCAAACCTCAGCCATCAGGACTGAAAGCTGACGTGTCCAACCAGTGATTTGTGTTTCTCTGGGAAGAGATTTGTGGCGATGCTTGACATAAGAAATGTGCCCATCAATTACTGGATTTATGAGTGTGCCTCCACGCCGTCAGAAACCCCGCAGCCACCAGCCGAGGGACGGCACACACAACTTTCATCCATGCTGTATTTCAACAAGGGAAACACCAAGCAATACCTCGCGGCCGTCATTTAAAGAAAACTTGTGCATATTTCGCAAGCAGTGTAGTAGATGTTGGCCATGCTGTGTCCGCTCCCCTCACAAGCCCAGCCGTTAGGGATGCAGGGAAGGTGAAAGGAGCCATATACAAGATAGTTCAGAAAATTGCCACGTGTAAATATGACTGCTTTGCTCCAAGAGCACCAGTTTTTGATGATGACCCTCAGCTCAGCTGTTGCCTATAGAAACTCATCATATGCCATCATGTTATCGCACCATTTTCTGGCGAACACGTTTGCCGCCGTCCCTGCAGGTGCGGTGCAGGCAGCTGCAGCCCGAGCAGAGGGAAATGGCAGCAGCAGAGCCGGGGTCCAAACGAAATGAATTAAAAGGGAACGGTTTCCCCAAACGGAGGCTGGGGGGAACCATCAGAAACAAATTAAAATCAAAACAACTTTTCAGCAGGAAACAATGGAACAGATGTAATAATATTTATTACTGGAAACTGCTAAACATGCCAATTAATTTTGAAGAGACTTAAATGGATTAAGCCCTTTTTTACTGGAAAATACGAAGGAGTCATGAATCACAGCAATACCTTCAGCAATATAGATGGGTTTTCCTGGAAGCCTGTTCAGAAATCAAACTAAAAAAAAATCTGAAAAGTCCCAAACTGGACAATAATCTTTCTGTTGCATTAATTGTATCAATGCCCCCATTACTATACCTAGAAATATTAGGGGGAGGCAAAAATCAAACCGCTATTTCCATACATCAAGTTGGTCATTTCAGTCTGAACCAGAAAAGCACTTGAGCGGGGCCAAAATTAGCCACGTAAGCATTTTGTGATGCTCTAAGCTCAGCAATAGTTTTAAGTTTATTTGGATGCTGAAAGTTGTACAGATGATTGAATGCTTAGATAGACCGGGGCATAGCCCACCCTTGTTACCATATAGAAGTATTAATAATAGGAAATAAGTATCCATCTTTATCTATTTATTTTGACACAAGAACATGGAACTCCTTTCCCATGAAAATGTATAACGTTTAAAAAATGTTCATCCTACATTGGGACATAAAGTAAAATATGAACAAAAAATATATAATAAACCAATTCAATTTTAGGAGCACTGAGAGTGATTTTTTTACTATTTTTTACATGCCCGCTTAGAAGACCTTTACCCACTTTGCTTCCTGCCAGTATGCAGAAAGAGAATTGAGAAGTGCCTTTCCGGTAACACTAGGAAATCAATTTAATTTTTCTAAAAGGAAATTAAAAGTACTTCACAACACTGAAATTTGCCCATTGTAAATGTTGATTTTGCAAAGGGACGTTTTCCTTCAGAAAACTATCCGGAAACATTCTGCTCAGCTCCACTTATCATCATTCCCTTCCCTTCCTTTCACATTTTGTATAGCACTCCATGTTTTCTTATGCAAAATTGTCATGTTCCTCCCAAAATAGTACTATGTTTAGAGAGGTTATAAGGAGGTACTAATGAAATTGTGGTTATTTAAAGAGTACAAGATAAATATGACACACACGCTCGCACAAATAGAAAGCAGCTGGAAGAATACTAACAATGTCAGGGTTATGTGTAAACTCCATTTTCCTATCAAAAACTATGGAAACAGAAAAAGAACCGAGAAAAATTCGCTGTTTGCTTAAGCTGAGACTTATTGCTGCTGATTCTGGATATGGCTCATACAAGAGACAAATTGCTTCATGTTTCCAGGCTTTGCTATTCTGATCTCAGCAAGCAAGATTCATTCTGATTTCCTCCCTAATAGCTGAAATGTATTTTCTCTGGCAGATTCATTGACATTATGAAAATATTTTGTCCCTAAATGCGAGTAGGTTTTCTTTTCCACAAAGTGACTTAAGCCCCTGAGATTTTGACCTGTTTATACATACTGAATAGTTGTTCAGTGGGAGCTTTGGCTCTGTAAGGAACCTAAGATGAGACTTTTTCAACAAGGGCATGGCGGTATTTGAGCTATCCCTGCAGAGTGCTTCCACAGGCAACGGGGAGAGAGAGAGCCCTGCAAAAAACGATCCATCCTAAACAAGTTATCTGGGAGGAAAGGAGGGAAACGGGCCATGAATTCAGTCTAATCTTGCTCGTCCCCACCTAAGGCCAGCCCTAAATGCCAAACATTGCCATCATGCAACAGCCACAGGAGCCATCCTTGTGGAAAGGGTTAAAAAAAACCCTCAAGTAATGAGAAGCGAGCTGCCTCGGGGCATTTCAGCTGTTGAAGTGCAGGTGTCACTTACGGAAACCTCACAAAATACAATCTTTTTCCTACCACTAATACTAAAGCCCACAAGGAATTACTCTCACACTTACAACCAGATGCTGCAATCAACCGCGCTTGGAGAGCGGGGGGAAGGACCCACCGCATCTCACAGGCTGGCTTTCCTCAGGTGGAGGACACGCAGAGCCAGATTGCACTCCCGCTGATGCCGGCGCAGCGACTCTGCTAGAAGCCATGCGGCCGTGCTGGAGCGGTACCAAGGACACCGGAGCAGGAGCTGGCCGCGTGTCGCTTACAGCAAGAGGGAGGCCATTGAGCCAGTTCGCTTTTATTTATGGGCTACTCCAGCAGCCAAACCCGTTCAGTTGTATCCCTTCCTTGCTTATTAAATATTTGATTATTAACTCTGAATTCCTTGACTATAAGGACTTTTTCTTTAATTTAAACCCAGCTCAGGTGCAGGAAACACTGCCAGCGTGGCGCACTGCTCATTGCCTGCTTTCTCTGGGTGATGCCCTGTTTCCTCTGCCCTCCTTCAAGTGATGGGTGAAGCCTACGACATGTAATGGAAGTGGTTTAAATACTAAATACTACGATGCCCTGTTTCCTCCTTCAAGTGATGGGTGAAGCCTACGACATGTAATGGAAGTGGTTTAAATACTGCTCAGTATGCTGTATTGCTGGATGTAACGCCACTGAGCGATCAATCCTTTTATGCCCTCCCTGGGCATAAGGCACAGCAGGGCACTGCACTGCGTTGGTCAGCTCTGTCCCATTGGAAACTCAGCCTCCATGGCCAAAGTCAACACCTTCAGATTGCTTTTTTTCCGTAGCTTGCACTGCCCACGCATAGAAACACACCCACGGGGGAGGCTGGACCCCACTGACCTGGCAAGGGAGATGAGCGGGAGGTAGGAAACTTCTTAATAGCATCTCCCAGCATCCAGCCATCACTCACAGGGGACTTTCTGGAGCTTTAAGCTGGACCAACATCAGTGATAGCCAATAACCCCATTTTCACAGGTCTGTCCACCTCCATTTCCAACCCATTTATACCCTTGTGGCTACTCAAACAAATACCCCAGAAAAACGTCTTTTTTTTCCATATCAGCATCTCTTCACTGGATAAAAGTATAAGACAGCAGACTTCAGAGGAATTAAGGAATTACTCTGGTTGAAAAGGGTAATGATATTCATCACCATAAGCTAAGATTCAAACTGATATTGTGGTAGAGGCAATAAGACATGAGCTGTTTCCAGCCCACGTTTCTTAAACCAAATACACAGCAAGGAGCATGGTGAGGAGGAGGAGGAGGAGAGGCTGAAGGCACCCATTGCCTGCTGCTGCCACGTGGTGCTCACGCCATCCCCTGCTTAAAGGAGGGCCATATCCACCCCAGAAACCTGTGTGTACATGGGAGAAAAGCAAAGCAACGTGATACTCGTTTGGCTCAGTCCCTGGAGAGGTCGTGTTTTACTAAATTAATAATCAATTCAGATCTGTTCAGCTTCAGCTTCTTAAGAAACTAATCCAGACAAGCCCAAAAGTACTAATAACATTTCAGTCTGGGCTTGAAGAGAGATTACAGAACATTTATTTTGCTTCCAGTATTTTCTGATTGCTCCCAACCTTTCCTTGCACAAGCATCTAAATGAGGAAATATGAACAAAAAGACTAAGTGGCAGGGTTTATGTTGAATTAAATTCCACTCAGGAAAAAAAATCAAGCCAACTTCAGTAAAATTGATCCACTTAACATTCAACAAAATAAATATACAGGAATGTGCTTAGCTGTACATGTAGAAAATTGGGGATTTATAGGTACATATTTCAAAACTACTGCAATGAACTTCATCTGCCACTTAAATCTTAGCTCCCAGCTCACCTGCACCCCACAGAAAACTGTCGTACTTGAAGTTTCCTGCTTTGATTGTTTTTTGGGGGTTTTTTTGATCCCTCAGCATGAGCATGTTGACCCAGGTGATGGAGAGCACCACCTAATCTGTTTTTTTAAAATCATAGAATAAAACTCAACTTTCTCCTAAAATCCTACCTTTGGTCTGAAATCCAGCGTAAATATATCAAGGCAAAGGACAGTGGGAAGGCTCAGAAATGCAGATCTGGAATTCAGATTGCTCTGACTGCTCTGCCCGTGCCCACAGGGCTCAGGGAGAAGGCAGAGTGTTTTATTGCCCACAGAACCATTTATGAAAGGAGGGTGGCTGTACAGGAAACGTCTCAAGGTGAAAACAGCAAGTAGTAATGGCTGGGGAATAAAAATAAACCAGGCTCATGGGGGGAGAACTGGGGCAAGGTGTGTTTGCTTTAAGCATTGCTGCAAAAATATATTGTTTAGAAACTGCCTTAGTGACACAGCCCAACATAGTGCCTGAGAAATCAATACCAGGAACCAGCGAATTCACATTATCCACTATTTGGTCTTGCTCAGATTTATTGGCTGATAAGTGGATCATGCAAGTAGGTATAAAACCGTAACAAGATTATGTGTGAATGATAAGGAGGTTATAGTCTATAAGAAAGCACAGTGCAGCCCAGGAAAAGGCTCTGGTGATTAATGGCAGCAAGGCACTGCAGTGGTTTACATAGCGCTTGGCAGTGGGACAAAATGCAAAAGCCGGATGAGGTTGTGTTAGAGACATGAAAATAGAGGCGTGGGGCCAGTTTCACTCAACCTGCAATAGAGGGAGATAAATTATGCCTGTCAGCACCCACCAGGCCCTAGGACTAGCATATCCCCCCATGACCCTCGTTAGGTTTTCCCCTTGGCTGGTGCCTGCCCCACAGCCCTGCAAATAAAAGCTGCAGCCGCTGCGTTTCATGGGGGCAGACCCATAGTGCGTGTAACTCCTGCACGCCAAGAGAGGAAAAGGATGTTTATCGGGGCTATTGCATTGATTATGCAAATTTCACCCTGTTTAAATTATTTCAAAGCCTTGAAAATCCACAGTGGGATTTTTAAAAGAACCAGTCGTGCGATTTTGTCCCCACAAGCCCACGGTACAGGATCCAGGAGCACTTCCTAGCCCCGGGATGGGGCTGTGTCACCTTTGCCTCCCTGTCCCCGTGCACCTTTTTTCCCACTGGGAAAGAAACCCAGGCATGTGGGTTGGAAAGGAGTTGTGATATCTGCATATGTTTAATATTAGAATATTGTGAGTCTATGTCTTGGGAAACAAATGTTTACTTGCTGTAGTACAAGGAAGGTTCATGTTAATTCTCAGTAATTATATTGAATATTTACTTTTTATATATATATTAAAAAAATAGCTTACAATCTTTGTTTGAAGTCATTAACCCTCCACCTGTTTTTGGAAGTTAATTGGCACTGCTGATTTACAGACGGGGAGAGCAAGACAAGCGGGCAGCACATCATTTCCACACTGAGCCGCAAGCTGGGGACGGGAAGCCATGGCCCCGGGCTGTGCCCCAAGCTGGGTTTGTCCCAGGGCTCTGCACTGCCAGCCCAGGGCCCAGGCTCTCGAGCATCGTGTGGGCTGGAAACAGCCCCGGGAGCTTTGGGAACCTGGCAGTGACAGGGTGGAGACAAGCTAAGAAAGATGCCGTGGACACCACCCTGGGAATAGAAGGAGAGAATTTTTCTGCAGGGGCAGGAAAGCATAAATGAATGCAGAAAATGTCCTCAGGGCTTTTTTCGGCCCTTGCAGCCCCCATTCTCTAAAGGAAGGCTCCAAGCAGCGCCACAGGCTGTATTTCAAACTCCTGCGGAGGTGAATACCCGCATGCGTAGCACAGCGGTGTTAAACAGCGATTTCAGACCTTCCGTATCTCCCGCACACCATGGAAAAAATCAGCCAGATACAGGTGCCCAGCCCTGTCACTTGCAACCCATCAGAAATTGTCTGTGTGATATTAGCCCTCTGTTAAGCTCAGCTGGAAATAGCTATCAAGTTTAAATATTTGTTGTGGGAGAAGAGAGAGGCAGTGCAATCACATAACTGCATTTCCGTAAGAACGTGGCTAAAACCGCTCATGTTATCAGGTTACTAAAATGCTGCTTTGGTGCAGGATGCCTTCATCATGCCTCAAATAATTGCACGTTTAATCTGCAGCACGTTTAATCTGAGGCAAAGTTTATGGAGGTATTTAATATAGCTGACATCTGTCTTACTATATTATAAAATGTTTTTTAATAAATCGAATTCTTCACTATAAGACACAAGTCTTAACATGAGAAACAAACAGCCAAGGAAAGGCGTCCGCACGGACCCAGGCTGGACGTACATGAAACCCCCAGGCTCCTGGGCAACAATAGCCAGGGCTATCAGCAACCTACCCATTGTCATAAATAATGTTTTGACAAAAATTAATACAGAAAGGGATTTGTCAGGTTAGTTTTCCTTCATGGGTCAAAGTCAGGGATGATTTATAGTACACAACTTGAACAAATCAGGGAAAAAGACACAAGATTTGGCCACTGAGTTTGTTAAAACTATGCACTGAAAAGAACCAGGATATTCTGTAGCGGAGCTTCAACTGATGGAGTTACGCTGACTTATATGTCCTGAAGATCTGATATGTGGTTTATACTGTTCAAGACATTCCCCAAATGATGTGCAATACCCTGTCAACCCACCAATCCCACGTCCAGCAAACTCCACCATGGAAAACAGAGAGGGGAAATTGCTGGTTTTGCTTCTACTTCTTTTGCTTAGTTGGCTTCCATCGGCTTTCGAGCAAGCGGGACTACTCATGGTGACATTAGAGAGGTGAATATTTATATCTAAACAAGGATTTGGTTTTAATGCATCTTTTTGTTTGGTCCTGGTAAGGAGCAGTACCGAGTGATCTCCATGCCCATCACAAGCCAGCGTAGCTGGAAGTTTAGGTGCTGTGTTTTGGATATTGAAATGTTCAAGAGCAGAAAAGCAGAACACTGCAAAGCAAGAGCTGGGCCTGGAGAGCACCTGGAAGAGCATTTTGAAGCATAAATACATTAAGACACGTGCCTGCCCTGCCCTGCATGGCAGTGAGGGGTTGGGCTCCCTGGGCCGTTGCAGAGGTAGGAACTCCCCACCGCAGCCTGGGCACACAGAAGCAGACCTGATTTCTGCCTCAGTCATTAGGATTGTTGTAATTTGCACCGCGGTTTGTCATTTTGCTTCTCTTCCCACTCTGACTTTTCTCTGTAAATATTTGAACTACGGCTATCTACAGACTTGCTTTCATTTTTAATGTTACTGTACAGGTTTGAACCACAGCAAACATGGATGCACTGCAGAAAATATTTGCTCTTTTCCCTTTGAGGCTAAAGATAACAAAGCAAAGGGCATTAAACTCGAGGCTACTGTAAACCTCTACCAGTTTCTTCTTTTTTTCCCCACAGTGAAAGGGAATCCTTTAAATTTGGACCTAATGTGCATCATGGCTGCATTTGCTAGAGAAAGACTATGTGCAAAATCCAGCTCCTTCGCCCTGGAAATTGCCTCCTAGCAGCACAAAACAGAAGATAAAGAATGTTAAAGATCAACTTGTCTTATCATGCTTTAGCTCCAGATGGATTTGTGCAGACAGAGGCACAAATTATACCTTAAAACAACGGGTTGTTGACATTGAGAAAACAGTTATAGCACCTTTTTCCCCGTCTGGTCTCATCAGACAGATTCCCATCTCTGCAACTCCAAGTGTAACACCAAACCAAATTACACCCGAGGCCAGGGATGAAGTAAAGGGCTGGAATGGAAATCCCTGATGTTAGTTATACTCAGTGGACAGAGGCAGGCCCAGAGGTGTATGAAAGTTAATATGAGAGGCTTTAAAAGTGACATTTGTGTTCTATATCCTCAGCTGTCTGCTGCTGCTGCGTCCAGAGTTTACAAAAGAAAGAAAAGAGGAAGTTCTGAGAAACTCAACGTAGCTGCAAATACCCTTGAACATAATTATGGGGGTGAAGGGAAGGGGGGAAATGGTCACTTAGCTTGAACTGGACTGTTTTAAGAGCCTCTTCAGGAAAAACAAGGCCACCCTGTCCTACACATACGAGTCAAATTAGTAATTACGTTCTTGGCTGATATAACCCTCCTGACCAACTAGCATGATCATGGATACAAGATTAAGCTAGTATTGTGGGAAAGGCAAACCTATCCTGGTTTTTTTCTTTCTGCAGCCAGCCTTACCCAATAGCTTATTTGGAGCTAGTTACGTGCTAAAGAAATTAGCACGTTGGGTACAACGTGGGTTTGTTTGGGTACAAACATGTCTAAAGGCTGTGTGGGCTGCTTCTCATACTTAGAAACTGTATTTTGCTATTCAAGAGCATTAAAGAATTCAATTTTCACTTCCAGAGAGCATTTCCCAGGCGACTTTCTTCCGCTGCCCTGCTCCAGTGAGGAACATCAAGAGCCACTGCAGATCTTTGAAGAACCGGCCAATAATTTCAACGTCTCCTTGGCAAAAACAGACCCCGCAAGGCAGTCGTCCCACCTGACAGCTTCAGAGCGAAGGGGTGGGCTGCGCGGGGAGCCAGGGCACAGCTGTATTCGCAGCGGAACAGCCTTTCCCAAGCCAGGCACTAGATGCAATTAGAGAGAACAGAATATCCCAAGTATAAGATATCAAAACAAAACATGTTCAAACGCTGGAAGCCAAGCGTGGGGCAAGGCTGTGGCTGTTTGGAGCTGGCCTCCTTTCTGCTGGCACCCACCGCTCGCAGACACGGAGAGCAATGCTGTTTAAAAGCTTTTTCGTGTTGTTCTCTGTGTTTGTGGGGAGTTTCAGTTTTGGAGCTTTAACTGCCTGTTGTTGAAGTCGAGGTATTCCTACTGCTAAAATGTGGCTCCTGTGTCATCAAAGTGCCATATCTATGGAAAGTTCACTATGGCAAGGGGAAGAGATGCTGCATGGCACAGCCAAAGTCATTGCTAAGGGGAAAGAAAAGCCCACCGAGACGCCTGGAAGGGAAACCATGCCTAATCTAGCTGATATCACCAGCAAACGTGCAAAGCACCAGAGATACAAATCCTAATGAAGAATTTATGAAGGAGTTAGTTAGAGAGACCTTAGTCTTAAGAAACTATGACAGTAGCACAGAGATAAATCATTCATTTTGGCCTCCAGCAGTACTTGCCTGCTACCAGCCAGCTGGTTGAGACTTCAGACCAGGGGCTTGTACATCAGGGCAGGAGCAAAACCGGACTGTTTGTGCTCACATGGAGAGGAGGTGGCTTTGGCAGCAGCATATGGCTGCAAAAACCTTGAATCCTCTCACAGGGAAGGCCAGTGCTGGCTGGAGCCGATCACCAGCCACTGACTGCCAGTGCTAAAAGGACAGGGCAACCACCCCTTTACCCAAGAACATGGAGATTATTTTTTCAGTCTCCAGTGCAAGACTTTTCACATTGATTTCCAGCTGGGCAGAGGTTTGGTGATTGCAGAAGCAGCCATGGGAGTGTAGGACACATGCACAGCACAGCCATGCCCCGAACTATGGAGTGGGCACAGCAATCTGCTTTAAAAGAAGAAGAAACAAGACCACATCTGGTCTCCAGGGAAATGTGGGGACCAGGGCTACTGCTGGGGATGAGGCCTCATGGAAAGTACTTCTTTCTCTGAGGGCAAGTCCGTTAGGAGACGAAATGCCAAAGCCCACGGCAAATCTGAAGTCCCAGAAAGGATCTGTTTAAAGGCATGAGGACTGTGACTCCAGAAGCGTTACAGAAATGTTGAAAGGGAAGGGTGGAGATCCTTTTCTCTATCTCAGTTTTGAGCATCTGCAGTGCTGCTCTATTAACGGGCCTGGTGAAGGAAGGTGTGTGCAGCTCAGCCTCTATGAGATGCTGATATTGATCAGTTGATGTCGCTGTTATGATGTGCCTGGACTCACGGCTCTGATAACCCAGACCTTGAACCCTGCAGGAAGCTGCGCTCTGGCAGATGCCGTGGCTCTGCATGGTTTCTGAAGAGCACCAAGGGAAGGGACATCCCGTAGCGTCCCACCGCTTGTACCTGAAATGGATCATTTCCTTTTGAATCCCTGCGGGGGATCAGCCTCTATCATGGGTTTCATCTTTGCAGTCACGAGTTATCCAGCTCTGTTAAAAATATAAGAGAATATTTGATCCCCTGAAGGGAAAATTTCCCAATTCACCATATGAAATAGCCTGTAAAGCAGCATTTCCTTTGATTTCTCATTTCCTTTTATTTTTCAGTTGATCTCATCGCATTCTCTCATTGTCTCATCTTATAAAGCAAGTCAAGAGGACAGCTAATCTGTTTTCCCTCTGCCCTTCTTAATGTCTTCTTGATTGAAATTCATGTTAACTCTAAGGTACCTTAATCTCAGAGAGCATCCATAAAACCATGTCCACTTCTATAAAACTCTGCTGCTCTGAAACTCCTCTTTCAAGCCACTGAGATCTGGGGAGCTCTCAGGAACGGGACGGATACTTGCATAATCCTTAGCATGTACCCAAAGAAGTGATGGCTGCTGAGTGTCTCTGCATCACTGGCTACTTTTGGTCTTTTCCAGTTTGTGCAACCCCCTGCGAGTCATTTAGCTCTGTTACTGTGGCTTTGGTTAGCTGCATTAGCCCCATTTGGGGAGCAAGGCTGTCCGGTGGGCTGGCTGTCACACGTAGAAGGTTGGGACCAAGATGCGGCGGCTGTGTCTGAATACACCAAGTTTCTCCAAAATCCTCTTGGGGACAGAGAGATGCTCTGACACAGGGGACGAAGGGAAGGAGAGAGGGGTACTGCATGCCCGTGAGCCTCCCAGCTTCTTCTTTCAAAGGTGAGCTGCTAGCACGAAGCCAGCCCCATCCACAACGGGGACAACCTCGGGCACTAACCCTCTCCTGCAGCATTAGGGCTCCAGAGCACCACTTCTGCTTCCAAATCGCTTTAGCAGCAGCTGCCTGCCTTTTCAGAAACAGCCAACTGCCAGGAGAGGCTGCCAAAGGCCTTTGGAAAGAATCACAAGCCGGACATATTTTTGTCCCCCAGAGTGAAAGCGGTGAAGCCCTGAATTTGGGGGAGACACCTAAGGCAGCTTGCAGGGAGCAGAGGCTGCACCACCAGTTTGCCAGTCCCTGTCCCAGTCCCGCTGCTGATGCGCAGCCCCACGACATCGTTGTATTTGGCATTTATGGATTTTATCAGCCCTGTCTTGTTCTCTAGCTGATTTCGCATTTAATTTCAACAACAAAAACCAGTGCTTCTACACCAATGTGCCATCCTTGTGTGATTTTTTGAATTATTAATAAAAAAAATAAAGAGCCCACACCTACCTACTCAGTGATATGACAGTGCAGTAAAGCAGAGCGTGACTTTTCCGTGCTTTATCTGTTCTTGGTGCAGGCACCCTCAGCACCAGCCAAGCAGGAGGGGGTAACCCGGGATGCAGAGAGGAGGGGGATGCTGCACAGTTGGCACTTGCTGTTTCCCTCCCCGTTCTCATCCCGTGATCATCCACAATCCCGGCTGAACCACCGTGCTTTTAACGAGTGATGGACTTAAGAGTATTTGCTGGCACAGTGGGCTGTGGAGTGCTTGGCCTGGCTTTTTTGCAGCCCACCCAGACCACAGATGAAGGAGACACGGGTGACATGGAGGAATCACACCTGAGCATGCAACCAGGTGGAAAACCTGCAGAAAGTGGGCAAATCCAGCCTGAGAAGGGCTCAGAGCAATGAGGCACTCTCCACCAAGTCCTTACCGATTATACTGCAGCCGGGAGAGGTGCAGAGCCCCGTTAAATTGGGAAGGGGGATGCTGCAGAGCCCTCCTGACAGGGGGGAGGTGAAAGATGCAGAGAGAAGAGCCTTCACTGCAGCCAGGTTCAGGCTGTGCCGGCAGGAATGCCGCTTGGTTTACTTGCACAAATATCAGTTGTTTTGTTTGCAGAATGAACTGATTTTCTTAGGAAAACTGGGAATAACAACTATAAACTTCTCCGCCCCCCCAAATGCTATGGTAATTAAGCTTTTATCTGAGTAGATAAAATAATTAACATATTTATTGCTCAGAAGAAAAAACTAATTTTATGATTGATTGCAGCCTATTAATCTTCCATCAAATATTCAAAGTCTGCATTGTTAGGTCATTCATTTTATTTATTTTTAAAGACGTTACATATGTTTTCTATCCCAAGGGGAGGAAAAATCAGCATATGAAAAATTCCCATTATTACTAACACACAGCTCAGCAGAAAACGAACAGAGACAGGGAGCACCCATCCTATCTGCAGGAGACAGGGCTTCATTAAGCTTGCAAGGGCTTTTTGCACATTACAGAAAGCACTAAGGAGGTGGGAGAAATGCTGCAGAGCCCCATAGGCACCTACAAATGCTGTGGCTTCGTGCCCAAGCCAGCCTCGGTGCCGCCGCGGTGCTTGGTCCTGGCACTCCCGCACCTACATGCACCCACCTCCGATTGCACCACGGGCACTCCTGCACGCTTCGCCTGCCTGCCATCACAGGAGATGCCGTGAGATGATTTACCTCCACACTTAATCACTCTAAATTATGGGCATTTTTATCTAATGGCTTTAATTCTCGGTTCTGGGGAGTTTCGTTGCTGTGGTTACTGGGCAAGTGTAAACAGCTCGCAGTTACCCTGGAGCAAGCTCGTAAAGAAACCTCCCAAAGTCTGCAGAGGAGACCCTATGTTGAGTGCTGCATTCACGCACTCACAGAGTTTTGGGGTGGGTTTTTTTGGAAACATAAAGCCACAAGTCCAAAAAAAGAAGCCAGGAGCCACCAGAGACAAAATAACCATAAAACACATCATGGTAGTCATTGCCTCTTCCTAGCAGGGAAGTCATCCCCATCCTAGTCATTCCCTCCTACGCGGGGTCCCCAGGGAAGCTCCCTGCCTGGATGCCACCAGGCAGGTCGTGGGCCAGGCCATGAGGTGCTCCTGGCGCAGAGGTGGCACAGCACGGCCTTGCAAAGGGGGTTTGTGCAGGTGGGGAACCCGTGGAGAGAGGTGCAGAGCACGGGGGAGACCTGGACAGGCTTTTGGCAAGGAGAGGAGTGCGGGCAGGCAGCGGGCAGGCAAGGAGGGCAGCAGTGGGGTGGACCTGACCCCCGCTGCATGGCTCTGCTTCTGCAATTGTGCATGTATCAAACATTTTATGTCTTCACCTTTTTGATGCAAAAGCCCTCCTAAAAGACAATAGAAAAGCCCCACGCCTCCAGGGCTTTGCAAAAGACCTCGAATAGCTGCAAATGTGTCCCTGCCACCGCATCTGCCGGCACAGGGCTGTCACTGGGCTGTCACTGCTGCAGTGGCTGTTGGCCACCAGGCACTGCACCTCCCATCCAGGGTGCCAACAGGGCCCATGGGCGCTATTCCTGCCACTGTAACTCACGGTAAACAGTCCTTTACACCACAAATGGTTCAAAGCATCGCTGTCCTCTCCCCCACAATCTGTTTCCTTGAATTAAGGCCCATAAAACCATTGCAACGTGGACGCCTGCGGCAGGCTCATGCTTGCCAGCCCTTCCGAGGGACTCTTGCCCCACAGGGACCAGCACTGAAGGTGGATGTGCTGAGTCCCCGCGGTAGATGCTGAACCACGTTCCTGCCATCCCTGGAAGAGTTTGAAATTATGCCCAGCTCTGCTGACCCATGAAAAGGAGAAGTGCCAGGAATGGATTTTCTCGTGCCTGAATGTTTGTGGTTCTTGCTGCCACAGCCCTCCATCTCGGTAAGAGCTCACCTGGGACCGGATTAGAAACTTACTCGGGTGCTGATCTCATTTGGTCCTATTCTCTTGCAAAAATAAAACACCTTATTTGGTGGTTCGCTTTTCAGATTCCCCAGGCTTTTGAATGTGGATGGGTTGGCAGCAGAGCCACTTCTTTTCAGAGAAGTGGCATTAATAGTGCAGGGAGAGGCTGCCTGTAGTTTGTTACATACAGTAACACCCTATTCTATCCCAAAAGCCTTTCATCTGAAAAGCTGGCACCCACAAATTACCCAAAACTACCCACACACAAAAAGAGATGCGATGAGCAAATCAGGGTGGCACAATTTGTTTCCAATCCTGGGACAATAAGAACGGTTTTCCATCCAATTGCCCTTGTGTTATTCAGCCAGTGTAATGTTCCAACTGTACGTCTGGGGAGTAATGCAACATCCTCTCAGTCCAAGACCACGGATCAAAAAAAAATCAGGAAAGGGAAAACACAACAACGAGGGCAGGACCCCGGTGCCGTCCCCGTCCCGAGGAGCTCTCACCCCACCCACCACCACGGAGACTTCTCAGGGCTTTGGCCGGCACTGTCAGGAACGTGAGTGAGTCAGATCAAACAAATTGCCTTTCTTTCCTTCGCATTATTCCCTCTACACTATAGCAAGCGTTGGGGTGGATAGCAAAAAAGCCATCCAACTTGCTGCATGATTAAGCGCAAAACAAATACCTACAACCATTCTCAGCTTAGATGCCTATTAAGAAAATGGTATAAAGTGTAAACTGTGCTTGCATGTGAAAACCAACGGTAAGTTGTAACACGCAAGGAAATGAGTCAGTAGGAAATTAAACACAACTTACTATTTTCTCAATGTAAAAAGCCACAGGCAGGATTAATCCTTTTGTGCATATCTAAAGGTGATTCTCAGATCACCTACACAAAGAGTCAGTTCTCCGTTTTGCCATGTTATTGCAGCCCTTTTTAATGATTCATGACGAAGAGCTTCAAAGAGCTCCAAGCCTTGACAACAGTCCCGGATCCGACCTACTCGTTCTCATCTCAGCAAAAAATCCTTCTTGGTGAATAATTTAGGTCTATGAAGAGAGCTGCCTTAAAACTATTCCCAAGAGAAGGAGCAGTGTCTAGAATTTAATCTCATCATGGAAATAAAAATAAAAAGAAAAATATCAAAAGAAAGCAGCGACTGCAACAACAATACAAGCCTTATTTTGCAGAATTCATCCGTTGTGTAACTCCACAGAAGGGAACGCAGCTGTTTTCCCTGAAATATGTTTCATGTTTCCAGAGACCAAAGATGAAATCCAAAGCTTTGACTTCCAGCTTACGATAGACAAACACATGCAAGGATGACACAACTACTGTTCAGGGCTATCGAGGGAAGAAAAAGGCCATTTAGAGCTAAAGGTGAAAACACGGACTTGACCACAGCCTGTAGCACATCCTCTGCTGACTAAGGACAGCACCGTGGGAGCAGGCTTGCAACACCCTCCTGAAATCTGAGGCAATTCTCCCCTCACTTCAAGCTTGGGATTGAGTTTTATATTTGCTCTGTTGCAAGGGCTGAGGGCCCGTGCACTGCAGGAGGCTCGCACCATCTCTCCCATAGAACACATTGCATCTGGTGCTGAACACAAAACGGTTACAACACCAAAAAGGCATAAAAACTGAAGTGTGGCACCCAAGAAAAAAAGATGCATACAACATACATCGCATCTGTGCACCTCCACCTTAATGCTGAATTTTCTAGTGAGCATTTAAAGTCTAATTCCTCTCCCAAATTCCTGACACGATATGCAGGGATTATGTCACATCATTTCAAATGCTTAATCTTCTCCTCCGCAGGCTGATTGGGACATTCTTATACATTAAATTCAGATTAGCCATTCGCATCAGTTTGCTTCAACAGCAATAAGTAGCTTCAGTTTCATGGCCATTTTACAAAGATTTCTCACCATGACTGGCATCTTCATCTTCCTTGTATGAAAGGCTGTTACATTTTGAAGGAGAGTTAATCCAAATCATAGCTCATGCTGCACTTGAAATAACCAGCATAACCGAAAGCACCAATACCGAAATATTTCTAATAATGGTAACAATTTTAATAGTGTATCTTCTGGTCCCTGGGGTGCAGAGAAATATCTAAGGGACTTTCTCTGTGTGGTGGGTCAGGATGTTGTGTGCACCCTCAGCAGGAGGAAAAGCCTCACCCAAGGGCGGGTCGGGGCACAGACCCCATCCAACTCTTATTTCAGCACAGACACAAATGCCCCTGCACTGGCAGACACAAGGGCTCGTCTGGAGCCCTCCCATTTTCACGCTGACACTATTTATTTTTGGGGTGAGCCGCTCTGTTCCGATAGCTCTTGCTTTGAAAGGCCTCCGGGATGGCAGCGTGTGTCTGGGGTTTGTCTCCATGTCTTAGAGTGCAAACGTTTTGCTCCAGCTCATCTACATGTTGTGCTCAGCATGAAGCATTTCTACTTCCAGGTGGCCAAAAATGGTGAAGATTTTGCTTTGAATGATAATCCTGTTGCTAAAATTTTTCTTTCTTATTTTAGGAGGAGACAACCACTCATCCCCACTCTCCATGCTGCAAACCACCCTCCCGGGGCTGGCAAATCACCACTGGTCCCGCCAGGTCTTACCCTCAGAGGCAAAGCCAGGCTTCACCTTTGGTTTGCCAGGGAGCCTTATGCTGGGGCGTAGACCTGAAAAGAATAGTTAATGAGATGTAATGACAGACCTGTCACCAGCAACAATGCCCTTCTAATTAGCTGGACAAAGCGGGTGGTACGCTATGTGCACAGGTATGGTTATGCTCCCTCGGGGACTGGCACGGCTCTCGGAGCATGTCCCATCTGTAGAGCTGAGGACAGCAGCTAGACCTTGACGACTACGCCTGGTCTGAAACACTCTTTTTGTGGGGGGCAAAACCCAAGCCCTGATTCATTACCATGCAATCGGGCGGCTTTGTGAGGGCTGAAATGGATGCTTTGACCGGCACTCGCCCCACAGCTTGGGCACAGTCCTCCCCAGACGTGTGAAACGCCGGCTGCTTGCCGAAACACGTTTGCTGAGGCTTAGCAGATCTGCTGCAGATACCGCAGGCACACGAAACACCAGCATATGCTGAGCTGCTCGGCATATGCTTGCACAAAGAAAATATATCTGGATTATCAGGGTTTCTTTTGGGGCAGACTGTGGTGAATTCCATATACGTTTCCTTTCCCTCAAATCCTTTGCTAAAACTTCTTCCTCTTCTGTGATTGCCATTTTGAGATAGAGCAGGTGTCAGAGACAGCTGTACATGGCCACCAAAATCTGTCACACCAGGCAAGAGACACCTTTGAGCTCTCAGAAATAATTACAATCAAAGCCAGCGCTTGGCATAAAGACACCGAACTACTCGGGCGCATAGTGAGCAGTTACCGTATTTACACACACATCACAAATACATCCATTTCTACACGTAAATTGGAATTAAAGCAGAACTTTGCTTATTCCATAGCTAATCAGCTTGGCTCTTTCAACACGAGTAAGTGACATACAAGAAGAGGGGATTCGCTTTCGGAAAGCTCGAGAATTTCCTTCAGTATTTCTCCAGCTTGTACACGAGTTTCCTAGTTTGGGGGAAGTTCAAATTGCCATCAGCTAAAGCTGCACCCAAATTTTTATTAGCAGAGGGGGAGGGAAAATGGCTTTCCCTTCCCACAATTCCTCCTGAGACTGTTCCTGCACACGGTGGAGAGGAGGCTGCAAGGAGGGAATTACCCCGAGCCACAGCAGGGCAGGATTACAGCCCTGGATGGGATGGGGATCAGTTTAAGCCAACTCCCTCTGGTGCCCAGCGAGCATCCTCACCACCCAGCTGATAGTAACTCTGAAATGAGCCTTTTGTGCTCTCCTGCAGTATTTTTCTTCCTCATATAAGGAATTGGATAATGACAATTTATTTCAAAGGTCTGAACTGAGATCTGCCATGCCTCAGGTGCATGTTTTTATCACCAGGCTGTGGAACAAACCTCTCTCTTGTGTCCTGTTGGCAGTTAATAACACACACCCCAAAACATCCCTAGCAGGGTGCAATGAGAGCCTCAGGAGCTGGTTTAGAGTTGTGCAGTGCAAATGCCCAAAGCATAACAAAAACTATCATACCATCCCTTCCACCCCATTGCACCGGTGGCAGCCGCACAAACCTGCCTGGGAACGGGTCTTTCACCCCAAAAAGCTCCCTGCCACGTCAGCGGCCCACCCCTGCTCCCCCATCCCATGCAGGGCAGCGGCGAGCCGGCAGCGGAGGCAGGCTGTTCCCAGCGTGTCGGCACGTCTCGCATGAAACCCAGGGCCAGGAACAAGGCAGCTGCCTGCACTGCCTGTGCGCAACGTGCAGGCTGTGTGTGGTAGGGCTGTACTCGCAGCCTGCCAACACCCGGGCCGGGAACGCGGCGGGGATGGCCGCTGCCAATGGGAGCCGGCAGGAATGAAGCCATGTGGG
This sequence comes from Aptenodytes forsteri, assembly GCF_000699145.1. NCBI lineage: Eukaryota > Metazoa > Chordata > Aves > Sphenisciformes > Spheniscidae > Aptenodytes > Aptenodytes forsteri. The sequence goes on from NW_008796044.1 coordinate 15,797,086, forward strand.
AAACTTAAAATGCAAACGGAGCTGGGAGTGCGTGGCGTGTCCTTCCCAAGCGCTGCCTGACCTGGCAGGATGGCTGGTTTCAGTCGGTTTTAGCGTGGATGGGTGTGCAAGCGCGGAGCGTGGGCAGCCGTATGCTGGGAGAGGGGCTGAGATGAACCAGGCATCAGCAGAGGCATTTATCTGCAATGTGGTTTGAATACATTACTATGAAGGAGTTCAGAGACTCGACTCTGATCTTCACCCATTTCAGTTACACAGGCAAAAGTCTGGAATCTGGATTTTAAAGATGCTATTTTAGCTGTTGGTGAAATCAGAAGCAGACTCTGCAAGGGAGAAGGAACATGTATTCACATCCATGAAGTTCCTGCGTGTTGCTACCGTGTTCTTCACGGAGCAGAACATTGCTGGAGTGTTCATTAAAGCAACCCGAAATTGATCTTATTTCCTGAAACATTCCACATGCTAAACCCACCTAACAACGCTCTTAGGAATATTTTTTTCCCATTTAATTCACTAAGATTTCCTTTAGATTTGGAAGCCTGTTAAAGCTAGAAAATAATATTAAAGCCAATAGGTCACCTCCCTCCCCAGGTGAGATTTCTCCAACTCTTGTTTCCGAGGTGCATGGGAATTTCTGTGAAGCGTAGGCTTCCCTCAGTGCTCGCAAGCGGGGGTTTTTCCACCTAGCAGCCCCATTCACAACAAACACCCCCCAGCAAACCTCCTCCCGGTGAGAAATGCCCCAG
>NW_008796044.1:15798226-15819953 GCF_000699145.1 Aptenodytes forsteri
GCTCTTCGCTGTCCTCTCCCTGGCGACATCCAGCCCCGGGGACGGGGGGATCTGGGGGACGAACGCGAAGCGAGGAAACACATTAAAACCCCCGGCGCCTCTTTAGGTACCTGCTGTCTCACCATGAAGCTCCTGACAGCAGCTTTGCTTCTGCTGTTCATCGCCATGTGCTTAGCCAGCGCAGAAGGTAAGTCGGTTTATTCTGCTTATTCCCATGTAAATCTCTTTTCGGGGGGGTTGCTTTTCCAGTAATTTTTACTTGCCTGTTGCTAGCCTTGAGTTGGATTGAGCTGTCCCCCTGCATGTTGGGAAAAGTGATGTAGCGTATCTGTGGGGTAAGGTAGCTGCGAGTTTTTTAGAGGTGGAAGCAGAGGTAAAACACATGCAAAGTTGTGTCTTCATCGCGAGCCAGACAGCCCCAACTCACGGTGTGGGAGGTCATGCCGTGTTCTCTGTTATTCAGGAATATAGCTCAAATATCTCCTTCAAAACTGAGGGTGGTTTGCACAGGGAAAATAGAGCAGAGCTGGATTTGATGTGGTAGCGCAAATTCCACCGAGGGTGCCAGTGTGCCTTTTCTGCTGTGCACAAAAATTAAAAAACACTCAGCTTTTGTCTGGCTGCGAATGCACCACAGCATCCGTGCGAGGAGAAATGACTGAAAGTCCTACAAAGTCCAAGAGAGACGGGAGTAAATGAGAAAGTAGCCGAGATGTGCGTTTGCTTGCTCAGTTTAAAGCGAGCTCTGACTCACATTTCCTTTTGTTAAATACAATTACATTTAATCACAGCAGGTGCACTTTAAAAAGCTCTCATATTTACTAAACCTCAGAACATACATAGTGCTCCAAAACTTATTTCCCAGAGAGTCACTACCTTTTCCTGAGATATAGCAAAGAAAATATTACTCTTTTTAAGCTCAACAGCATTACAAAATTCAGTTTTCCCCACTGAGGCTTGAAAGACCGAACTGAAGTTTGTGTGCGCACGTAGGCTGGCAGGGAAGGGACGTTTGGTATGCAGGAGGCTTTGCAGGCACATGAGAAAATGCTTTCTCTTGTAGGCGTAAAGTGCAAATGTTCAAGAAAAGGTCCTAAAATAAGATTCTCTAATGTACGGAAGCTGGAAATAAAACCGAGGTACCCGTTTTGCGTGGAAGAGATGATTATGTAAGTTTTCCTTCATTTATTGCTTTCTGTTTCCCTATTAGCTGTATTGCTTTACCTTATACTGCAAGTTCCTTCTTTGTTCTTTGTTTTCCTCATGCCCTGGCATGCTAATTTCTGGGAATAGGCATTTGCTGTAGCAGATGCAACAAAATGGGTAATTCTGACCAAAAACCCAGCTATCATTTTTCAACATAATCTTTTCGCTCAAAGAAATATTTACAGAACAGGTAGCGATAAAAGGATAATCATTACTTCAAGCGAAGACAGGGACAAATCCTACTCCAAACTGCCTGATGTAAAATCCAGAACTATTTAGTCAAGTTTTTTGGGGGGGCGTGCAGAGTAAGAACACGAGCAGAGTTTGGTCCATGGTGGTTTCTGCGAGGAAGAGTTATCCCAACCAGAGTCAGATTTTCGCCTGCGCTGTACCAGAGCCATCCCCTTGTATTCAGTGGGATTACCTAGCACGTAAGAAAACGCTTTCCTCCCCGTCTCACTGCAAGCCGTGACCAATGCTGCTGTGAAATCTCAGAGTGATGTAGTGACTAACCGAACCGAGGCAGGTACGGGGATTTTTGACATCTCCGACGAGTGGCTCAAAAGGAGGGGTTTTTTTTTAGATTTTAAATACGGGTGGTTTGTGGGGGGGTTTTTTCTGTCCTGTTTTGCATATCTTAAGATCCTCCAACAAAACACCATCCAACCAGCACGTGGGGCTGGGTAACGACCAGAAGGGCAGATTAGCCGAGAAGACTGCACCGAGCCCCTCTGCCACCTAAGAGGGGGAGAAAAGGGTCCCAAGAGCAGCTACATGCCCAGAACGCCGAGGACTGATTTACTCCAGCGTTTGTGCTCCCTCACTGAACATTTGCCATTCGCTTAATCTTAGAAAGGTGCTTTAACAGCAGGATCTGAGTCCTGTCCTGCCGAGCCGCGTACCACCTCCGGCACTCTGTAATGCCCACGGGGCCAAATCCTGCCCATCTGACCGGCACAAACAAGGAGATACCACGGGAGCCTGATCCTGCCCGTGCACAAACGGCTTGCCAGACTTGGTGGAGGGCATATGGAGGAGGAACGGAGAGCCAAGCTTCCTTAGGCCGCCAGACTTGGTGGAGGGCATATGGAGGAACGGAGAGCCAAGCTTCCTTAGGCTTCCTCCAGATTTACACCAGCATCACTGTGAGCAATGCTTAGCTCAGGGAACACCAGACCCACCTCTTTGAAGCCCAAATCAGCTGATGGTGACCTGAACAGAAAAACGCTTGCAGAGCATCACTGCCTGAATCAGTTCCTTGCAGCTTCACTTTGTTTGCTTTGACCTTTCCATAGCAAAAGGATGGCGTAGAGAGGCACTAACTCTTCGCATCCCACTCCTGGCATTTGCCCGAAAGCAACTGATTGCCGGGGGGTATAAAATAAATCTCATTAATGCAACATTTCACTTTCAATCAGAAAGTCGGGAAAGCTGGAACGCTGTGCACGAGCGGGTTGCTTTCCCAGCTGGATAGCTATGCAGATGCCGAGCAATGCTATTCAAGACCGGAGGGTTGTCCTGTGCTTGCAGCGGCTGCGGGGACAGAGCTGTCCCATCGCTCTCCCATTGCTGCTGCTGCCCGCGGGGCAGGCAGGGCTAACCCGCTGCCGTCGCTGCCTTTCCAGCTACCCTAAAGCAGTCTGAAGTCACCATTGAAAGCAAACTGAAATTAATATTCAGAGAACCAATTGATCCAGGAGTCTCCAGACGAGGCACAGAAGAGCTAAATTCCTGCGACCGAGTTTTTGTTGCTGCGGTGATCATCTAAAATGAGTTGTCGAAGCTGGGTCCCCTCCTGACCTCCTCAAAAGCTCTCGTATCTTTTCATATGGGAGAAATATGATATAAATGATGTTTGGCAGAGAAGAAGTAGGTACGATGGGTGCAGTTTAGGAAAGAATTTGTCTTTGGCCATAACCCCCCCAGCAGAGCTGTGGTACAGGATAAGAGGGAGCTAAACTGAGTCCTCAGTTTATTCAAAACCTATCAAGATTCACGGTACATCTAGCAGTAATTGTGTGTGTATCTGTCTCCCAGAATGAGGAAAAGCAGCAGAAAATAGGAGGCAGGTTTAACTCTTTCTGTCTGAAAGGATTCAATCCCCCTCCACATATTGCCCCCTCCCAAAGAGGGGGGACGTGTCAGGATGAGAACAGCTGAGCCAGAGATGGGAAATGGGCACCACTGGGAGCCTTTCTCCAGGGGCAGCCGAGGTGGATGGCAGTCCCTGCACCGGCTCAGGTGAAGGGACCAGAGCCAGGACCCTGCTGGCCCCAGGGACAGGGTGTTTGTAGGCAGCGGTGCAGCCCCACCATCCCTGCAGATGAGATGCGTGGGGGCACGAGGCACTGGGGGTCACAGACCGACCCAGGGGCGCTTGTCCCAGCCCTGGAGGCATGGATGTACTTGGAGGTTTTTGGCACAGGGTCCCTCACACAGCCTGGATGAAGGCTCCAGCCACCAAGCCCTGGGCAGCTAAGGGACAGCTCAGCACATACCCCTGGAGCAAGCTCATGTCCTAAATGCCACTGGAGGGATCTCACTGGAGGTGTAAGTTCTGGTGCTTCAGTCCTTTCTCCATCACTCTCCACCTCTTCTTGCAGCCCATCCAGACAACTCCTCACTCAGGGTATTGGCTCCCACAGCGCCTCTTCTTAGGCACGTCCCCTTACGTCTGCCAGACCAGTGTCCCCAAGAGCAGGGCCAGGTCAGCTCAGGGTGCCCAAAAATGCTACCACCCAACCCCATGCCCACAGCATCAGGGACTGCGGGGGAACCGCAGAGGACCACAGAGCTGCTTTGGGAACGTCTCCTCTGCTGTCCAGCCTCCAGCATCAAAGCAGAAAACCTATATGTGATGTCAAAGCAACACATCTCAGCCTGAGAAAAGCTCTGGTTGTTCACCTGAGAAGCAAACCGTGCATCTCCTCCTCCTTAGACTGCAGGCTCTAGTAAATCCAGAATTGTCCTCCTTCACTCATGGTGTAAATTGAGGGCTTGCTGCTTTTCAGAGGTGCTCCTGCTCTGCTCCTCCTGCGATTCAGCTTGTACATCTCTTTCTGGAAATACTCTCTATGGTCTGTCAGAAAAGAAATCCAAGCCAAGGTCTGGCATCAGCCAGTGCAGACGACACAGCCGAGAAGGTGGCTGCTGGATGGAGAAACTTTGTGCCGACCTCAAGTCCCTTAAAACTTGCATGCCTCGTGCCTCCCGTGAAGGTTTGGTTTCACTCCCATTCAAAGCTATAGGAGAATGTCCCTTCTCACGGACAGAGGGGTTGGCCGAGAATGCCCTTGGAGCAGAGACAATCCATAGATTTTAGCAGTGACCCTTCCCTTTCCCACGTCTGCAGCCACAGAGGCTCTTGGAGGCCTTCCACGGCTTTCCCACGCGTTGGGGAAAGGGCCACATCCTCCCAGAAAACAACCCAAAAGTGACACCTTGTCTTTTTGTGACTTTAGCTCACACCTGATGGAGGTGGAGCAGAGAAGGGGAGCAGGGAAGGTTAGTAGGATGGAAAAAACTATTTGAACACCTTGTACAACATTGAAATGGGAAACGTGGTGAGACCCTTAGCTGAGCTCATGCAGGCAACATGCAGCGTTTCACTTCCAATCAGGCACGTCCCCTCTGCGCTGGGCGGGTGAGCTGGGAAAGTTTGCAAGGCACTTTTTCTTGTGTTAGAAGATAAACAGCTCCTTTCTGAACCAAACCATAAAAGAAGTCCATCAGTATGCACAGATATTTCTGGTTTTCTGCCATCCTTTTACTCATGTCTCTAGCAGTGTTTAAATAATTCCATTATAGGATTTTAGTTAAACTGAAAACCATGTTTCCCTGTTATGGATGGTATTTCCAGAAAATGAATAATTTCAAAAAAATTGTGGTGTTGTTTTTTTCTTTTTAAATCACAAAATTAATAACAAAAACAGAAAACTGCTTGATTTTGAGCCCTGAGAAGCGATAGCAGTCTTGATGTTTCTGAAGAGCCATCCTCTCGGGAAGCAGTTCCAGGTCTCTCCTGTCACCTGGGTTGTGGCAGACCAACCAGCAATGGCTTCACTAAGCTCTCCAGGAGGAAGCTTGAAATAACGGGAAGACCTTTGCCACGTTTTGCCTCCCAGCACGTCTTGTCCTGACAATAAGGGGACGCCAAGCTGCTGCTGCCGGCAAGGAGAGAAGGATCAGCCTGTGATCAGAAGAGGCTGAAGCCCCCAGGACTGCCCGCCTGGGGCTCAGAACTAGTCCGTTGGGCACACAGGCACCCTGCCACGTGCAAGTATTTAAGATATTTCTGACTTAAAAAAAAAATAAAATAAATTTAAAAAGGGGAAAAAAAATAATCAATGAACCGGGTCTGATCTTTTCTCTTGGCTGCAGCATTGTTGAGTGTAAGGGAACCATCTCCTCATGCAAAGACCTTGCGGTTGCCTGAACGAACCCTAATTAAATTAGCTATTAAGCTCAAAAGAAAATATCTAACAGACAGGCAGAGCAAACCCACTGATTAAAAACAGCGGGTAAGTCTTCATCTGGTACAACCGAGTATAACTCTGTGGAAAATATTGCACTGCGCTGATGATAACAGCTGAAGATCTGTGCCAATATTATTACAATAAACTCAAATATCTGCCATAAAACACAAAGCATGAAAACCCCTCCCACTGCCCGGCTGGGTGGGAGCCCCCTGACCGATTTTGGCATTTACCTTGAGTGGGAGCAGAGGACCGGCATTTCCCCTGACTCCCGTAACCTGTGCTCGCTTGCCTTGCAGCGTGACTCTGTGGACGCGGGTGAGAGGGGAGCAGCAGCACTGCTTAAACCCCAAACGCCAAAACACAGTGAGACTGCTGAAGTGGTACAGAGTATGGAAAGAGAAAGGCAGGTAAGTACGAATTTGCTCAACGGGGGAGGGAGAAAGTCTTGGTGGCGATTTGGGCAATCAGCAGCGTTCAGACACAGAGAAGCCAGGAAAATGCACACGCTGCAAATGCTCTATCCAGCACAGAGGATGTATTTCATTACCAAAATTACAGTTATAAATGGATGTTCTTGATGTTGTTTCTTTCCTGCCATATGCAGTCCTCACTTCTATTTTAGGAATAGGCTGTTCCAACTATAACTAGTGATTATTTTCTGTTAAACTATTCATCAGCTGATGCTCTCAGTTATTTACATACACTCACCTCCCTTCTACGGGTAAAAAGCCAAGATGAAAAGCTAAATTACTTTCACACGGTCGCAAGGAAAGCAGTCAGCAGAGCTGGAAAGAGAGTGCCTTGTCACACACTTTAATCACACCACCTCAAAATCGTCAATATCTGATGACGCAGGTATTTGCCAATTTTAACTAGTATATCATTCCCAGAAAAACAGTAACTTGCTGGTAAGAATCTCTGCCACCTTCTCCCTTGCAAAGAGAATTTTTTTTTGTTTTTGCAAGCCATCAGTCATGGATAGAAAGCAAGAAACATGAATTCCTGATGGTTGATGGTCAGTGGTGATGTCTCTATCTGTAATTAAAGGGAGCTGCCCAACTCCTACCACCTCTCCAGCCATGGCCAAGAAAGAGCCTCTGCACGCGGTACAGTCCCACCAAACCCTGATCCTCTTCAACTGATGGGAAATTTGCTCCTCAAAATTGAGCTCAAACGAGGCCAGCGAGCAGCAAGCCCCATCTCTCAGGAGGTCCAAGGGTGCCAGTGAGCTCCGGCACAGCCACGCGGTGCCCGGTGGCACAGGCAATGCCACAGCACTGCCAGCGGTGGTGGGTGCTGAGCCCCTTGGCCGGCTCCCCTGACTCCCTGCCAGCTCCCTGCAGCTGCTCCACAAACAGAGCACGTGGGGAAGCCCTGGCTGTTGCATAACCACGTATTTACACTCTTCCCCTCTTTTTTTTTTTTTTTTTTCTTTTTATAAGGCCGTCACTAAGATGACGAAGGATGCTCAGCCCCAGGCTTGTGCATTCAGGAAACGTGCAGGGTTCTCCCGAGCGGACCGAGAGGAGGGATGCCCCGTGCAAGGCTGTGAGGGCCGGGGTCCGTGTGCTGAAGACTAGCTCCTGTCTGCAGATAACAGTGCTGCTCGCAGTCTCCTCCATAGCCCAAAATAAGGGTCAGCTCGAGGCTTCCCCACAGTCCAGCCAGGGGGTGGGGACTGTCCCTGCTGCTAGGGAGAGGAGGGGGGATGGCGAGCCCAGCGTCCCCACGGCTTTGGCTGCCAGCCTGGGGCGTGCAGAAAGGACGCAGCACAACCCTCAGCGTTTTACCTTGCTTTGCCTTGCCCAGCGCTGGCATCGCCGCGAATGCCACCCATCGCACCCAGCGGGTCCCCCCCCTGCCCAGCAGGCCCCCGCCACTGCTAACCGGGCAAGCAGGGCGGCCGAGCCGCGAGCCGCCCAGCAGGTCCCCGCCACTGCTAACCGGGCAAGCAGGGCAGCCGAGCCGAACTGCGGCTGAAGAAGCATCAAGTGATTATTTCAGACATAAAGAGCCTGATTTAAACCAAGTCCTCATAATAAACAAACAATTTGTCAGTGCCTTCAGTGCCAGCTGTACCAAACCCACTGAATTACTCCCCAGGAAAAGCCAGGGAATTTAAATGTAAATGGAATTTACATTTAATTATAGTCCAAATGTGAATCTCTTCCCCAAAACAGCATTGTCCCTAGTTTTCCCCATGCCATGGAAGACCACTTTCATGCATGCTCCCCAAAGAGCCAAGGATTTTTCAGCAAACCAGCCTGTCAGGTGGTCTTCTCAGGATGTAAACTAGAAAAATAATACTGCCTATAATACCATTCCAAACATAACAGATACTGTGAATTTATTATCTATGTACAGCTCGTGATATACTTCAACATTTGTATACGAGATAGGGATTTTCCAGTGGTGAAAGTGTATTAGCAGATGTGGATTTCTTCATCTTACGTATCCTGATAATCGTGGCAGAGCGTGTTACTCCCCGCACGCCTGCAAGACGCGGCGGTGCCAGAGTACAGCCCTCCTCCCAGATGCTTTAGCGATAGCAATCTGGGGACTGCTGAAGTCAATAACTTACTTTCCAATTTACTTAAGCAAAGGCTAAAAATCTGGCTTCTGGTTTTTTGTTGTTTGTAATAATTTTTATTATTATTATTATTATTTAGAAGGCAGTTTTTTCATTCATAGTTTAAACATCTTGCTCTCGGCTTTCCTTCTGTTTAGGGTTTATGAAGAATAAGAGGAAGCGGCGTGAGGAATGGCGCAGACTCCCTTGGCTGGCGTAGGACTGGGCTCTGCAGAAGATTATTTCTCTCTCACAGACATAAGACACAAATTCTATATTATTATAAAGCACTTTTTACCAAGGGTCAGTTTTTACATTTTATAGCCATGTGCAAAAGGCTTCCAGATTTCACAAGCATCCGTTGCACTTCAGATTTCATCCCCGCCTGCTCTGTCCTGAGATTGGGAAAACTCATGCTTTTCATTTTAGAGAGATTGGTTTTTGGGTTTGGTTTTGTTTGGGGTTTTTTTAATTGTTATTCATTCATACTTCACTATGATTGCAATCGAGCTTTATAAGCTCATTAGACAAACAGTAATGTTTGTAAAGGTGTTACACAGCCGTGTCCCTCACCCTTCCGCAGTGGGAAAGCTTCGGTGCTGTGGTTGGTTGTCATGTTTGCAGGCTCCAGCATAGTCAGGCAAAGCGGGGACCAAAGACGAGTCTGCTGGGGAAGATGCCACTGAAATGTCGTGGCTGTAACTGCAGAAGTGAGGTCCCTCAACACGTCGTCAAATGAGTATGAACATCACTTGTGTACCTCTCCTTTAATGGACTTGAGGGCTTGCTGCAAGGTGAAGCGAACCATATCTTCCATTTAACGTTTCATGCTTTAGAAAGCATTTCTAGGTCATTTTTATTACTAAGAAAATGTTTTGGGTTTGTTTTTTTTTTTTCCACCTGAAGTTCTTACAGAAAGTTTGTGGCTTCAGTACCGAGACATTTTAAGCTTCAAGACTATTGTGTATGATTTCCTAGATTTGTAGCAACAACAACAACAAAAAAGCCTTTAAAAGGTACCTTTTTATGAAAAATATGATAGGGCAAACATAAATACCTATATATGTTTTAGTCACAATACAACATATCCATTATTTTGAATGTAATACTTCAATGTTAAGCAGTGCATTCGTCTTTTTAAAATAACAAAACTACCTTTTCATTTGTAAATACACTATAGGAAGTCTCCCTATATTATCTTTCTGTATAATGTACTGTACTGCTAAATTATCATATGCTATTTAAATGTTTGAAGTATTTAGAAGGTTGCATGCAGATTTCATATTTCTTTCTAAGACAAATGAAAAAAGTAATAAAAAAAATATATTTGAAAAAAGCTGACAATTGCTCTTGAATTTCCTTAAGCCATCAGGGAACTCCAGCCGCTTCTAATGACTTTTTTTGGTGGATGAATTGGTTTGGGGAAAAACACTGAATCAGAGAAGCTGATTTAGAGATACGACATCTTGATGACACTGGAATTGGAAAACATTATTCCAGTCCAATTTACCTCCCTTTCTCATTTTAGGATTTGGGCTTTGCCCAAACACTGAAGAATCTTGTTACATAAAGAAGGGCTATGCCATGCACCTATAGCCACTAGCCCAGTGTTATGTTAAATAAATGTTTTTAGATGGATCCAGAGTGGTTGATTTACAAGTAAAATGCAGTGATTTAGAAAAGATCTCGATTAGATTAGGGAAGGTTGTACAATGAAAGTCAGGCAACAAAAACCAGTGAGCCACCCCCTCCTCTTTCTGTGCGGTTTCTGCCCTCGCCCAAAGGGAGAGACTTTGCACCCAACAAGGCTCCTACACCACTCCCCAGGTAAAAAGGAAAGCAACGGATAGGAACCGTAAAGCCACCAAGAGTTTAAATGTATTAAAACCTCCTGGTGTTCCCCGAACAACACCACTCTCCTTCCTGGCTGCTCCCCGCTGTGCAAAGGCGGCTTCGCACGGGGCTGCTGCAGAGATCGGCACGACTCCTGCGACAGTGATCTTATACTATATAATCAAGGCAACGCCTGGCCTCAGCTCAAGGGTTTCCTCCAGTTCAGACAGAAAAAAAAAATATTATATATATATATTTATAGACACACACACGCACTATATACTTATTTACTGTGATAACACCCTGGCAGAGCTGAAGAAGAAAGAGCTGTTAGATTTCAAAGTATTTTCCTATTCTGCACAAGGATGGAGCTATGAGCTTCAGATGCCTATTAGTAAAAAGCTTGAGAAAGATCCCAGCGTATTTAAGAAATCACACCCTCTGGGGATATCGACCGCAAGGCGCTGCTTCAGGCTGAGCATCGGAACCCGATCTCCAGGCAAGCTGCCCCTCTCCTTTCTTGAGTCACATTTTAACAAAATCAGTAGTTTCTCCTTGAGGAGACTTGATTTCAACACACCGACAGACTTCAAGAAAAGGTTTATGCTTATTTAGCAACTACTGGGCAATGTATTTCCTGGAAAAGTCTTTACACGGTTGCACAAGATGTGGTTAACGCTCCATTGGGAATGCTGCGCACCGCTCCAGTTGCCCAAACGCAGTACTCAGTGACTCACACCTCGCAGGGTATAGCCTGTACAAATGACTCTTAACTCTGGGTTCGCCTGCCAGACCAAAACCACCAGCAAAAACTGGGCACAGAGGAAACCAATTGGTTTGGGTTTTTTTTTTTTCCACTTGCTAGAATGGGAGACTAAAGAAAAAGAACTGTTTGGTTCAATACGTGTGTTCCCTTTAACCTGAAATCTGTGCTTCAAACAAAACAACTCTTGGAAACATGAACTGAAACCATGAAGAGAAAAAAAAAAAGTGACTCTGAGCTGGTTTTCCCAAGCCTGTTAAACCACATCTCCAGGCAGGTTTGTTAAGTTCCCAGAAAGAGGAGGATCACCCCTTGCCATCCCTGATACTGCAGCTGTAAAGGGAAATACTGCGTCAGAAGGTAACTGCCACACACAAAACATCAACCACTTTCCTTCAGACTGAAACATCTTTGCTAAAACATTTAAATATATATACATAGGTACCTCCTCCACCTAGATTTGGCAGCAAACTTAAGGTTTGCTTTTGTTTTCCCCAGCAGATTGCAGGTTGCAAAGCCACAGGAGACCATTCAGTCCAACCTCCCGAATATACAGACCATACATTTGTGCTTTGAGATTGAAAAATTAAGCCGCTGAAGTGTGGTCTGAGCACGCACCAGCCAGCCCCAACTGCTCACCAGTTACCAATTTACCTTCCTAAGAGCTTGAACAGTTGCAGGGTAAGCCAAAGCCCTGCTTCACCCTGGGGTGCGGGAGCAGCACAAGCAGACCCTGCAGCTCCTTTACTCAAGCACCGATGCTACACAGCAAGGATGTAAACCCTTCGCAGAGCCTCCAACGAGGGCAGTAGGCAACTGCTTTCCCCCCATCCAGCTTGCAAAGCTGCTCCCCGGCACGCTGCAGCCAGGAGCACGCAGAGAGCAAGCACCAAGCCCTGCACAGGAGACCCCCACCCCCCCCCATCCCTCCCCGGGGCATTGGGTATCCACAGGCTGCACCCGTTCAGAAACAACGCTATCAGATTTTATTTTAATAAAAGCACGAGGGTGAACCAAGCAGCTGCAGTGAAAGGACACAATAGCGGGGAGACCTGCCTTGCCTTTTCAGTGAGAGCGCTACATGGGATTAGTAACGTTACACAGATCCTTTCACCACTTGCCTTTCACTTGTTCATATATGGTCTAGGTCAGCAATGGCCAAAAAGTTTATTAAGAAGCGATAGCTGCTTGGTGGTCTACCCCCCCCCCCCCCCACCCCCCCCCGGGGCATTGGGTATCCACAGGCTGCACCCGTTCAGAAACAACACTATCAGATTTTATTTTAATAAAAGCACGAGGGTGAACCAAGCAGCTGCAGTGAAAGGACACAATAGCGGGGAGACCTGCCTTGCCTTTTCAGTGAGAGCGCTACATGGGATTAGTAACGTTACACAGATCCTTTCACCACTTGCCTTTCACTTGTTCATATATGGTCTAGGTCAGCAATGGCCAAAAAGTTTATTAAGAAGCGATAGCTGCTTGGTGGTCTGTGCGAGGCGGCGTGGTGCTCTCGGCAGGTCCAGCTGCCTGCTGTGCCCCAGCTCCCCCCAGGCTCCCTAAATCAAGGCACGAGGCCATGTCAGATCGCTACACGCATGGGGACCCTTCCTGACCACATCCATGCGGTGGGAGAGCTGACCCCGTGCTAACGAGGTTTCATCAGGGCTGTGGGAGCAAACGTGGGCCTCGATGGTGAAGTCATCAGAGGGGCCTGGGGGTTTGCACTGGTCACTCCTGAGCCCTGGTGGGAAGTTGAAGGCAGCGTTACAGCAACACAAACGCTCTCTGAGCTAATTAAACATCAGAGTTGGGTCCTTCCTGGACCCACATTTGTGGGGGATGGGAACAAACGTGAGTAAGAAGCCTCTGCCCCCAGGACTCACCATCCTGCTGAGGTCCACAGCCCTTGTACCTGTCCAAGGGCAAAGGGCCTCCCGTGCAACCTGACACGACTTAACGGACCTCACTTATTCAGAGTTGTGCAGCACCTTGGGAAAAAGGCAAGCTGGTTTTGGCTGTTGGATGAGTTTGGTCTTTGGATCCAGAAGGTTGGGCAACCCATCTTGAAAGCCCTGGCCGCACTGACTTCATGCCAGGGCAGCTCTCAGCTTTGGCACTCTGTAGATCTTCCATGCATAGCACTCGTGCTGGGATTTCTTGTTCAATTTGTTCCCTTCAACGAGTTGGGGTGTGTGTGGTCACAAATGGAAATATAGGTATTTTTGAGATCGCCATTTGCAGCTCTCACTGACTCTGTGTTTGCTCTATCAGAAGCCCTCTGCGTCTGTGATTCATTGATTTCCCTCTGATCCTAAACCACAAAGAGCCGAGTGCTTCCTGGAAGGTGCTAGGTTTGCCTTGAAAGGCTGCACCCCGCGAGCCCCCAGATATCCTCGGAACCAGATATCCTCATAACCAGCACATGTTTCTGGCAAAGTACCCCAAAGCAGATTTCTTACAATTCCTTTACCTGACATAACCCACCCCAGAATAGCAACTGGGATTGCCATTGCCTGAGGAACAGCAGCTGCAGCTGCGTTTGCAGGCACAGAGCTCCAGATGCTTACAGTGATTTTTGGTGCTTGTAGGTATCAATACACACCTTACAGAAATCTTAATTGTTTGCTGAACTCTGCGCATCCAGGCAACTTGGAAAATCCCACAACACTGTTAGTTGTGCTTTCTGACACGATGTACCTCTGGAAAGACTGGCCCTCCACCTCTACGCACCGCCCCTGCAAAGGTATTTAGACTGCCATTTCATAGAGGGAAAGCTAAAAACCTGTACAAAATCGGGCCACCATTTGGTTATCATATCTCATGTGAAACCAAGATAGAATCATCATCTTTTTTACCCTCCAAGGTTGCCTCCTTGGACCATCACCTCTACTAATCAGTGGCCCTGCCCAGGCAGCGATGCGGTAACCATCCCCGATTCACACTAGAGGTATTAAATACCCAGCACAGATCGGGAAATTGGGGTTTGGGTACTTTCCAAAGCATCCTTATTTCTATTAGCCAGCACTACATGGGACAAAGCGTTGTGAGATCAAAGGGATGTTTGGGAGGCCTCAGCACCCCGGGGTTCAGCCCCGTTCCTTGCTCTCATCAGCCCCGCAGCACTTCGGCGTCCAGTGGCTCTTGGGCCTTGGCCAGCAGATCCCAGCCCAGATGGCTGCTCTGGAGGAGCGGTGGGGGAAAGCAGGGCTAAAAGGACATCTAGCGGCAACCAAAAACCTTCTCAGACAGCCTGGGGACACCTCTACGGCCGTCTGCGTTATATATCAGCTTGGAGCCTGCTCATTGCACTGCGACGCTGGGAATGCCCTTCCCCAGCTCTGCAAGAAAAGCTTCAACTGTTGCATTTCCTTACCCGGGTATGGGAAACCCCCCAAAGCAAAGAAAATGCAGCTGTATTTTGGGAAACCCGCTCAGAGGTTTACACAGTCATATTAGTCCATTAACGTGGAACATGCACGCTAAGGGCAAAGAGGACACCTGGCTGCCACCGCGTCTACAGGAACCATGTCCATCACACCTGCACGGGAAACTGGATGGCAGCACAACTCTGGGAAGATTCATTCCCAAACCCCTTACAAACATCAGGAGTTCCTGCTCAACACACCTAGTCACGTGGCTTTCTTGCCCAGTGGTTCTCCCTCCTGCCACCAGCTCTCCAGCAAGCCCAGGACCTGCAGGACCATGTGCAGCTGCCATTCCCCGGGCACTGCATTTGGGTCCCGTCAGACAGGACCATCTGACTTCCCAGCAGCAAAAACCACACATGCACACTATCACCTTCAATGCCTGAAGAAGAGACCTTGCTCCTTCTTGCTGGGTATGAGCACAACTTCATCCAACCATCAAAACAAAGCCAAGATCCCTGGAAGAAATGCTTTGTAGAGATGCAACATGCACAAGCATTTATTTTCTGAACACTGAGTGACAGGTTGTATTGTCTAGTCCTTTTGCCGACCTCTGAAGTGCTCAAATCCTTTCAGATTTTTCTCTTATCTTTTGCTTGTGTCTATTATCAGCTCTTTGGGCAGAGACTGCTCTGACGACACACATGGAGGGCATCCAGCGCAACAGGAGCTACTCTGCTGCGAGCGGGCACGCAGGACCTGGGAGGGAGGAATGACATGACATGAAGTGACAGGGAAGCAGGCGGCCAAGGCCTGGGAAAATCACCACGCCTGTGTTTTTGTTTTTCTTTCTGCACAACAAAAGAGGTTAGTGAATTCCTCTTGGATGGGTTTCAGAACCTCCCCCAAGAAAAAGAAAAAAAAAAAAAAATCCTGCTGGTGTTCGCTTAAGGCTGATAATTACAGGAATAATTATGATTTATTCCCATCATAAATCTTGGAGCAAGAAAAGGGTTTTGAGGTTTGCAAGATTTGCTGGATGACAGAAGCAAAACACAGCTCTAATTGCCCTTCTTTGTTGTGTTCAATTAAGGATTCTGAAGCAACTGATCTCTGTGTCTTTTCATGGTTAGAAACCTGCAAGGAAAAGAAAATCTTTCTGCAGAGCCACCAATTGAAGCTTTGTTGGGTTACTAGGCACTAAGTGTGCTGCATCTGAACACTCAGGACTCCCAGAAAAAGAAGCTTATTAAAGGAAAAGAAATGCTACAACCGGCTTTTTTTTTCCTCTTACAGTAGGCTTTGGCAATTTTGAGCTCACTTCTAATCCCAGAAGAAATGTCTTTTGTCTTTATCCCTCAGCATTTTTGCCTCATTACTGCCCATTCCATTGTGTTGCATAAAAATACGTCTCCATTTCTATTACCTTCATAATTGCACCATTTACATTTTTCTTCGGGGCTTCCTCTCTAAGTCTAGAAGACATCACTTCTGCAAACACATTAGGAAAAACAAAACAGCCCAGAGCTCCTCAGCTCCCTCCTTGGACCAGTAATTCCCCGTCAAGTGCCACTCCTCTCCAGCAAGAACCAGTTTTCCAAGTGCTACCTCTCAAATTCAAACTGTGAGTGACTGGCAGGGTGTTCCCTCTCCGTTTTTACGGGACAGCTAAAACAGTTCTACCAGGGAAATCCAGTTCCTCATCACAGTAATCAGTGTCAAATCATCACGCCTGGCTCTGAGCAATGCCACCAGCCCACAGGCTACCACAGCCATTAACGCTCCGCTCAGGCTGCCCGGGCTCTGCGAAGCTGTGGGATAAAAGAGCAGGAAATCCTTGGGACCACTTGCGGAACTGAAGGTGCCTGGGATGGTCTTTTTGTAGGAAGCAATTGCGCTTGATAAGCGCAGTACACCTCGGGCTGAGAGCAGGACCACCACACGCCACATCCCCAAAGGGAGCGCCTGCAAGGAAGCAGGGAAGGCTTGGTGTTGCCCAGAAGGTAAAACCCAAACGCTTCAACTGTACAGAGCAACATAATGGATAAGGATGCCTGGAAATGCTGATCTACAAAGGGAAAGTGTCAAATATAGCTTTAAAAGAAAAAAAGACTTCTTGGGTTTGTCATGCCTGGGAAATGTTCTTTTAAGATCAGGAGAAAAAGATGGAGGAGGACAAAACCAGCACAGCGCACAGAAGCGAAAACCCAAAGTCAGCAGCATCACCGATTAGAGCAACCTTATCTGATCTCAGGTGCTCGGCTTAGACCATAGAGCAAGCACATCACGGCCCCAGCCCCAAACCCCTCGCTGGTCCTTAGTGGCATGGCCACGTGTACCAAGAAGGGCCGTTACTTGGGGGTTCAATTGCTTTTACCATAAAAGTTGGTGACAGCAGCTGGAAAGCAGCGAGCTCTGAAATCTGGAGTTGAAACACAAATTGAAAGATGTTGTTTTCTACAGGAAAACCAATCTCCTTCCTGTTTTCCTAGAGTTTCAGCTCTATGCCATCTGTGTCACGATAATCCAAATAGTTGATTGAATGCCAGTTGCTCTGTTTTAAGGGTAATTACAGCGTGCAGTAACCTGCAGGAGAGGAGCACCGGGTATACAGCTCCAGCGACTGTACAGGGATCTCGAGATCTGCAGTAACTCGCTACTCACATATATACACATACATATTTATATACACACAAATATAACATGGAATTGATAATACTCCTTTTCTTCACCCACCTGTGACCTTAACTTTTTTGGATAACGCACTCTTTGCAGCAAGTCCCGTTCCCTTTTCTACACATAGTGACAAGAATGTTAAATTTGACTAAAGCTTGCAGTGGAGAATAATAAAGGAGATCAAATAGAAATAAAGACTGGCCATAAAGCAAAGACTGGTGGTAAAACAATCAATTTTCCATGTTCTGAAAAGCCTCAGGGGATTTTTTTTCCCCACTTACTTGAAGCAGGTACCCGGGTTTTACAGCAGAGCCTCCGAGCAGGACTGTCCATCCCAGCTCTTGCCGGGTGGGCAGAGCTGGCTCCGAGCTGCAGCTTGGTAAAGGTTGACACCTTGTGGCTTTCTCCATCACTTACAAGTCAGGAAAGGGTTTTTTTTTTTCCTCTTTTTCTGGCGAAGGCTGTGGGTGGAGTTCATAGATGAAGAACTAAATTCCCAGCACCTGGCATGTAATGTGTGGGGTGGAGGTCTGGGGTCATTAACAGGTTAATGAAGATAAATAACACCAAACACTGAAAACTATAAAAAACAAAGTCATACCCTATTTGTTTCTGAGGGGGGAAAAAAAAAAAGGGAAAAAAAAATTCTTTGGGATAGGAGCCATCTGTATATACATAAGGCCCACAAGACAAGTAATAAAAAAGCGATCTTGGGAGCGATGTGTCTCTGCAATTTTGCAGCCCCATCGGATCCCCTCCCCTGTTTGCACAGTGGGGTAAGAGGCTCGGAGCCCTGCCTAACTACGACAGCTGCTTTGGAGAAGCGTAGCTGCACCGACTCCAGAGAAATTCTCTCTAATTCCTACCAGAGTAAACGGAAACAGGCTCAAGACCTGCAGTGCATGAAACCTGAGGTGAAAGAAAAAACAGTACTTTGGGGTTTACCCAAGAGGGTTAAAAACAAGGGACACTTATAGTCTGAAGAAGCAGCACATTCACTTAATAATTAGCAATTGCACTTACTTTGCTATTTATCTGTGAACACGGAATTTATTGTCATTTAATACATGCTTAAATTGGAAAAGAAAGCAGCATCCCCGCAGCAGAGGCTCAGCAGAAAAACATCAGCCAAACCTGTCTCTCCTCATTAGCCAAGTATTTGTTTCAGAGGAGCTCGTTACTGTGGAAGTGTATACAGCCCCAAGGAAAAAAACCAACAACTCACCTAGGACCACATCCACTTTCCCTTAATCATGCTGCTCCACTGTCTTTCTAATTCCCTGACTGCTAGAACTAGTACTTTGTATTTATTTAGCATTTTACACCTTCAAGCTGTTCTAAAATACGTATTAGCAGACCTAAAACTTAAAGCTACCCTAGCAGAAAAATGTTTGGTAATTACAAGGGCTAATACATACCTTGAAAACTATTCTTGCCACCTAAATGTGGGTCAGGCTTACCTGCATACCCCGATCCTCCGCAGTCCCGCTCCAGGCATGAGGCTCAGCACCTGCAGAATTCCTGCAGAATTTTTCCTTCTCTCTCTGCCCAGTTCGGCTGTACCATTAGGTACTGGTCCCAGCAAACCCAGCACTTTGGACCCATAGGCTGCCTGGGAGTTTTCAAGGGCTGTTGCACCTGTAGGTTAACGCTATGCTTTTATTTTTCTTTTTATACCCGGAGACATTATCGTAAAGAGATACTGAAAGCGGTGATCCTTGGCTGTCAGTGTGATGGGAGAGCAAGACTGAGTCCCTCACCTTCACTGTAGCTGCTTACACTAACAGGGGGATGATTCAGGCTAGAATTTAAGGTGTTCATACCTGTGTTTTTGTCCCTGAAGAACAGGAACTTTAAAAGATATATTGCACATATAATACTAAAGTAATGAACTGCAACGCAGCCCAGTTAAATGGATAGCCGGAGGCCGTTTAAGTCAGTGCAAAGTAATCCTTTAAATTCCAGAAAGCAGAGCAGATCTACAAGTTATTTATCATTTGCTTTCAGCTAAGTTTAATGAAATTTGTTTGAAAAACAGTAGGACATCCTTCAAAAAGCTGAGTTGGTGCAGAAAAAAAATAAGAGGGTTACTTTAAAAAGAGTCGGGGTGCCATCTCAGTGTGTTTTCACTGAAGCATCTTAATCCAGCAGCCACCAGATGCTTCATTTTGACATTTTTCTAAAAATCATATTCTGTTTAAGCCAAACTAAATCTCTTCCTCCTTCCGCCCTGCCCAGAGCCCAGTTTTACTGTTTGGCCTCTGAACTGCAAAGTCCATTTCCACCCAGCTTTCCGCTGCCCAGCCAGCCCTGCCTGCCTCCCCGGGCCCGACACCGGCTCATCGAAACTCAGCACCCACCGCGTCTAAAACAGCCCCGAACCACCAACCCTCAGCCAGGAAAAGCTCTTTGTATCACTTTTCCTCACTCAGAAATCTTCACAATTGTACTCAAGGTCACATAACAGTTTTACTGAGAAAATTTTTTTTTTTAAACTAATACAGTAAAAGCAATAAAATGACAGCACAAGCCCAAAGGAAAGCACAGGGGTTTTGTGTCACTAGAGCAGGTTTTGCTTTGCTAAATAAACCCCATTCACAGGAGCTTTTCCGGAGCCCAGGGAGATGTGAACCCTCCGCTCCGCACGGCCGAGTTTGCAGCGCTGCGCCTTGGGGTGTCACCCTCGGCCCTCTCATGGCCAGGGCAGCGGGATCTGCACCCCAAAGGTTGCATCCCTGGGGGTCAGGGTGCAGGGGCTCTGCCCGGCATGGCCCAGGGCCAGTTGCCAGGGCCGTTCGCCTTTTCCACCTGCCCCGCTCTTCCTGGGCACTGGGGCTCGCACAAGCGCTGGCAGGTCCCTGCCCAGCTCTCACACCTCTTTTGGGGTGAATTCACCTGCCTTTTTTTTTTTTTTTAATTCCTCACTGATATAATCTTTTGTTATAGATGGCCTCTATTTATATATAAAATGTCCAGCCTCCTTTGATGTGAAAAGCATCTGGATGGTTTCATACCGATGTCCCTTTACAGAGGGCCAAAACAAAAATTACAGGCTAACCTTTCCTACCTGCAAGGAAAGCCTGCAGGTGGATGCATTTCAAAATGACTCTCTGCTTAAAAACATGTGAAGCATCTCATTTTTCTTTTATGTATGTGTACTCTAATTAAGGCAGTGACTGAGATGTGATAGGAAATTTTCATCAAGACCCCCTGGGAACAGCGGTGCCCCAGCCTTCCTCTCCCATTTTGTGTGCAGATGTACATCTAGCCACACATACGTATGCAAAAGTCGTTATCATCACTGTCATTAACAATTTGTCTTGGCCTTAGCCATGGCCAGAGCCAGGTATTGCAAAAAACACTACAAACACACCAGTATATGACCCCAAATACGACAGCTACAGGTATTTCCAAATATCTCTGGATGCTGTCACCGCAATTCTTACGACAGACTAGACATCTTTGGTACAGCAGCAAAGCTTTGCGCAGGAGCCGCGTGTGCGCACATCCGTTCACGTGTGTTCACATGTGCATGTGTGTGATTGCGTGTGTGTGCTCACACGTGAGTACGCGTGGGCGTGTGGGCACATGGCTGCGCGCACATGTATGCGCATAGGAGCGTGGGCACACATAGGTGTACACACGTTCACACGCGTGTTTGTGTGTGCACGTCGGTGGGGGGGGGTTGCTCCCCAGCCTTGCCCTTCCGCCCTAAACCCCGGGGAAGGAGACACGCCATTCTCTTGCGGGTGCAACCCTTGTACGTACAATGCCAGGGAGGGGATTATACCAGGGATTAACATTTTAAACTCCCCTACCAGACCTACTGACTCAAAGATCCTCAGGCCAGTAATCGTATTACTGTCTCTGGGATTATTGCGTTCCTGGGTTCAAACCTGAATTTCAGGAGAAGTCAGTGGGAGCTGCCCCCCAACCCCTGCGCACCCCAAACTCCCCGGGCTGGGGGCAGGAGCTGCTGCATTTGGGTTTTTCTCCTTTTCTTTAGCCATTCTCTCTGTTTCCCCTGCCGCGGCCGGGAGAAGGGTCCACGAGCGCTTTTCTTGTCGCCTGCCTCCTCCTAATTCCCAGTAATTTATCCCGCATTAAAACTCCCTTGAGGAAGAATGGCCCAGGACCCAACACCTGCTATGCAAATGGCAGCAAATCCCCCAGGCCCCCGCGGTGGGGCGGGGGGGGCCCGCGGGGGGCCGCGGGGGCCCGACCGACCTCCGCCCAAAACTCCATCCCCAGAGCCGGGGGGGACCCCGAGAGCCCCCCCAAGAGCTCAGGCTCAATTTCATCCCACTGTTATGGTGCTTCAATTCTTTCAGGATATCTTTATTGCAGTTAAAAGAAAATAAAAATAAAAGCCACTCCTGAGCAGAATTATTTATATGGAAGGTATAAAAGAAAACCTGAGCATCTCAGCATGTAGTTAAGCTTCCTGCTTTGCACGTTGTTGGAGGGATTTCATCCGCGTGGCAGTCAATGAATTTTGTCCCTTTCTTTTAGGATAAGCGTTCTAGCTTCAATTAACAAAATACAAATCAACAAAAGAGGGGGAATTGTGGGCGGGAGAAGGTGGAGGGGGGGAAAAAAAGAGAAGAAAAACCTCTTGCACAATAAGGTGGGGGAAAAAAAGGGCTCGTTTCTCGGAGGTGACATCCTAATCTCATTTTTCCCAGTTAACGTGCTAGCTGGGAGGCTGGGGAAGGGCCAGGCAGGGAGCATGCCCTGGCAGCGTGACCACACCGGGAGGGTTTGGCCCTTTTCCTTGGATAACTCGGATTAGGGTTGTTGAAACATCAGGCAGCCGGTGGCATCCCCGGGCACCTGC
>NW_008796044.1:15819977-15824866 GCF_000699145.1 Aptenodytes forsteri
GCTCCCCGGGGGCACCCGGTGCCGAAATGGGGGGAGATGGCACCGCTGCGCCGGGGACCCGCACGAGGACCCTGCGTAAACCCCTCCATCTCCACGCTTTCTTCCCGTGGCCCTTTACCATGATCATATATTTCCCAGCCCTGAGCACTTGACTGACATTTGGGCTATTATTCGGGGAGATAGATTGTTTGGCCTGAAGATGCATTGTTTGGGCTCCTCATAAAAGAAACAAGTTAAATGCCGCAGCTACCACACACAAAAATCACTCCTTCTGGCCATAAAACCAGTGGGACAAGGAAGTGGTTGTAGGAGTCAAACATAATTGATGCTCAGAAAGATGTTATAAATAATCTGCACTGAGTCCTCTCCCATGTGCCTCAAAACCACAGAAAGTGGCACTTTTTTTTTTTTCCCCCCTCTTTATCTCCCCTTGAATTCAGGAGCATAATACACCGTGAGCACCAATAATTGATGTATGTTATAATTCTTCATTACCCTATCAGTAGTCTGGGAAAATTGGAAGAAAAGAAAATGCCAGAAAGTTATGGTAAAACTTAAGATGCGACAGAAGTAGCTTTCTTTGCTCATGCTGTGAGTGTTTGAATAAGAAGAATGTCCCTGCACTGTAACAAGCTAAAAGAATGAGGAAGACAAAGGATTTCACGAAAAAGGTTTAGATAGAAGACAAGGCAAGTGAAACTGAAAGGAAGGGAAAAAAACCATTTACAATGGAACAATGCGTGTACTAATCGCTTTGATATATTATACAAACCCAAAGACCCAAAACATTGTGTAATTATTTATAAATGACTTCTCCACTCCTGTGTATAATACCGAAGAAAGAATAAAACTGCAGGCTACTCTCTAAACTATTTCTAAATAGACCTAGCTCAAAAGGAAGCAGAAGTGTTTGAAAAAAAATAATTAATGGTTGATTTTATGGTTGTCTCATTAAAACATTTTAATTACAACAAACAAAATACATTTGTGCTTGCAGGGAACAATCGTTTACCTACTCGCCCCCCCTTCCAAAAAGAAGGAAAATGTTACATCACACATTTAAAACCTGAAAATAAAACATTCCCACTATTTCTGCAGAGCCCCTGGGAGGGGTTGAGCCCCGTCCGCGGCTCCCAAGCGCTTGTGCGGGATTTCGGAGCGGATTTGGTTCCTCCAGGCCAGGAACCCCGCCGGCACTCAGCGACCCTCCCTGCGATGCCCCCGTGCTCCCCTCCCGCCGGCTGCCCCCGGCACGCGGCCTGAGGCCTCACGCTGGCCGCAGGCAGGTAGATGAGGCCAAATCCTTTATAGATTAAGCCCTTGAGCTGCTCCCGAGGCGTTTCCCCCGCAGGAGAACCGGCTCCTGCTCCGGAAGGGGTTAACGCTGCCTCCGTGCAGGCCGAGATCCCTTTCAAATATTGAACTTCCAGGGTTGTCCATTAGTCAGCAGCCAAGGCGTGAACCCCTGAACCCTCCGGTAGCCTGGGGCCGGGAGCTGTAAGCTGACTCTTGCCGGGCGATGGGTCCCAGGGGCACGGCACCGTATGTCCATCCCTACGCTCGCAGCCCAGCCACGGTGCTGGCCCTCGCCGCACCTCTGTCCCCAGCCCGGGCTGGACAAGCAGCCACCACGCTCTGCACCGTGCCCACGCAAGCACGGGGAGACAAGCTGCCCCATTGAGCCATCTTCTGGTTTTCTATTTTTAACATTCCTGCTGCATCAACCTGGGCATCCTCGGGGGTGAGCGAGCATGATCCTCTCTTTACTCCTGCAAGGCACTGGATCGAGCTTTCTGCTCCCAGGGCGATGGCTTTGCCACCAGCCACGTCGCCCCTCCGAATTCAGTTCAAAGCATCTTCGGCAGACAGCTCTGCCTTCTCACTCTGGCCATGCTCTCAAACAATGCGGGAGCAAAGAAGTAGTATTCTCCTGGTTGACACGTTGTTTTGACACTCATCCCAACATTAGTTTAAGCCCTCATTTACTAACGTAACAAAACATAGAGTTGGGCGAGTTGTATCAATGTACATCTTAAATCTCAAAAAGCAAAATGAAGTACCTCTAACTTCTCTGAGGCATCTTCCAATTGCGGGAGCAGTTTTACCGTGAACCACTCATTTCCGTGTTTGGGGAGAAGAGTGATGCTAACACTGCTCTAATGATTGCAATTCTGGTCATTTTTGAAATGTGAGGCTGATTTCTAACGTGGAGATGCGTTCACCTTTACAAGGTACAATGAACACTTACCAGGAAATGGTGTCTTCTCATGGACCAGCTTTTTCCTTGCTGGAAACGGTGCATTCGGAGAGCAGTGCTGAGCACCTGGGAGCCTTGCGGCGCCTTTTCTCCAACAGCCTTTCCTCCATCTTCATTTATTAATTCCTACTTTTTCGGGAGCCCAGCAGTGAGCGAGACCCAACACACGACGTCTCAACACGAGGGCGGAGGAGCGAGCTTCGTGCTCGAGGGCCCCGGTCCACCAAGTGATAAATGTGCCACGTGGAAACGCGCCCACAACAGTTTGCTCCGATTTCGGATGAGCAGTTTGCCATCCCACGTAGCGAAGGCTGGGCCAACCAGCTGTGCTTTTACGGTTTCCATAGTCAGAAATGCCATTTGAATCTTTTTTCCCTCCTTTTTTTTTTTTTTTAAAGTGCTGTAAGGCATCTCAAAGCAAATGGTAAAGAATTTATGGCAAGCTTCCTCAGAGCTCACAATATGAAACTAGTAACATCCACGAGTCCATCTGAGCCTAGCTGCGCTTACATCAAGGTGGAGAAGTTAATATCAAAGACTAAAAATCAGAATAAGGCCATCAGCGAGGTGCTGGGAACACACTCTGTGTTCCTCGAAATCAAAGGTCCTGTTTCATTTTGGGATTTTTTTCTTTCCCGATCCCAGAAAACTTCACGAAACTTTAGCAGCTGACTTCCACAGGAGCAGGCCCATAAGGTATCAGAGCTATTATCTGTGTTGGCTGAATAATTTATCTGCAAAATTAGTAGACTGCCTGCGATAGAACTGGTTGAATTATTCATCGGGAATAAATTATCCAAGATATTTAGCACTTCTTTCTGTTTGCGAAGGCTTCCTGAAACAATTCTGGTTCTGTGAATGCATTCGTTATTCATAAGTACACAGTGAATAGATTATGCAAACAAATTTCAGCCTATGGGTTGTTTGTGAAACATTCACTTCAGCTCTGGCTATTCATGGCTGTGACTGATCACAGAGACACATGGTGCTCTCTCCCCTCCTTGATTGGAGCACAAACTTTAAAAACAAGAGAATAACAAACGACAAACTGCAAATGATGGATAAGGACTAATGAATAATGCGCTTTCACTGCAAACTTTCAGACAAGTGATGGGTTGTGCCAAAGTCTGTGAAACTCTAGGGAATCATAAACATTTTAATGAATAAACTATTGACTGCTCAAAGACACCTAAACAAAAGACAACAAAAGTGTTGCGGACAACACCGGAGTTTATATCCCTATATACAAAGTGCACATTAACAAAAGTTTAACATTTTTTGCCATATGCTTCCATAACCTTTAAATTTTGGTCCCTTCTGACTTTCTCCTGGTTCATGCTGGAAACTCCACCACCGGCCTCTGCCTGCCGACCGAGGCCTCTAATCGGGCCGTCACTTAAGGACATGAGTAACTCAGTGAAGTGGAACTACTTAGCGCAGAAAGTCATTTATGTATGCACGGGCCCTAAAAACATCAGCCTGATTGCAGGTCCGGTGATGGAGAGAGCTCAGTCCCTCCCGCAGAACAGCCGGGCCCCGTCGCCTGGCCTTGCGTGGTTATATTGCACATCGAAGGTCTGTAGCCATATAAAGATGTTAAAAAGCAGAAAGCGAGCTGATCCTGCAAGCTCAGCCACTGGAAAACTATTTCTGGTTTGAGACTCGTTAATATTCATCACCCAGGGCTTTTTGGATTGCTCACTTCTGTGCGTGATCTTTTTGGCACAAAGAAGGTTGTTTGTGGCAGTTTGCTGGTGTCATGGATCATCTCAAAGCGAGGAGGGTGAAAAGCGGAAGGAATAACTCCGACAACAAACTCCTCTCTCAGGTTCAAGTAGAGAACAGTTGCTACGAACTTAAAAGGCAGAGATAAAGACAGTACCTTACGCCGTCAATTTTCCTTGTTTATCAAAGGCGTAGGAGAAAATCACAGGAGGGGGAATGAATCTACATTTAATGCAAGGGGAAAGCATGTAAATAAATGTGAGTTTAGGCACAGAAGTCTAAAAATGGCTATTGATGGATGGTGAAACTGAAAACCATCCAGAGAGGCAAGTACCCGAGTGCTGACAATGGGGATTCCTTACAGCACCGAGAGGCAGGATGCAAAAAGCCAGATGTCAGAATTAGGGAACTTTTTAGCCACTTACAAAACTGTGGCTTCCCAAAGTGTTAAATAGTGATACCTGGGCACTGAACGGGGATTAGCAGCGGCAGCAAGAACGCTACAATAAACAGCACAGTTCCTGGGTTTTATCCAGAGACAAAGAATTGTATACATACATTCACAACCGCTGAAGTTTATAAGATAAATGTAATTCGGAATTTTTAACTTTCCGAGCACCTGCAAAACCCTTTTCCAAGTGAAGCGCACAAAAGCCAAAGCGTGTGTAGATAGTCACCTCTGAAATGCAGGAGGGAAAAGACCCGCTTTGAGTTACAAGTTTTATCATTTCAGAGTATTTTCACTTTGACGGGGACGCGTGGAAAAACTGCAAGGTGCAAAGAAAACCTGAAAAAATCCCCCAGCCGGGTCTGGCTGGGGAAAAAAAAAAAAAAACCCACAGCTCATCCTCTGGAAGTCCAGACTAACCGCTTTCTTCCGAAGCCCTGCTCGCAGCGATTTAAACTC
>NW_008796044.1:15827292-15843552 GCF_000699145.1 Aptenodytes forsteri
CCAGCGGGGCGGTCTTGCTTTAGAGCAGGAGCAGACACGGGGTATTCAGCGACCGGGCCAGATAGTGGTTTAATTTATTCAAGATGTTCATTCATATGAAAATTGTATTTTTGTACATAAAGAGCTTTATTCTATTATTATGCCTCTTATCAAAGTGGGTTCTTTTTTTTTTTTTTTTAAGAAATTGTACTTTACCCTGTAAATAAAATTTTTAACGTTTTTACTGAATTTCAGCAGTGCTTCTGGACTTTTGTTTCTTAAGCTCAGGGTTTTTTGCTCCTCAGAGGAGCCTGGGGTGGAAGGGAATGTTTGCCCCAAGGCGATGCTCAGCACGGGCCAAGCCAGTGTTTCTCACACCACACTGGCCACAGACACGTGCGGCTACCTGCAAACATCAGCTGGCCCCCGAGTCTCAGAGAGAAGGGATTAGAAACCCGTTCAGGATACGCAGGCAGAGAGCAGGAGCAGTGCCTCCAGCAGTGCTGGTGTTCAGGGCTGTCTTTGCCCCGGTTCATAAGGGGAGCTGGAAGGTGTTGGGGGATTTGGGGCAAGGAGAGGATGCTGCACCCCTGAGTAGGGTATGGAGCTCACAGCTTTGCCTAAACCTGCAGCGCTGGGAGAACCTGGCTGGCATGAGCTGTCCCTTTTCCCCAAGTCACGGGGTGGGATGGAGGCTCTCCCTGCTCACTCCCACGCAGGGTGAGGGGAGAGGGTGGACGGAGGTGCATTGCATGGCCTTGGCACCAGCCCTGGCATGGCTATGGCTCTCAGCTAGAGATTGGGGGTGTCAAGAGGGGCCCTCGCCTCCACAAAATCTGCTCCACTGTTGGGAAACCCCAACCTTTCCTTTCTCCTGCATTTGTGCGCGATGGGGGAGCCCTCTGACCCCCCAAATCCTACCATGCTGAAGGGCTTCTACTCTTCATGCCTCCATCCTCCCCCTCTTCAGCATTGCTTAACGCTCCCATATCGCACCAGGCACCCAGACACCTTTAAAAGCAACAGTTTTATCCTCGTCACCCTGTTTTATGGGGGGAATGAGGCAGCTCAGCCATGTCTCTCCAGCCACCTCCAAAACACTGGTGAATCAGAGCTGTATGGGCAGTTAACAGGGTGTTTGTGGGGAAAGGAGGTGGATGCTTGGATATGTGGTGTGGTACAATACCAAGTATGCTAAAAAGTGAGGTCCTACACATCTCAGATAGGCCAGTCCAGAGTTAGTGGGATGAATTGACTCATTTTTCTGTGCCTCGGTTTCCCATCTGTCAAATTGCGGTACCACCATCCCCTCACATCATCAGTGAATTTAATGATTTCATTAAGCAGAGCTTTCAGAGCACTCGGATGCTCAGGACTGCTGTAAAAGCCCAAGAAGAAATTCAGTCTTCAGGACATGATCATATACTGTGCAGGGAAAAAGGCAGAGGGCAGACACTGAAAGCATCGCACAAAACACTGAGAAGCTGTTCATCACACAGGCAAAGTCTGTGCCTGAAAATCAACCCTCCTATGTAATGAAGAAGGTGGAGACATTATCAAAAATATAACATGGTATCATATAATTGCCACAAAAATTAGGAGAGGAGCTGCATTAAATTTGCACAGACACCTCAGTGTCAGCATTTCCTCCTTTTTGAGTGCCTGAGTCTGCAATCTTTATATTTTTTTAACATAGTTTTCATATGCTTGTCTATACACACACACACACACATCCAGCTCTGTTTCTCAGTAAGTATAAATGCTGAAAAGGAAATATTATTGCTTGGAAATCCTAATAGCAGCATAATACTTATATTAATTAAAGGCACCAGCAACCAGTATAGGCGAGTTCCTTAATGATGTCCTGTTAAATAAAAGAGATTTGTGAAATCTAATTCTGGCAGTAACAGGTCTTGATCTGTGACGCAGTGAAGCTTTGCTTGCACCTGCCCTTGAAAGCCAGGAGGTTTTGTATGGAGTAGCCTCCAGGGGCTGAAATTTAGTACAGTCCATGGAGACGGAAGGTCATCTAAAGTCACTGGGTCCCAAGACACTGGACTTCAATCTCAAAGAAAAAAAAAACTCCACAAAACTTCAAAATATCCTCTCTTCTTTTGTGTTTTCTTAGCTGCGAGCAGAGATCTGTGGACATTATGCAGTATATAAAGACCGTACATCTACCAGGACTCGGTGTATGATGTTAATGTTCCTAATGGGCAATGAAAGCTGCAAACTGCGTGAGGATACAATTAGATTCATACATTAACATGAGTCAGAGAACAGTTTTTCCCCCGAGCGGTGATAGGTTCAGACATAGTTGAACAAATCTGCCGCCGGGACAGATGGAATGCCTATATTCAGAGGCTGCGGGACCAACCTGCACCCCCGTTTACAACAACGGGGTTTGTATTTGTTTTTATGAAAAGGATAGTTTGGTGAATTGACAGGGAGCTGGAACAGGCTTCCCCGATTGCAAACGGGTGGATTTTTAATTGCACTAAAATCATCTCCTTGCACAAGTAGGACAGGAAAAAAAATAGGTGAATTAAATGCTAGGGCTGAGGAAATCCTTGGCAAATTCTTTGGAAATACCAGATAGTAAGTGGCAAGACCCTTACTGACTTCAGAAATAACTGAAATAGCTTGATTTTGAATCTTGGTGCCACATTACACATACGTATATGCATTTTTTCATATGTCTGCTGATAGGTGTTGGTAATCCTTTATCCTTGCTGGATCCAAACAACCACCTCCGGGGCATGCAAGCATTAGGGACCCTCTGCCAGGAGGTTCTGCAAGCCCTTAGGTCTCACTTAATTCCCCTTTAGTTAGGAGAGAAAGTGTGAGATGGCCCCATAGATAGGGCATCCTTGCTAGCTGGGAAACGTGCTTCCAGCACAGACTTTCTCAAAACACAACTGAGATTATCCCACTTTCTCTCTGCTGAGATTTACTGCGGGGAAACAGTCCGCTACCACCTACAAGATGCTCGTGTGCTCTGGGGACAGGGCCCACAGCAGCCTGACAGCGCTGGAGCTACTCTGTCCCAGCCTTTTCCAACTGATTTGAAGCTCTAGAGAGTCTCTATGAATTACCTATGCTCAAGAAGTGAGCAAATAGCTGCGCATCCAAAATTCTGTACAAGTTTTAGGTATTTTCTGTGATTTCGATGCTATGTGGTGCCCTACTTATTGTCATCCCTGCTGGGATGAGGCTCAAACAATGCTTAGGGTGTAGTTATTAACAAGAGCATCCTCAGAAGGATTTTCATTATTGGGTGTCAATCTGTTGTAGATCTTGATTTTACTCTGTGCATGATGTGTAAAATATAGTCTGCGGTACTACCTGTGAGCACATGAAACTTAATACTATAATTATAGATCTCTGGGGCTCAAATGCTCCATTAAGACTGATTTGTATGGTAGGTAGAGATTGTCAGAACAGAAGCAGGTGAGAACTAATTCTCAGGAGCTTTTTTATTGGTGGCATATGCAATTAAAAGAAATCATCTGGAGGAGCAGAGCTGCTAAGGACCGAGCAGATTTACTGACTGTACTGTACGTGAGCACTGCAGAACGGAGATGCCAAAATACTGCATAAAATACTTTCAGCTGATACTTTGCTGAACTTTTACAGTCTTCAAAGGATGTTACTGAAGCATTTGTTAATCTAGATTAACTGACTTGTTAAAACCAGTTTTATGCCCAGTAGCCCGGTAATAGTGCCCATGATCAACTAATCCCTTTTCTCTCTTCCTCCTCAACCAAAAAGCATAACGGTCAATATGAAAAAATACTGAAGATATCACAGATGTCACAGAGCCATGGTGAAGTAACAGGTCCTTTTAAAAGGCCTGTGGGACCCAGCCCCGTTATTAATCACCAGGGTAATGAGGAGTGTAAGGCTGAGCTGAGGATGTGAAATAGCTGTGCCCCCTGGAAATAGGGTTTTCCTCCCCACCGCCTCTCTGCTGGGGTTACTGTCCCCTCAGGAGAGATGGCAAACGGTTCACGTGAGGCATTGCTGGTGCCAGATCAAGGCCCCGCATGCTGAGCGATGCTCCTCTATTATCATATTATTATTATTATTGTTAGTTTTCAGTTGTCAATCTTCCAGTTTAAGATCCACTAGACAAGAGTGAGTAGACTCTTCCCAACGGATAATGCTCTTCTCTGTCAGCGTGGAAATGCTGATGGCACAGCACTCGTCGTTATTCAGGTCTCCCACTTTTGCCTCTATTTGAGAGTCACTGCATCAGTCAGTACCTCCCATCTCGCTGTTTGAAAATCTTATGAAACTCTGATGGTTCAAAAAGGAAAAAGAAATATCACATTAGAGAGGCTGGGACAGAGATGCCGCCCTTCTCCGTGCCATGTGCATGACTCCGCAGGTATAAGAAACAGTTCTCACTCGGCTCCTGCCCCATTTGTTTGACTCGTTGACTGTCAGTAGGACTTTGGCGAGGGTCAGTAGGACGGAGCACGCAGCAAACTTCTGCATAGAGTAAAAACTTGCTGAAGCAAGACTTTTAGAGAAGAGATGAGCTTTATTCTTTGAGTAATAGTGAATAAGGGTCCACAGACACAGTCTTGCATGCACTGTGCCAATGGAAGCGTCGACATCAAGTTCAGAAAGTGGGTTTTCTAAGGCTGTAACTGGAAAGAAAATACTTAGAGTGTCTCACTAACATCCCTGCTCTGAGCTCATTGATTTAGTTGCACTATCCAGCCCCCTGCTCCCTTGCTTTCCACCCAGGAGATTCATTGTGCTTCAGGGAAAGACCAGCCTGTGTCAGTGCACGGCCTCCTTTCCACTCTTGCTTCATGCCCGTGAGATGCGCTTAATTACGAATTAAAGCATGTGAGGGGACTGATGCCTCTATTTCCCAAACAGGGATTTGGCAGAGTCCTCAGGACTTCACTGTCTCTTTCTTGGATTATTACATTCTGCACATTCCAGGATAATCTTTTTTTTAACCTGAAGATTTCACAAAGTTGCCTTCTAGGAAAGCATTTAAAGCTGTCTAATGGCAGTCCAAGGTGATTACGGACCATAATGGTTTGTTGCAAAAATAATGGATTAAGTTCCATCTGTAGGAGTTAATTGGACTTATTTCTACAAACAAACAACTTGTTCTGCTCCTCTCTGTATGGCAGATGTCAGCAATCTTTATAAAATCATAGCCAGGAGTACCTCCAGCAGGACTGTCTACAGCAGCATTTGGTGTCTGTAGCCCAGCGCAAACCTGGCAGACCATCGTGCTTCTCCAACTTGCAGGTTTCCATTGAGATGAGAAGCCTGAAGAAACACAACATTTGCAAATACGAAAGCTGCAAATACAAAATCCCATACCTAAGATGGTGTTAGTCCACTTTGGAAGGTGGCAGGAGAGGGGACATATAGCCCAAGGGACACCGTGGACTCAGTAGTTTGTCCCCGTCCCTACCGTGGGGACCAAGAGATTAAGGGGTCCTTGGGGAACACTTCAGTTTAGATAAATGAGGCCAAACAGAGGAGGCAAATGTTAAAAAGCAAAGGGAGGACGATGAAAATCCCAGCGTGGTCATATTCACGTTGGATTCCCCACGTTGACCTTCAGGATAACGTACTGAAAAGAGAGTCTCAAAGGCAGGATCAGAAAGAATGGAAACCACTAGTGGCAGGTAAAAGTTGAGCAAACTGCACTAAACAGTCCTTTCCCACCTGAATTTCTCCTTGAAAATATTCACTTCTGAGAAAGCGAATGTCCTCCTTGGCAAGGCTGCTCTCCTTGTGGAAGAATGGCACATGGCCTTAGGAGGTAAATCTTAACACGGACCAGAAAAAGCATCTCTTCTTCCCCTGTGATTTTCCAGTTAGGTCTCTGGGATTCACGGGAAACAGGCAATATTTACAGATTATTTTGCCCAGAACCTAGAAAAGCTAGAGACCTTACCAGTAAAGACCAGCAACTATATGCAGCTGAGTCAATCCCTCCCTCCAAAGCCTAAGTAACTTGATTTACTTTTTTTCTTTTTTTACTTGGCTATCCTTAGATATAAAGGCACAAGTTGCTTCTCTAGTTCACCAGTAGGAGTATTCAAACTGAAGAGATTTAACTCCTAAGATAAAAGAATATGGCATTTTTTTTTTCTTCCTATTTGAGTATCATCTCTCCTGCAGCAAGTCTTTTGTGATCTGAAAGGAAAACCTTTCCTGTCACAACATCAGTAATGGATATTGCTCTCTCAATTACCCGTTGCTTCGCCAGGAGAGCAACTGATGCGCATCGTGTTTATCCAGCTCACTGAAGTGCTTTCATTATCTAAGAAAAGAGGTTAATTAGTATTTAATCAATCTTTTCACAGGGTACAGTTTCCTCCTCACCTATTTGCAATCCAAAAAGATGTCAGCTTCCAAAGCCATAATGCCCTCTTGATAAATCAAGTGGCAGCTAATGAGGTCTGTGGTCCCAGGGAAGGAGGGTCCGTCCGGGCTACCTGACCTGCTGTGGCTGTCACCGGCACGGCTGTCACCTGTGCCACTCTCCCGGGAAGCACTTGTTGGGATGCCGGGAGATGCACGGAGCCATATGGGATGCAGGGAAGGGAATTGCCAGCTGAGGGAAGGTGGTGGCGGCTGTGCACACCCCAGCTTGGAGTGTAAGTGTGTGCGTGTGTCCAGTGCATGCTTCACGCTAACCAAGCTCGGAGCAGCCACGAGATAAATCTCACAGAAACTCTACCCTCTGGAAAGAAACAGATGGGATCTTTCTTTCTTTCTTTCTTTCTTTCTTTCTTTCTTTCTTTCTTTCTTTCTTTCTTTCTTTCTTTCTTTCTTTCTTTCTTTCTTTCTTTCTTTCTTTCTTTCTTTCTTTCTTTCTTTCTTTCTTTCTTTCTTTCTTTCTTTCTTTCTTTCTTTCTTTCTTTTTCTCTCTTTCTTTCTCTCTTTCTTTCTCTCTTTCTCTCTTTCTTCTCTTTCTCTCTTTCTTTTGTTTTTGTTTTTGTTTTTGTTTTAAAGTGTATTTAAAGATAACTTGGGAGCCATTCTTGCACCTGTATGGGGCTGAACCAGAGGTGAATAAGAGATGCTAATGATGCTTGGTGCCAAAAGTTATGGATAATAAAAGCATTAGCCTGTTTCAAAGAAACATATGTAGAAGGATGGAGTTTCCTTCATTAGGCAGTAGGCGAGTTTTTGTTCTTCCCTGAAAAATGCCAGGAGCAAAACCGAACCTCTCTCTCTCACCGTTTCCACTACATTAGTCCTGCCGGCTGCAGCTCCGCACAGCTGTACCGAAGCTAAACTGTGGCTGAGACAAACACCCATCAAAGCAAAGGAAACTTAATTTTGGCCACTCTCAGAGGGGATCTTGGGTGAGATACTGGTCCAGGACAGTTGTTCCAGCCACCCGACCTTCCCATCTTAAAAAGGGCCCAGCAGCACTTGTAGTAATATTTTTTCTGAGATATTTAAGCAGAGAAAGTGGCCCATGCACCCATATGCTCAACCCCTTTTGGCTACTGGGCTATTCTCTCCGTAGCCGCTGCTGCTGACAATGAGGGGCCGAGCCACATGCCCTGTGGTAGCCACGCTCTGGATTTCTTTCCCTGACTTTGGGAAATTCATTGTCTTTAGCATCGTCTGTAGGTTCAAAGTCCGCTTTCACTCCGTGGGGCGCCCTTTCTAGGTTCATAAAGCTACGTTCAGAAATCTTTGGGCAGACCCAAAGCTGACAAAAGTGTCATTAAATAATGCTGCCAATGAATGAAGCTACCAAAGAAGACATAGTCCAGTTTGCATCTCAGTTACAAGAAGAAAGTGCAATGACAGAGTGAGTAATTGGCTAATTGTCTATACGAGCTCTATTTTAACAGTGCAGTCGTGCGATCGCACCATCTGGGGGGAGCTCGGGGAGGGAGCCCCAGCACACACAAAGCCGGCGTGCGTTTCCCGACATGCAGACCAGGCAACTGCCTCCTTCCCAGGCAGGCAGTGGGAGCGGCAGGGCCCCCAAATACAGGCTGAGACGCTGAACCTCTGCTGACGGTGAAAAGCGGGGGTTTTGCCAAGCAATTTCTGCATTTTTTGGAATGCACGCCGAAGCCCACCTGAGTTGCACAGTGAAATCACAGAATCATAGAATCGTTTAGGTTGGAAAAGACCTTCAAGATCATCAAGTCCAACCGTTAACCCAGCACTGCCAAGTCCACCACTAAACCATGTCCCTAAGCGCCACATCTACACGTCTTTTAAATACCTCCAGGGATGGGGACTCCACCACTTCCCTGGGCAGCCTGTTCCAATGTTTGATGACCCTTTTAGTGAAGAATTTTTCACTAATATCCAATCTAAACCTCCCCTGACACAACTTGAGGCCGTTTCCTCTTGTCCTATCGCTTGTTATACTTGGCAGGAGACCAACACGCACCTCGCTACAACCTCCTTTCAGGCAGTTGTGAAGTAACCCAACTGGCGGTGAATGGCGATATCTGCCTGATTGCACGGCTGCTAATGAGCACAATTAAACGGGAGATGTTGGATGGGTGGTAGGTGCAATGAGCCAGCACCCCTGGCCCAGGCTTGTGCGAGGCGGCGAGGGTGCTGCCGGCTGGGGTCGGGGAGCTTGTTGCACAGGCGTGCTTCCTGGGACTTTCAGAAATGATGGCATTTCCCCCTCCTCGTCTTGAAAAAGCTGAATTACTGCCTTTGAGTCCCCATCTATTTTCCTCCAAAGTTACCATGAAGCAAAAAAGTATAAATCACACTTTTAAGTGGGCCTGGCACTTGGCTCACAAGAAGAAGAAGAAGAAAAAAAGAGGTAATGCCATAATGTAAAATAGTTAAAAGCTTATTAGAGCCGTTCAGGGCAGTATGATTTCCACTTTGTTTCAGAACACCCCAAGCCCATCCTTTCATGCTATTGTGAAGGCAGCAATTCAAATCTCCCTTTGTCAGTATGAATGGCCCCTCTTAAAGCTCTTTTATGCCAACATATTCCCTACAGGCATATGCCCTTTAGCTCTATTACTGATTTACCCAAGTATTCAGCCCATACCTTCTGCTTTTCTTTTTCACTTACTGAAGTTCCACATGACACGAGCTGCAGCCTCTGCTTTGGTGCCTGCCCCACACCCCGGCCCCAGCCGGGATGCTGCTGTCTCCGCCGCTATCTATCTCACCAGGAAAAGCCACACAAAAAAACTAAGAGGAGACTTTTCAAATGATTGATTTTTCTTCCCCCCCACTTCTACCTCCCCCCCTTCTTTCCATCCCTACATTTGTTAGCGCAAACAAACGAGTGAGGGTATATACCCCCCCCCCCCCCCCCGGGGGGAAAAAAAAAAAAAAAAAGGGAGGGGCCGCGACTCTTCCCCGGGCGCCTGAGCCAGGACCGTAGGGGAAAAAGAGCCTTGCAGGCTTTGAGGGGGGAAAAATGCGAGTGTAAAAAACGCAAGTGGGCCTATTACCTCTACTTACCCTAATTAGACTTGCTTTGAAGGGCTATTCAGAGATTTTGAAAGGCTGTCCTCTCCCTGCATCTCATTGTGCAATGTTTGCAGAGACATTTGCATCTGTTTGTGCTTCTGAAAATAGCAATGGATGCTTTCAAGAAAGCAAAGCCACCTCCAAGCCCCTCCGCACCAAGCCAAGGGCCGCAGCAGTCGAGGTATGTGCGGCCGTAGCTGGGCGGGGGGACACCCCGGTTTCAAGGGTTTCAGGGTTCTCCGCCGGTCCCTATTTAAACAATTCCCTTTAACAATGCAATTTTAGGCATAAAATCTGCTAACTAGATTAAATCCAGATGACACAGGATGCAGAAATGGAAAAAAAATCAACGCTAAAGTAAATGGTAGGCACCCTAACAGGATTGAAAGTGTGAAATCCATGCAGAGCTAGAGAGAATAGCTGGCAGCGCAGCCCAGGCTTTCATACGCATATGGCCTTGACCATTTGACTCTGGTCCCATTGAGGTGATCAGCTGGAGACGTGAAGGGGCATCTCTGGCAACACACACGTCCCGCTCGCTCCTTGAAGAAAGCCCACGAAATAAAGCTGCATAAAGGTGATTGATAGTAAACATTTTGTAATTTGGAGGGATTAAACTTGCGGGATGATCTTGATCAGGTTCTCAAGGCATTGCCAGAATGCAATTACATTAGAATAGCCGCTGCTGGATCGCTGCTGGCAAAGCCACAATATCCGCCAAAGAAAGGGGGTGTGAATGGGACAAAAGGGTTAATTTGAATACGTGCTGAAAAGACTGGAGGTGGACAAGGAGCTCTGCAAGGACTTCATCAGGAGCCGTGGGCAGAAGGAGACGGTTTTGCAAATACAGAGGGCGAGCGGAGAGGATGTTTGTAAAGCACACTTGGAAAGGGGCGGGGGGGAGGGGAGGAAAAAAAAGCCCCACAAAGCTCAAACTGCTTCTTTCTTACATTGCCCTTGGCTACGCTCGGAGGAGCACAAGCCCCACAAACTGCTTCTTTCTTACATTGCCCTTGGCTACGCTCGGAGGAGCACTTTACACTTTAGAATCACAGGGAAAAACAATGGGATAAAAGTCGTCTTCTCCGTCTGTCCTCGGCCGCCAAAGCTCAAACTGCTTCTTT
The DNA here is from genome assembly GCF_000699145.1 of Aptenodytes forsteri. NCBI lineage: Eukaryota > Metazoa > Chordata > Aves > Sphenisciformes > Spheniscidae > Aptenodytes > Aptenodytes forsteri. Next base: position 15,837,864 of record NW_008796044.1, read on the forward strand.
CTTACATTGCCCTTGGCTACGCTCGGAGGAGCACTTTAGATGGATTAATCACAGGGAAAAACAATGGGATAAAAGTCGTCTTCTCCGTCTGTCCTCGGCCGCAGAGGGGCTGCGCTGCTCTTTCCCCACCGGCGCATGGCGAGCGCTGGCTTCTGGCCTGGGCACGGACCCAGTCCGGCCGCGACGGGTGAACGGATCCCTTGGTAGTGGGCTGCACGTTTGGGAGCTGGAAGTCCCACGGGCTTTTTATCAGGGAGACCCGATTAAGGTTATGCTATCAGCAGGTTGAAGATTTTATCAGATTACTCCTCCAAAAATGCTTCGCAGGAATTAAGCATGCAAATCCACTCAGCCGCTCTGGGGACAATACGCTCCCCCATGCCAGTGAAATTCTCCTGCTAGCTCAGGCACCCATGACATGGGCTTTTCCACTCATCTTTTTAACCTTTAAACACACACTGGCATCTGGAAAATGCTCCCATGCGTGGGCCAGGCTTGGATGTGCTGGGTGGGCTGGGAGGGGGTATGTCCCACCTCTCCAAGGTGATGGGGAAGATGCTGCTCTGTCACCTCCTCCCCATCCCTGCCCCGGTCAGAACCACGGCTGCACCCCCTCCGCTGCAGCACCTCTTTAAAGAGGGAGGGCATGTCCTGTGCCCTCCCAGAGGTGCTGCAAAGTGCAGGAACTGAGCCTGAAGCGGAGCAGCAAGGTCTGAAGCCAAGTGGGGGTGGAGGACACAGATGGGGGAAGCCCAGGTTTCAAGAGAGGAGATGGGAACATGATGCCATCGCTGCCGGCTTGTGATTTATGGCAGATCTCACACTCTTTGGGGCTCTCTGTGCAGTAGCCGGAGGCTGTATGAAGATGTCGCTGTCTCGGTTAGGCTGATAGCAAGCAGCTGGGCACGGGTTTGGGGCCAGGCAGGGCCAGGCAGGGTGGTGACCCTCAACACCCCAAATCAGCCCAAAGGTCCCTGGGAGGGATGTGGCTGTTTGCACAAGCACCCTTCCCTGCAGGGAACCACTGGTTGGGACAGAGTGGCCTCTCTTGGCAATTAAGAGCTATTCAAAGCGAGGCACTGGCTGTGCATAACAACAACGGTAGTGACCGCGCTTGCTTACAGACCCCTGCCCCATCCCACCTGTCCCTGCTGCCACCCCCTGCCCCAGCGAGGGTGCCAGCCCCAGGGACGGTGCCAGCCTGGCCGCCTGACCCAGGCGTGGGTGATTGCACCCCCTGAGGGGGGCAGGTCAGGGCTTGGCATCCTCCACGGCGCAGAGACTTGGGCTGCTCCAGCCCTTTTTTGACATTTGAAACTCTGAATGGAGTTTCAGCATTTTCTGCAGAGACACAAGTAGGGTTTAGCTCTGCTTTTTTCCTTTGGGACATATGGATACAGCATATAATGTCCGCGCTGTATCTCTGCCACCACATTCATCAAGCACTCCCCAAAAGCAAAACAAGCCTATTTTCTTTTTGTATCCAGAAATGCAGAACCCACAGGGAAACCCACTTTCCATCACCCCCCCACCGCTTGCTCAGCCAAACCTAAAGCCAGCAGAGACCCCGTGGCAGAAGGAGCCCGAGGAGCTCCAGAAACTCCCCAGCAGTGCGTTTTCCAGGGTGGCTTTGCCCGGCAGCGCGTGTGCCTGCGCTTTCTCCCTGGCTGCCCCTCGCTGCCAGTTTGGGAAGGGTTTTTTTCCACTGGGTTTTTGTTTCCTTTGAGAACACCCCGTGTTTGTGTTGCTCTTTCTCCGCGGCACAATGCGCCTCTCCATTTCCTCGGCCGGGGGCTCACGCGAGCGTCAGATCTCGGCAGAGCGAAGTCGCAGGGGTCGCGGGTCACCCGAGGGCATCGGGGACAGACAAAGTCTCTTCAGCCGCTAATGTAAGCCGGGGTAACGGCGCGCTGAAAGCACATCCACTTGAGACTATCTACAAGGCACTCAGCCCTCTCTAAGGGCTTATAATGTTGACTCTCCTGTCATTGGATCCAACCTTACTATAAGCCCTGGAGGTATGGGGGGCTTAGAGACATTCATTCAGAAAAATAAATCCCCCTGCTACCATTCTCTTCATGAAGATAAATATACCACAAACAGAACAAGGAGAGTCTGAACTCCTGATCTCTGCTCCAGCCGCTTAAAAATTGCCATTAAAAAAACCAACAGTTTATTAAACTCCTTTATTATTTGCCATTAAAAAAAACCAACACAGTTTATGACACTCCAAAGCAGTTTATTAGTATATTTTACTAGCAAAACTTGCTTTCAGCTCGATGTCGCTTCTACTCTACTCAAAGGAGAAAATTTTGCAAAGAAAATGGGGTTTGTTTGTATTTGAACTCGCCATTTCTTGTGGTGTTGCAACCCGAGCTGCTCCAGCCCAGGGGAGGGTTTGTATTCCCTGCTGGGGGGGTTATTGCTCAGCTCCAAACTGATGGTCTTTGCATTGGTATTAAACCTGGGAAGCCTCCTTGGCGAGCAGGACCGCAGCTTGGCCGGGGCTGTACAGACACTAGGGAACCTGGAGCACCAGTTCCCAGCCTGGAAAGACTTTCTGGGCACCACGGTACCCGGCGTAAGACTGTCAAGCACCGCACAGTGTCACCCCTCCTCTAACTGCTTCGTGACCTCTTTTGCCTCTATAGTTCTTGCCCAAAGCTGTGTCTGGACCCACTGGAATGAGGGTCTGGTGTAAAATCTGCACGAGATGGATGTATTCAGCTGGTACTCAGCCAGGAGGAAAACCAACTACCTAGGGGTTGTGCCTCCATCTCCCAACCGAAAGTCAGCCTCCTTTCCCCATCCCTTCTCTTACATCAAATGTTGCTGAAATACCCCTTAGCACCTGGCTGTGCTGATAGAGCCTTTGGTGGTTGTGGATCTTTGCAGATTTACAGATTTTTCCTGAGAAAGGTGCCTTAGTGACCTCTGGGAGTGCAAAAAGAGCAGCAGGTTGCCTCTAAGTCCCTGTCTTTAAGTGCATCCAACCTGGCATGTTCCCAGTAGATACACATCCCGGTGAGCTGGCTTCTCCAGTGCATCAGCTGTGAGGGCGGGGGAGTCCCGGGGCCAGAGCTCCCTGCTTAATCCTGGTGAGCACAAGTTGGAGCTGCCCATGAACTGCCCTAAATGTCCACGAACCTGGGAAGGGGGACATGTGGAAGGTCTCCAGCAGAGGCAAGGCACAGCAAGGTCTCTGGTTAACAGATCTGGGCTAGTGTCAGCATTTCTTCTTCCACTCCTATGTGGTTGGCTCACTCAAAAAATCACTCAAACCATTGATTTTTATGAGCATTTTACCTTCCACTGTAGCTAGACCTAGCTCTGGATGAAGATGTGAGTTTTAGACCGTCAAGTTTTGCCTCCACCTGCCAGGTGTTTAAGGTTCACTGGCATCTTGAAAGCAAAGCCTGAGAGCAGCAGCAGACCAGCAGGCTTCGAAATGCAACAAATTCTTTCTTCCCAAGTTAAGAAAAATAGCCTGGTGAATGTGGGTGCTCTTGCAAACAGACTTCCCTCCTCTACCTCCACCTGTTCATTTTCTGTCACCCTTGCTGGCATGGTGGGGACAGCAGGTCGCTGCCACCTGCAAGGGTTCAGGGGAGAGGGGACCAGGCTCTGCGGCATCGCATGTGTGCACGGTGAGGCGCTCAGATCTCGAGGGGGAAAACATGCACAAAGGGGGAAAGTTGTTGCCTTGGGGAGGGAAAAGGCTGAACTGATCAAACTGCTGATCTAAAAGAGGAATAATGGGATTTTGTGGGATTCACACTGATGTTCAGATGAGAGGAGCCTCTGGTTGTCTTTTTTCTTTCAAGTCACTGAACAAGAATTTTAAAGCCCCTTTAAAATCTGCCTTGGCTGAGCTAATTATTATCACAGGAGTTATTAGACAAAAGCTCAATGGCTTTCCAGTGGCTCTTCAACAGTTTCTGGGCTGCCTCGACAACAAGAACTAGAGCTCCTTTTTTTGATTGCCATATTCTTCTAAAAGTTTTCAACTGCTGGTCCTTGTTTTAACCCTTACAGGAAACACAGGCAGCCGAGATGGGTGCCCATCACCCCGGCTCACTCTCCTCTCACCCCACAGCCTGCAGCATCGCTGTTCCCCATCGGCACCCCTGGCCTGCACGCAGCCGTTTTCTTTTCTCAAGTCCGTTGGAGGAAAAATAAATGTCACAACAGAGTATCCAGTTTTTGAGTAGCGAGACAGAGACCTACAGGAAGCAGCAGCCAGCCTGCGCCTGGCCAAGGCTATCCAGTGACTTATTCAAGGAAGCCATTCACCTTCTCCCCAAGGAGAGGGCTGCCCTGGGAAGCAACCGGCCCCAGCACAGAGACGTGCTTGTGGGCTTTCTGTCTGAGCAGGTCACCGGAGCGCTCCCAGGACACGGCCCGGACTGTGAAGCTCCAGTCCTGCAGCCTTTGTTCTCCACCAATGCTTTCGAGATCTTCCCAGTTTGATAAACTGTCTTTTTTTTTTTTTTTTCCTCCCCTAGGAGAAGTAATAATTACGTTTTTTAACTAGGGGTACCCAAGGAAAAGCAAAAAGCAATAAACAAAGCAATAAGTAATAAGCAAAAAAGCAAAGACAGCAATAAGTCTGTTTGAGGTGGGTATTTCTCCAAAAACTCCCCAGCACCAGAGGGGACCTGGGACCTCATTTAGGCCCTCCGAGACTGATAAACCTTTGGTATTTCCGAAGAAATAATTTCCCCACTCCCAAGCAGAGTGGCAGTGCATGAAATGCAGAAACCATTTTTTAGTGCCCTTGTAGCTCTACCCAGCCCCGGGGCTGCGTGGCTGTGGGGTGCGCTTGTGGGCCCCACGACCCAGCAGTGTAAGCATCTTGTCCCGTGCCTCCATCCCAGCTGGCAGAGGTGCAGGCCTAGCACTGTTTTCCCTTCTTTTTAGGAAACCTTTGCTAAAAAGAACCTGTTGATTGTGTAAGCAAGCTGGGAATTGGCGGTGGCAATAGCTGGAAGCTGTCCTGTAGCAGACGTGGGAGCTGCTGGATCAGTCCCGCAGGTCCCAAGCCCACAGACTGGTCCTCGTGGGGCTCCCAGCAGCAGCAGTAAATGGCTGCGGTGATTTCTTTCGCATTGTTTTGAGAGGGTCCTTCAAGATAAATGGAATTTTTTTTCTACGCAACTGAACATCTAAACAAAACCTTTCCGAGGACTCCGGGAGAGACGCCTGATGGACAGCCAGGAAATGGGAATGATCGATCAAGCACTGATGGCCGCAGTGCTGGCACCCGGGCTCAGGTTTCGGGACAGAGCCTGATAACCAAGCACCTCTCATTTGTGCTGCCTGCACAGCTGCCGGACAGTGTGCTGCCTGCACGGGCAGCTCCCTGCCTTCCCCTGTAGTGGGCGACCAGAAAGTGTCCTGCCACTGCAGCACCCATCCCTGGCGAGGCAGGAGCCGGGGTGGCTGGCGCAGGCACCGGCTGGGTGGGAGGAGGATGCTTGGGGCTTTCTCCATCACTTGAGCTTTCTTCTCTTTTAGCATAAAGGAAAGCAAACGACCGGCCCGCCACGCTCCCGACTTACCGCACCAAACACGATTATTTTAAGGCAAGAGAAGGTAGTAGGGAAAAATCTTCAGTGTTAAATAAATCACAGATGAGCTGAAACGGGCTGTTGCCTCACGCTGGCCCAGCCCAGGTGGCCGCTGCCAG
>NW_008796044.1:15843635-15845350 GCF_000699145.1 Aptenodytes forsteri
CGCCACGGGGACTAGGAGATTTTTATTCCCTTCCCCATACAGCACCAGTGCCAAATTTGCCATAAGGAAATGCCATTTTGCCATTTGTTAAACAATGTGGGTTTTTACGACCCTCTCATCAGCTGTGCGTGCTGAGGCTGGGCCGTGATGGGGATTTTGAACAAAGATGACATTTTACTCATGGCTTCTGAAGTGGGCTCAAGCAAACTGAGCTGCGTTGGATGGGGTAACATTTATTATCTCCCAGGTGGGCTGTGAATACATTCACTGCTTTTTGCAGGGGCGCAGACCAAGCACACACACCGGGTCGGGGATGGCTGGTGCCTTCACCATGTCCCCGCACAGCACCAGTGCCAAATTTGCCATAAGGAAATGCCATTTCTACTTGCGTTAAACAATGTGGGTTTTTACGACCCTCTCATCAGCTGTGCGTGCTGAGGCTGGGCCGTGATGGGGATTTTGAACAAAGATGAGGTATATTTTCCCCCACAACCCTCCCAATTAATATTTTAGTGATTTCTTGGGCTTGTCCTCTCTTTCTGCCCAGGGCTGAGTTCGAGGTGAAGCGGTGCCGCTGGCCTGGAGCCAGCACGAGGAAGAGCCTGTTGGTGATGCAGCACCATTACACGCTCTGGAGTCAAATCACTGAACCAGCAAGGAGAAAGCAACACCCTCTTCTGATTTCTTGGGTATGGGTAGGTGCAGAGCAGCATCCCCAGCCCAGGCCCTACATATGGTCCAAGACCACTCCGGGCCAAGACAGCTTCCCAGCCCTGCAGAAGGGCAAAGGCTCGTCTCCTCTCTCTTCCCCCTTCCCTCCTTCTGACCTCTCTCCATCTCTCTCCATGCCCGGAGGTGTGTGCTGGGGAAGTCATCGACCACAGGGCAGCGACCGCTCCCCCCGCCAGTGACAACGAGATGTAGGGATCGGCAGCCCCCGGCCGGCCCCCGGCTCCTCTCCCTTCCCCGCTCCAGAAGTCATCTATTTTGTTGTGTGTACACACAGAAAACAAGGGGCTGCCCCTTGTTCTCCTCCAGCCATGACACATCAAATTATCCTGCCTCCAAATATCCCATCTGGCTGTTAGTTTTTAGCTTTCCCCCCCTCTTCTAAGTTGTTTCTGCTTTCCTCCTCCTCCTTTCTCTGCTCCCCAGCCCATGTGTAAAAGTAGCAGGGGGGCCTTTATTAAAGGCAAAGCCCCACGGCAGCAGCTTCCCAGCCAAACTGCTCTTGTATTACTTTTTGATGAGTTTTCAATTTAGGCCTTTGCAGACAGGGGGAAGAAGGCGACTTGAGAGACAGAGGGGGGAAAAAAATGCAACAGATGGGGCCGATTGTGCTCTCTAGGCAAATTAAGGAAGACATCTGTAGCTCCCAAATACTGGTGGTCTAAAGCAATTAGTCCCCTGTGAAAAGGGGCCTCTCTGAGCCTCCTCCAGCCAATCCGCGCCCCGGCAGCACTCACGTTACAATGGCCTTGACCACAATTCACTGAGCCAAAAAAAAGAAAGATTAATCCAGGAGGAGCTGTGCGGCCGGGCTGGAGTTGCTAGGCTTAAAAGGGAAGGTTACGTCCGTTTCTGCCCGAGTTTGGAGCAGAAAAGCAGGGCGGGGGGATTTCTTTTTTTTTTCTTTCTTTCCGATGGTCACCCAAGGCGTACCTGGTTTATGTCCGATGGCTGGAGCGAGCGTGTGTGTGCGCGGCCACGGGTCG
>NW_008796044.1:15845360-15849740 GCF_000699145.1 Aptenodytes forsteri
CCGGTGGCTTGTTTGGAAAGTGATGAATGAAGACGCAAACCCCTGTGGTTGGAATTATCTCCCCCAGCCCCCTTCGGTCCCCCTCCACCCCGAATAAAAAGAAGCTGTTATATGATAAGACCCCTCTGTAAGTGATAATTATAATGATTGTTATGATGCCAGGGTTCTGCTTTTACAATTGGAAATAGGAACTCCGGCTGAGCTAATCCGGCGGTGTGGTCCCTTATTTCATTTGTTGACGTCAGGCTGAGAGTGGAAAATTCAGAAAAGGACTTTATCCAAGCTGGTTATGAGTCCCCTTCCCCCCTCCCCTCCTCTCCCCTGGCTCTTTTATTCATGCATATTTATGATCAGTAGATCTCAGTGGAGAAAAAAAACACATACAGAAAACAAAACCGGCAGCACAATGGGGAGAGCTGCTCATGGGAGGTCACAGCACCTTTAAATTACACCTCTTGGCTTTGTTCACCCCCGCACAATGGAGCTAAGAGATAGGAAGAATAGCACCCTGCGCCCTGGCGCATCACAATTCTCCCAATGATTTCAAAAAGCACAGAGAACCCCAACTAATTTGATATCTTATTGGGTTTCTGTTAACCTAAGGACATGCCTCATCCCAGCCATCGAGGCTTGGCAGGGGCTGGGCTCGTACAAAGAGCATGGCTAAGTCTCTGCAGTATGCTGGGTTTTGCTAGTCAAAGCAGATCTGTCTTGGTCACGTTTGAATTTGAGCTGAGTTAACTGGTTTGGAAATACAAAAGCACCACCCGCCCACTGAACCTTTGCCCCTTTAAATTAATTAATTTAATTAACGTGTTTATTGTCATGGCGCCCGTTAGAATGGGATCTTCCTGGGGCCACACCAAACTCTAGCCTGCCCTCATATACAAAGGAGATGGGCTCATGGTTTTGGAGCTGTATTTGAACCAAGTGACTTCTCAAGGCACTGAAATTCGAGTCTATAATTTATTTCTTGCCCAACTTTTCCCTAGGATGGGAAAAATGGGTGACCTCAGAAGCTGTGGTTCACTACGGAGGACAGGCACTAGTGAAGGGGGCAAAGTTAAAGCGGAAAACTGCTGGAAATAAGCTGGTGTCCTTGGGCTGCTATCGTGCAACAAGCTATTAAATGCGCCAACCTGAATATTTGGTAATAACTGCCTCTGAAGGCAAACTAGAAAGGAAAAAGTGAAGCTGGTGCTGATAAAGAGCAAAATAACAGCCTTCAAGAGAAAGCAAACCTGTCCAGGGAAAGACCTGCCCGTGCTAGAAGAGGACCAGGCAGTCTGTGACTACCAGCCCATAAAGCCCAGCCTTTTCCCTTCTCTCTTGTCCTTCCTTGCAGTCATGGTTTGCGGATGAAAAGCAGGGCAGGGCAGGGGAGCAAAATAATCCCAAGTCAGTTTCAGATCCTGAATGTTGAAAATGTTTAAATGTTGCAAATGCTGCCCATGTTAAATATCAGCCCGCTATTACATGGCCAAAGGATTGCTGGCAATTTAGAAAGCTACTTTAATTTAATAAACGCTAAATGGAATCGTTACCATCCCATGATGGGCTCGAAGAGCCTAACCTTCAATCTGCGTACCCATGCGATGTACAAACCTTGCTGCAGTCCGACCATGTCACGTTGGGTTGGGTTACGTTGCCATGCCTAAAAGACATTAAACTCTGCTATAGTCAAACTCAGATCTCTAAGCACTAAAAAGACATGCAGTATTCATACTTCACTACCTCACTTTATGATTCATAATGACCAGAATTAATGTTTAAATACACTTGCATTTTAATATCAACAAAAACTGTCTCCCTCCAAGACTACAAGACTCCCAAATCTGCCTAGGAATGCCATCAGAAGATGGAGAAGGAAGCTCTCCTACCCCTGAGGAAGGAAAGAGAGAGAGAGAGGCTTTCAAAGTGCCTTCCAGCAGCAAGTGAATGTTCGCTCAGCAATATAATCATATCTGCTGCCAGCATGCAGCAGAAAGCTGCTCACCCACATCTATGGAAGAGGCTGGCTGGGACGGGGTATGGATTTCTCTGCCCGGGAGCCGGGGTATGGCTTGACTGACATCACCATGGGTACTAATGACAGAAGATTTCCCCAAAGACACTTGCGGCTTTGAAGAATGGTCTTTCACTCTGTGTTGAACATACAGATAAAATGTCCATGGCAGAAAACTAATCAGATCATCTGTGGTTTGCTTTGCTGTTTGCTCATGTCACTATCCCATGGTTTACAATTATCTCAGTCAAAAACCATACAGATGTCCAAACTGGCCTCCTGGTTTTTTCCTTAAGAGTCCTGCTTTGGAGAATAGCGATTTCTACCAGGAAGTTCTTGGCCAAGTCCCTCACATTTAAACCTATCTCCAAGGAGAGAGTCCTGCTCCAGCCTCCAGGCAAAGCTGAAACATCCCACCACTGCGCATTGCCAAAATAAGCATTTAAAAATCGTAAGTCACACACCAGAAACCCAGAGACAAAGATTTATATGTGGAGAGGCAAGGAAGTGGGGAAAGGAGGTGAGACTCTCAAGATGTCTGCGGGATTAGATTTCCACAGCCATTTAAAACAGTTGGGAATTCAACGTGCACGTTTTTGGGGTATCTCTGGGAATTTCCGCATTTCGTTCTGCAGCTTTTCCAGTGAGCATCAGCGCTCATGTGCTTCATTCACGTGTCTCTTCTGGTGGCTCAGAACCAACATCTAGGTAATGTAGCAGTAGCATAGCCATGGAAGTCTACTGCTACTTGCTCGGGGTGTCAATCATTTCTATGTAAGAATCGCTTTTTAAATAGGATAACTGTTAATAATCTACTTAATTACTCTGATGGGTATAATAAGGATGCATGACAATGTGGCAGCTTTTGCCTCTGCTGGAGAGGGATGGGGATGTCCTTCGAGGCACTGAAATGCTGCTGGTGAGGGAAATAAATGGCTCCTGGCCCCAAAAGTCAGACCCTCTGCCCGTCTTAGTTTCTCTCAGTTGAAATTTGGAAAAGTGCTTCTGCATTTGAAGTTATTCTGGTTTGCTCAAGACTTTTGATCCTGCAGAAGCAGTGTGTGCTGCTGGGCTGCAAGGAGACGGGGAATGCAGGGAGGACCTGCGCCCTGCAGCTTTGCACCCTGCAGCCAGCAGATCCTGCGCTCCCCACGGAGCCCGTCTGCTCCCGGTAGCTCCTGCACGTGCCACAAAACACTGTCGCTCTTCCTGCATGAAGGGCAAGAAAGGTTTCTAATACATAACAGCCTCATCCCCTGACCTGTTTCATATTTAGGTTTTTAACCACATAAGAGTTTACAAACCTGAAATAACAATCCTAAAGATATTTAATACCTAATGTACCCTTAAATTTAGTTTTGATTAATGTGAGCCAGAAGATCATGGCAAGTAAACTATAGAAAGTTAAGTAAAAACTTTAGCAACACTTTACAGGCCGAACTCGGCAATCTCCGCTCAGGGTAAGTAGCCCGTTACAGGTGGCATAAAGGAAATGAATAGGCTCCCATATTTGAGGTTGTTACGCCTTAATTTTTAGTGGACTCTACCTCAAGGGCTGGCTTTGCAGAGGCACGCAGTGCTCTTTCAAAATCGAGTTCTTCAGAGGTACTTTAGGTTGAACGTTCCCAAAATGCTCCATCCCAAGCGGTTGCCGGTGCTGCTGGAGGCAGAGCGGGCGCGCAGCCCCGCGGTGCCTCTGCGGGCGGAGCCGCGCAGGCAAGGGGCAGGAGCTGCCTGCGCCCCCCGGGCTGCAGACAACCCCCCTCCCCTCCGCCCCTGCACCCGGGTACGAGCCCGAAAACTCAGCAGCAGCGGGAAGGTCGGCAAAGCATGTATCGAGCACCACCCTCTGGCACAAACTTAAACTGGAGGAGAAACGGGGAAAGGATTTTTCTCCATGCAGCTGAACAAAACTTTTCTTTGCTGAGCGCCCCGGGGAGGGTTGTGCACGGCGCTGCAGCCCTGCGAGGGGGAAAGATGCCCTTGTGCAATTATAGTGGCCGTATGAAATTATTTAGTACATCTAAGAGGATCTGTAGGGCTCAGGTTTCGCAGGCCAGATGCACCCCCAGAACAAAGGAGCGACCTGAACCTTTTAAACCTTTGCTCCTGGGGCCCGTGCTTGGCTGCCCTCGGTGTCGCACCAGAGCTGGAGCATCCCAGGCAAGCATCTGCCCGGCACAGCCGCAGCAGCAGCACCCGCAGCCAAAGGGAGCTCAGTGCATGGGAACCTAAATTTGGTGGCACAAACCCAAAAGCAAGCAGCGGAGGGGGAGTCTGCTTTGCAGACAGTGAGCATAAAGCAGTGGAAAATCTTCTGCATCCTAAATGGTTTTCTGCAGGCAGCGTGGCTCCTGGGGCGCATGCGGGAGCAT
>NW_008796044.1:15850281-15890815 GCF_000699145.1 Aptenodytes forsteri
CCGGCCCCAGGCAGCAGCAGCACCCGCAGCCAAAGGGAGCTCAGTGCATGGGAACCTAAATTTGGTGGCACAAACCCAAAAGCAAGCAGCGGAGGGGGAGTCTGCTTTGCAGACAGTGAGCATAAAGCAGTGGAAAATCTTCTGCATCCTAAATGGTTTTCTGCAGGCAGCGTGGCTCCTGGGACGCATGCGGGAGCAGGGGTGCAGGTGCCCAGGCCCAGGGCACCAGACTGGCAAGCAGCACGTCAGCCCCATCGCTCCCCATGTCCCTCTGCTCCCCCCGCGTCCCAGCTCTGCCAGCCTAAAAGGGCAGTTCCCCGTGTTACACAAGGGAGAAAAGGCTTTGTTGCTGCTCTCCAAGCCCTATGGCAACACTAACAGCAACATTTCAGGGCCAGAATCTCCATCCCCCATGCTCTGCACACCCCAGTACCACCTGCTCTCGGTGAGAACGGCAGCACCTTGACCCTGGGTGGGGAAATGCCACCAAAAAGTCTGGGCTGATGATTTGTGCACTTGGGATGCCCCGTCCTTCGCATGCTGAGGCCGAGCAGCCCAATGGCATCGGGAAAGCTGAGATGGCTGAATTGGCTAGTTTGGAGAGGATGGGTTATGGGCAGGTCCTGTCCCAGCATCACTGACACCAGATCCTGCTAAAACCTACTCAGCCAAGCTCTGAAATCCTTTCTCAGCTATTTCTATCCTTCCTTTTTTCAACAGAAAGGCCACTGAACGGCCAGAGTATTTTTATGGGTCAGATCCACCTGTTCTCCCACACTGAATGGGAGACGACTTAAAAAGGAGATGGAAAATGCTGTTTCCCTGTTGGCCGTGTTGCCTGATCCATCCAAAAAACCCATGGCCACCCTGCATGGTCTAACCCTGAAATGCTTAACCTCCTGCTCCTTACCTGCAGCTTGGGTTTCGTTTAACTGCTGCAATGTCCTCTTGTCAATTTTTTTTTTTCTTGCAGAGGCACTTAACAGAGTTTAATTAAAAATTTTATACATTAGGAAAGGGATTTGTTTGCTCCAGACATATTGCAGGGCCCACAGAACCAGCAGGCGTTGTTATAAAGTCATTATAAAAGCTCAGGCTTCGATAAATCTATATTTTGTCTCACTTCCAGAAGATGGAGCCAGAAAGCCGGGAGTAGTTGCTGCAGCGTGGGAAAGCCACCTTATCCTCCTGCTCCTGAACAAACCCTGTTCCTTCTCAAGAGCCGTCCTACGGTGGTGAAGGTGGCATGCTGTGGGGAGAAGGGATGCCATGGGGTACCAGTGGGTGCCCCACGGTTGCTGGAAGGAGACTGGTTTTCCTCTTCTCTTCTGCGTGACCCCCAGTACCATGTCAGAGGAAGGATGTGCTGCTGGTTAGCGGCATGGGATGGGGAGACATGGGTTTTATCACCAGTCCTGCTGCTGATTTCTTCTAGACCACAGCAAGACCCTGAATCAGCCGGTGTGCCTGTGTTTGCTGGAGGGGGCAGATTTGGGACCGTGGGATGCTAAACCCGCCTGCAATGGAAAGCAGAGGCGCTGCACAGAGCGCACTGCCGTCACTCACAATTTGTAATTCAGTGCCAGGTTTTAGCCTTTTTTCCAGCTGATGGCACGTCCTGGGGCAGAGCATGGTTTCTGGGAGTGTATTCATCACACACAGCGAACTGATGGATATTCTCAAGGCACCTAGGTTTTTTGATTAATAGTATAACTTCAAAATTTGGATCAGGAAGTGAATAATTTGGACAATATTTTCATAACAGTTATCACCTTTTTTTTTTGACTGTCTGCAGAACTATCCAGAGGTCTCTGGGTTTGTCATTTTTAGATGTTTCACTTACAAAAATAACAATAAAAAAAAAGAAGGTGACATTGTTGTGAAAGACTTCTTGCTGGTTTACCTCTTTCGGTTTTACTAGTTTTATTTTGTCAAGAGGACAGGTTAGACCAGGCCACGTGCTAGGAGGATGCTTGCAGGAAAGCTTCAGTGCTGCGACCTTGGGGGCTCGATTAGCCTGAAGAAGGCTCTTGCTGGCTGCTCTGTCCCCTTCCCCTTGGTGCCAGGGTTCAGAGAAAGCATCTGACGGCAGCAGGCAGACAGACCGTGGCGAGTGCCCTTTGCACCTGCTAACGAGGGTCTCGCCCCTGCTTTATCCCCCGGGATGCTGCCAGTGCACCGGCGCGTCTGGAAGCACGTCCAGGGCTGGGCAACGCCATTTCGGATGAGCATCAATTTGGACATCACCCAGGGTAGAAAAGCATCAAAATGTTCCAGCTTTCCTTCCTCACGCTGGGTAGATGCCTGCAATGGGCTGCACCCCCTTTTTTGGCTACCATCTCTTCTAGCGTGCACCACCCCTCCAGTTAAACATAATCTGAATGATAAACAATTTCAAGATATTTTTGCGGCTGCGATACTTTCCTCTTTCCAGTAGCAAGAAACTCAGCGTGTTTTGTTTTGTATACTCAGGTAACAACGTTGCTTGAGTGCTGCTAATGATTTATGTCCCTTTCAGCAGCAGGACTCTGGAAAACTACTTGGAAGATATGAACAGCAAGCATTTTTTTCATTTTCTCATCAGATTTCAATTGTTATGATATATGCCCTCGAGAGACTGCGAGGAGGGGAGAGGGGGGCAGGGGAAAACCTTTTATGGTATATTGGGATCCATATGGAAAAAATATATATTTCCCACACATCTGATTCAATACAGTATGCACATTTTTAAGGCACATGTGAATGAATGCCAGGAGAGGTGAATTTTTATGAAAGCAGACTGATTACATGGCAAAAAATATATTGGTTGAAGCTAGATTTATTTACAGCGTAGTAAATAGGCTGTTCAGAAGGGCTGGCACTATATTGGCAATGAAGATGTCTGGGGAAACGTTGACTTATGTTTGACGAAAGCCACCCGGGACAGCGTTCCCCGAGCCAAAGCATCCGTGTGTCATGTCTCCTTGTGTCACAACAAACCCAAGTGCTGGATAACATTTGCACCAGCCTCCTGGGGACAAGGTCAGAGAAGGGAAGGAAGCATGTTGCGGGCTAAAAATGTCCAGTAATGCATTAGGTGGGGCTCCAGAGATTTGGGTTTCATTCCCGTTTCTGCCCCCGCCCAGCGGGGTGACCTGGCCAAGCTATTTCCCTGTTTTCACATCAGCTGGAAGCAAAGTGCCCTCCTCCATTGGGATTGCGAGACCTGCGAGAGAGGGGGAGGAAGAGGAAGGTGGGATCTTCCATCCTGGGTTTGTGCACGACCGCCTCGGCACCGTCCTCCTGGGCCAGAGATCCTGGCCGCTGCACAGCAGGACCCCGGAGGATCCAGATGTAGGATGGCGGAGGATATTCCCAGGGAAATGGGTTTCCAGAAAAATGGGGACAAAGTCTGTCACCCCTCGGTGGGCACACAACCGCCCCCTCCAGTCTTCCTCCACTATGGAGAGAAAAATATCTGAAAGCATAAGAGTTTTCCCCTTTCCTTCTAGCAAATCTAGACTTTGAGTTTTCAGCATTAGAAAGAGTTTTCTGTAATTCAGCGTTGCCCTTTGGTTAGTTTTATCCCATATTTCTCATTCCTGTTGTCACCTTTTGTCTCCACTCCAGCTCCATGGTGCTGTACAGAGCAAAAAGGGACTCATCTTTTATTTCCCCAAGTTCAGGAATTATTTTAATACCCATCCCTGTAATTAGGGGTTCATTTTCTAACTGGGGATGAACTGGAGCAGAAGCGATCATGTCAAACCTGAAGAAATTGTGCTGCACCGCTGATCATCTCTGGAGACGCTCAGTAAATGGTGAAGTTCTTCCTCTCTCACAACAGTAGATCGTCCCATTAGATTTTCCTGCATTGAAATGATGGGGCAGGTGGAATCCGTCATCCTTCCTGGAATGAGGCTAATTTGGGACAAAACTAATGAGCTTTGAAATATTTATTCGCATTGCAAAACAGTGAAGAGGGTTTGAAAGAAGACGCCAGAATCCTGTTTAAAAAGCACACCAGCGTGTACGAACGCGCGCGCGCACTCTCTCACACACACACAGGCTTTTCTTTAAGCAAAAGCAAACCAGATTGCATTACCCCATAAGATTAGTACTTTATTGAACCTCATTATAGGTTCACGTCCTCCCATAGTCATATCCCACTGTGTTATTTTTGGCACATGGAGCCATCATGATTTAGTATCCTGTGTGAGAAAAATGAAGTCTCTTTCTAAAATATGTTGACTATTATTCCAGATGTGGTAGTTGCCTGAGATTCTTTTCAAGCAGGTTTTTATGGCTGAGGTTGTTTGAATCAGGCGTTATTTATTTATATGTTCAAGTTAAAGAAGGGGTGGGAGCAGTTTTTAATGAAAGCTAAAGGAAAAGGGATAATAAAGTGTGCTCACTGGAGAAAGAAATATTTACACATAACTTTTGTATGTTCCCCAAGAAAAATAAAACGAGGTTATATTGAAAAGCACAGTTATTATTTGGCATTCTCCTGCAACAGCAAAATCCCAGGAAAAGGCTGAATTTTAAGTAATTAGACTTTCCAGTTAATTAACTGGTTATAACTAACTGTGTTATTGGCAGTAGGTCCGAGAGAGGCAATGAGTCATTACAGATTCTTTCAAGGCAAGATCACAGATTTGCAGATATTAAATGAGGCAGAGGCTGGGGGAGGGCGAAAGGACCCGAATTTCCCGCTGCCACACAAAGCTTCCCATGTTCGCAGCTGGAGATTTGATTTACTGCGGACCCGCTATAAACAGAAGAGGCATTTGCACAACCAGATCGGGGGCATAAATGCACAAAACGAACATACTGGGTGTCAGAAGAGAAAGCAGTTGAGCGGGAATAAGGAGGATTAGAAATTAATGGATTGGATGAGGAGTAGCAAGAAATGAAAGCAGGGTGAAACATACCCAGGGTATGAGCATTTTGCCACTGGTGTCAGTAGGGCCAGGATGTGACCCTGGTGTGCAGGAAAGGACAGTGCCCATCACTGCGCATCTGGGCATTAATTGACCTCTAATTATTACTTTCTCCATGAGCAAACTCCTTCTAAATGCTCATGGAGGAGCATCCCATGGGTGGCCCCGGGCAGAAGACGTGATGCAGAGCAGCAGTTCCCCTGGACTGCGAAGTGCGAGCATCTCCACAGAGCAGCGGGATGGGATTTGAATTTCAGGTTACAAAGAATCCCCCCCAAAAAAGGAAAAAAAGGAAAAAAAGAAAAGGCTGCAAATACTGAAGAAAACTCAGCCAGAAGACACACTCACATCGGAGTGCGAAATAAGGATTCAGGTCCAAATTTCCACTGAAACATCCAACTGATCCAGCCCCGGTCTGTTCCCACAGTGATTTTGTCATGTACCTTCCCTCCCATGTGTCTTGAACAGAACTGAAAAAGGAAGCACCAAAATAGCAGGTGAAAAGCTTTTCCATGGAGTTTCCTCGACTGCTGAGAAGAACAAAGCCCTGAGAACCGCCTTGTGTTTCTAGCCCGTTTTGGCCGATTGAGCAGGGTGAGACGGTACAGTCAGAGCTGAGCACAAAGGTGGGTTTGAATCGTCCTCCAAATGTGCTTCCTAAAGGTTTTGGTTTCCTTGGATTCACTGTAAGGAACTAGTTTGTGTATTTGGTGATTTTAATTTGAGCACAAATTACCGCAGAACAAATGCTGCCTGCGTGGACCTGGCACACGGGATTCACACCGCCTCCAGTTAATGAGCTTTTTTTAAGCAAATGAACAAATCTGTCGCCTCTCCTGGAGGAGCAGTGCCGAGGGGACGCCTGGGCAGCTGTACGAGGCTGGGTGGGATGAGGGGAGCTGCAGCCCCTCGCCTGCCCGTACGGCCGCCGCGCCGCAGCATCGCGGGGCAGGTCCCCAGCGAGAGCTACTCCTGCCCGCGGGGATGATGCTGGGGACGCAGCTCAGGATCCAGCTCTGCTTCATGCTCCTCCACGTTTCCACGACAGTTTGTGCGCTGGGACATCTCCTAAACACAAATAAAATAAGAAGGAGCGAGCCTGTTGTTGTTTCCCCCTCCCCTCCCTTCAGATAATAAATGCTTCGAACCCAATTTGAAAAAGAAAAGAAGAATGAAATGCTTCCACACCTGTGCTCACACCCGGGCTCACTCCCCAGTTATTCTGGATCTACATTTCAGGGGGCTGTCTGCTCCACAGCTCTCCAGGCAAGGTGTGTAAATCCACGTGCCGGACTTTGCACGCACACGAGCAGCCCGGCCTCACCGACATCCCTCATCCCCTTCCCAGGCAGCGCCAAGTCGAGTGAGCGGAGAGCAGCAGGGGAGATGGGAGCACGTGTCGGGGGAAAAGGACAGTTAAACCCCATGATTAAAGCGCCATCTTCATCTTCCCACCCGCACCCATCCCGCCCCCACAGCACTGGGTGCTCACCCTCTAACAGCCCCAGGCTCGGCAGTGGGGTCACGCTCTGCCTTGTCCTGCCTCACCCCATCCCAGCATCTCACCGAAGGGGTGAGCATGTAGGATACACAGCTTGAAGAGGTCAAAAGCCAATGCTAACTGCTGGGTCTTAACACCTCTGGCCTTTCTTTTTGTATTTCAGCTAAACCCCCTAAGGCTGTTGATGCAACTGCACTGGGAAATTTTACAGACACCAGACCCGGAACGTCCACATTTCATCCAGCTCCTGCGACTTCAGATTGCTGCTCCATCACAAAGCGTTAGGGCTGGGAGGTTTAAACTGAGAAGTAGGCAGCAAAACTGTACAAAATCAATACAAATTGGTTCGTCTGCTGTGTAGGGATATAACAAAAGCCTTCTCTACTTTTAACTAACACCACCACGTCCTATATTATGCCTGAATTCAGTGGCAAGACCTGGTTTATTATTAAAGCATCACAGGGCTGGCAACACACCTGGATGCAGAATTTGCTCTTGCAAATTAACTCCTCGCCCACCCAATAGTTTTCTTCAAGAATGGTTCACGTGAGTTTAGTTCACTCTGCACTGGAATGGATGAAGAGCACTCGTTCAGTCATCACGACGTGTCAAGAGAGTGGGAACAGGAACCTTTCAAGCTTTTGTTGCTGTTTCACCAAGCCATGCTTGCCTCTTGCATCTCATGAGCAGGTCCTGTGATTCTGCATTTAGCCCACAGCAATAAAGGGAAAGAGGAGTGCTCAAAGTCAGCAAAGGAGGCAGCAGCCAGAACAAAATAACCTCCGGCAAAAAAAAGCACAAGCTTTCTGCAGGCTGCCTTCAAGCAAAATAAAATTCAGCCCAGGCACAATGCAATTCTTATTTATTAGCGGCTCTCCGCGAATGCAGCAAGAAAAATGGCACAGAAGTGCAGCGACCAGCTGGCTCTTAGCACACCAGTGGGTCCTACAGGCAGCAAATGGGCTGCTGGAAACCTGCAGGGGCTTTATGGGGCTGCTTCTGCTGCACCCCAACCCAGCCCCTGTGCTCCTTGCCCCGAGTGCGTGCGTGCCTTCATACGCCGGTACCCGAGCATCAGCCCGGCTCACTGAAACATAAGCACACACTTGCACTCATAGAAGGGCTGTGAACTTCTTTAGAAACATAATACTGAGAAGAAAACCAAGGAAATGGGGCCATAAGAGGAGAACCGGGCTGGATGATGATATTTTTTACTCCCTCTGGAGCGGCAGCTGATGGCACAAGCAGCAACCCCAGGCTGAGCTGAAAACCACCAGGATGCCGGGGAGTCTCGCAGGCAGCTCTCAGTGGCCTGGGGACCCTGAGCCTGATTTTCCTTTTATTTATGCCAGACTGACACCGCCAGCAATCTCCAACTGGCCTGCACAAGTGAGAGGAGAAATTAGGCATTTTTTTGGCAAGCTTTTCAAAAGAGCGCTCGGCAGCTCCTAGGGTTCTCGCTATTGGCAAAAAAATAAAGGGGATAAATCTAGAGAATTAAATATATATCTGCTGCTCTAAATCTATTTGCCGATAGCCAGATGTTAGCTTTAATCTGGGTATTTCAGCTAGGAGGCACAGAAGGGCCAGCTACAGGTTAGCTACAGGAAGGTTAGCTTTTATCCTATGGCCTTCATCAAGTTTTCAGGAAACTGAGGAAAAAATAGATATTACCCGTTTGATGCTGTGATGAGGCAGAGTAGATTGGGCTGAGGTAAGGGCATGACATGAAGGACAGTTGTACAGAGAACGGACCCTGACACTGATACACCCTCCGTCTTTGGCAGTTTTTCATTGCCTCTTCACGACACCCAATGTGCTTTTTTACGCTGAACGCTCTTTTGGGGGTAAAGAAGGGAGAATTTCACACTTTGGCCATTACATAGGAACTCTGAGGTACTAGGATGAGGTTTAACATTTTTCCAACATTACTCAGCACTCAGGGAAAAAAAAAGTCAGACGACGGATTTACATCCCTGAATTTCAGTGGATGTGAAGGGTCTAAAATCTCCCCCATGTTTCTTTTTATTGATTGCTCCCAAGATGAAACAATTGGGAGTTTGAGTAAATTTATAACTAGCTTGTGAAATAAACCTCACATCTAGCAAAGATATTACACTGAACAGGAAACAAGCCCACAGAAATTCATTATGTTCCCAGAATTAAATGAAAACAATATAGTTTATGGACCATAGAAGGTAGTTACAGTAAAAATGAAACGAAAATCCACAGGCTGCACAGAAAGCCTGCGCAGAGGTCCTGGATCCTCTGGAGCGAGGACGTTTCAGCTGCCAGTTTTGTGTCATCACTTCAGCGCTCCTGATCTCGGAGCCGTGCACCGTGCAGCGCGGCAGAAAAACCCACGCGTACGGTCTCGTGTCTCCATTCGCCCAAGAAACGCAACCAGCCACACTGGGAGTGAGTCCCTCCACGATGTCAGGGACCACTGAAGGCGAGAGGGATGGCAGGGGATGGCACCGCTCCGGGCACTGGAAGCAGCGACCTGGCCAGGTCTGTGGGCAGAAGTGCAGCATCCCTCAGCTGCCAGCGCCTGGAGGGGAAAGGACCGTGCGAGGCGGAGCCTTTTAAGCCAGCAATGAAAGGCAGAAAGGGTCTTGATAGCCAGCTTTCCTGAGGGTTTATTTTTAGCAAAAAACATTCCTCTCCCACCTCCTCTGTGACCGGCGCTGAATTGCTGCAGTAGGAATCCATGGGCTGAATTTCCAGCAGTGGAAATCTGCTTGCTCCTGTGTAAACACTGAAGACCATATGTATGTATATTGGTTCTAGGAGAAACAAATGACTAAATAGCACAAGCAGCACCTACACAGACCCCGTGGCTGCCGTGGGGCGACAGGCATGTCCACACCACGCCTGGGGGGAGCCACAGCTTTTGACCCTACATTTTGCCAGTGGAAATAATTAACTTCTCATTACTGGGGTCAGCCCCAAGAGGTGAGACAAAACCCGGGACAACAAAGCTGTATGTCCACACCCAGGGAAAGTGTGGATATCACCGAGGGGACGCAGCATGGTGTCCTCAAAGAAGACGCGGGCAGCAGGATGCTCATGTCAGCAGCTGTTTTATTTGATTATGAAAAAGAGCTGGAACATGAAATGAGAACTAGAGTAAAACGTGATCATCTCACCCATTCACGGTTCAGTCGAAGGAAGATTTTTAAAGGCCGAGTCGTAGGAGGAATGCAAATGAAGTAAACCCACAGTGCTGGAGAGCTGGAGACATGCAGGGCGCGGGGCTGCCCCACGGAGCCCGTCACTGCCCTGGGGGGCAGCCGGGGCTGGGCAACCTGTCCTTCAGCAAAAGGCTCGGCTGAAGTGCTGAGGATTTATGGCAGCACCAGAGCACTGTGGAAGTGATAAACGGTGTTTCCGTATCTCAGGCAGATGCTGGGACATAAAAGAGTAACTGTAGGTTTGAATACGCCTTGAAATGAGGGCTTTAAAATCCTGACCAGCGACTGCTTAAACCCACGCTAGGAATGTGCAGCTGTATCAGCCCTTCCCCAGGCCGGTGAGCCAGCACAGCCCTGGCTCAGGCTGTACGTCAGTAGGCCTGCAGGTGGAAAGAGAAAGGATTTCGAGCATATTTAATGCTGCTGCCTTTGCCCAGCCTCCCAATGCGGTCCCCGGCCATCGCTGCCTGCGCTAGCCCTCTGTGTCCCTATTGCAGCAGTCATGGATGGGGCGTCTGCTGCTGCTGAAAGCGAAACCTTACTTCAGGTTGATAAAAGCAGGTCATATTAAACCTTGCCAATTAAGAACTGACTCAACATGGGAAAGCCCTGCTTGGTGGCCCATAAAGAATAACTGACAGACAGCATTTAAAAAATGGCCGAGGATTTCAATGTGCAGCAAGCCTTGGTCACAAGGTTAATTGAGAGCAAGCCTTGGCTAATAGCAGCTCTGCCGGCTCCGTGTCCACTTCCAGAAGAGGCTCGTGCATTCGAGCAGGGACTGTATCATACACTCTGGGCAGTGTGGCTTAAGAGACATAGGGCATCAGCATGCAGGAGACCTTGCTTCTGTCCCCAGGTCAGCCTCTGCTTCACGCAGAGCTCCTCTGTGGCTCAGTTTCCCCACTGAGAACAAAAGCAAATACATCAACCCTTTTTGCATGGAGATCTACTGGTGAAGACCACTGCACAAGAATTAGCCTTCAGGATTGTTACACACCTGTGAGGCACCCAGCACACACAATAATTGCATCAAAACTGAAGAAAATGACTGCGGCTCCCAGCTTATCGAAACAGGGGAAGAAAAAAGCTGTTCTGGGAGCCGTCCTGGCTGGCAAGCCCAGCAAGCTGATGGAAAGAGTGAGCGGACCTGATGGGCTTGAGGTCCCCTCCCAATCTACGTCCCTCATTCCTTCAGTCCTCCAAACACGCAACCCCAGAAAAAGGAAGTGACAAGCGAAGGAACGGTGTTATGGCAGCTGGGATGGAGCTGCAGCAGAACTCACACCAGACCTCAGCTGCCTGGGGAAAGCCACACAAGCAGCACTAGCCAAAACTCGAATTAGGAAAAAGAAAAGCCATAAAATGGCTTCATAGTCCCTGCAGTGAAGCAAGGAGGAGTGAAACTCCAAAAGCAAGAAAGGCAGCTTAGAGAACGGTCACTTCTTTAGGAATTACTGCATGGAAGAAATAGAGTCAGAAGTGATTCGTGATCCTCTCTGCTCCGGGGGCTGGGGAGCAGAGCTGGGTAGGGAAGGGCTTCCCTCCAATACCACATTTCCAACAGTATCCTTTTACCTCTGGAAAAAGGTTTCACATCTACTGAAATAAGAGAAGATGTAACAAATAGCGTAATGGAAAACTTGGCAAGGCTGGTTCCCCCTATGGAGCCCCAGAATTTTAGCCCTTGGTTTTCCTGGTCCACACAGTAAGTTTCC
The DNA here is from genome assembly GCF_000699145.1 of Aptenodytes forsteri. NCBI lineage: Eukaryota > Metazoa > Chordata > Aves > Sphenisciformes > Spheniscidae > Aptenodytes > Aptenodytes forsteri. The sequence continues at coordinate 15,861,617 of NW_008796044.1, forward strand.
AAAATGAGACGTCGGTGTGAGGAGAGCTCTCAGGGCAGGCAGGCGCTCACCAGGTCCTGCATCCCCTGCCCAGGGGTTTGTCGTTCCTGTACCGGATGGATCTGAAAGCAGCGGCTTTCTAGATTGGCATCAGGAAAGGGTTCTGGTATTACAGCCCCAGGCATCTGGCAGAGCCTTTAGAAGAAACCAGGTTCCCGCTGCTATAAAGCTTGCCCCACACACACACAAAGAAGATGCTAGAAATGAGAATGTTAACATCTTTGTGAGTTTTAACACAGCGATTTAGTCTGTGAAAGCAAAACTAATAAAGCCTGGATCTCTCCACACTTTTTTCCTTGTGATTGATTTTAAAGGTGAAGCAGGAGTAGTCTTTTCTGGGGTTGGTCACACATGGGGACTCCAGAGTATCTTCTGCATAAGCTGGTGCTGCAACGTTTCTCAGTCGGTATAAACATACATCGCTTCCTACTCTCATAAACTTTTAAGAATTTAATTATATTTGAGCTTTCATACTGTTTGCCCAGTTTGGATAAAACTGATCAATAGATTCACAAGTTACAGCAGGGCAGGAGAGGTGGGAGAGGGCAGGCACGGGGAGGGACACGAGCATTAGGAAATTCACTTCTATGAGAAATCAGGCTTGGGGCTGCTCTGCCTTCATTTCCGAATGGCAGAAAAGTTTCCACAGCATTATCCTGTCCAAGATGATGAGGAATATGGTCTCATCCGTGAGCAGTGTTCCTGGCCAGGTTCATCTCTGAAGTCATTGGGACTTCAATGAGTTTGAACTGAGCACATCCTTAAATATGTCCCTCCCTCCGCAGGCAGAAAACAGCCTCTACCACATGCCATGACCTAATTGTCACCGGAGACTGCTGTGTTTTCCAAACCCAAATTCTGTTCACACTGAAGTCGACAGTGAAACTCCCATCTGCTCCAGCGAGGGCAAAAGCTGGACCAAAGCAAAACACTTCGGAAAAATCCCACTCCATCTAAGCGTTAGGATTATTACATATGGCAATGAAAATTACAGACGTGCAGAGAAGGGGTAAGACATCAGCTGCTTTCTTAGATGAGATACCATTTATCCACTGGCAGGCAAAGGCTAAAGAAATAGTCACAGAATTATCTCATTCTTTGACAGCATCTTTTCCAGGACACCAAACCCCTGGCCACCAGATGCCAGCTACCGAGGGTCAGATGCCTTCATCACTTGAGCTGAACTAGGCTACTGGCACCAAAAGCCATGTCTGCCCAGGGCCAGGGACACACGGCAGCCCCAGACCACCCCAGGGCACAGCAAGAGCCAGAAGACCACAAGTCCAACCTCGTGTGTCCTCTCCATGCAAAGGAAACCCTGAAAGCAACCCATACCATTTCTGATCCTGCTGGATGTTTTTGGAAATAGCGCGGCCAGCAGGAAGCCCAGCCTCCCAGGCTTCTCTTCTAATATTCAAACAGAGGGTGTTTTTATCACAGATATAAATATTCATCCCAATTTACAGCTCTTTCCTTTTATTATTCAACTGACTTACACAAGTAGCTCAGATGAAGCCAAACTTTGAATCTTTCGAGCATCACCAAGGACTAGTCTGTACCAAAGCTGGCTTCCTTCTTGCTCTCAGCCTGCTGATGTTCAACAGGACACTCACTCCATGGCAGAGCTTTCTCAGGCTTGTGCACATCCGAAGACTGTACTCAAACGGCAATTATTCCCGTGGTGACTTATGTGGTTGAGCTGCCGAGGCCAGTACTGGCAGGAAACACATGTTAGAAATTAGTGCATGTCTGGTATTGTCTCCTTTCTCTGTTTCTCCAGGTGGCTGAGCAAAAGCAAGAGCAAGAACATTTTCTGATGCTGGCCCTGGTTAATGTGAGCATAAATACCAGGTTAATACCCAAAGGATGGCTGATGAAGGAAAAAGTGAAGAAAAGTAATCAGGACGAGGAAAGTCATTCAAAAAATTCCTTGAAAAATGTGCACCTTCGGCTTGCGTTCTGACAACAAAGGGCGAGGATTACCATGATATAGGAGAGTAGCATGTGTTATGTTACTTACTCCTCAGGAAGTAAATCAGCAACGTAAAGAAGGTGTTAAATCTCTTCGCAAAACTAACTCAAGTCACTATTTTTAATCAGACAGTATGCCCCAGCACCAAGCAGTGTGCGCAGGCCGCTCTGTGCGAATGCAGATGGCTTTCCTTTGTGGACAGATAATGTTTTCTTGCAATCTTACAGCTCGGCTTACCCTCAGGGCTTTCAAAACCCGCTGCACTGAAATGGAGATCCTGCTGCCTGAAGCATCTGCGGAGCCAAGTGCATCCCATTGCAGCACCCTCCTGAGCACCTATGGGTGCTGCAGGCTGACACGCCCACACATCTCCCCATGCAAGAGCCTCCAAGCACAATGTAGAGAAGACCGTCATTTAACACACTAAATACAGCATTACACCTCCAGCGGGTGACAGACCCGGCGACTTGTATTCCCATTTCTGTGCCAGATGATGCACAGCCCTGGCGCGACCCACAGACCCACGCCACCATCACAGCCCTCGTTTGCACACCCAGAGAGGACAGGCATGATGCCCACAGCACTGCCCGCTCGGCCTCCCCTTCAAGACTCATCTTCTCTTCTGAGGACAGGTTTGGAGAAAGCCAGCATTGTCCACAGGGTGTTTCCACTGGGGCCAGGGAACCAGGAGCGCCAGCAGAGCTGCTGCAATTTCCGTGCTGGGGACATTGGTGCTAACAAGGATGAGCCAAAAGGCCGGGCACCGCGATATCAGGGGAATTATTCGTCATCTCCATCATTTTCTCGTCTTTATATATTTTTTTCAGTACTATGCTTAAGATCTTTTCTTCATATTTGGAAATGCAGCATTCTCCCACTTACCCCTTGTGGGATGACCAGTATGAGCCATTAGGGCCAGAGGACCATGAGTTTTTATCATCCTCCTGGCCAGAGAAGACCCAGGACCTGATGTAGCTCTTGTCGGAGTTGGGAGAACTGTGCTTGCGGCTGAGTAAGGATCAGATCCTGGATATATTAAAATACGTTCAAATAAGCAAGACATGCATTTTTTCCATCTACCTGTTGGCTTTCCTGGGAGAGATGTGACACCCACGTGTGGGGAGGTGGAGGCTCTGCACCTTTTGGCCCTGGGCAAGATGCTTCTTGGGACACCGGGACACATGGAAGCAGCGGCTGGGGAACAGAGGTTGAACACTGCCTTCTCCCTTTTCCAGCCTGCTCAAATTGACCTTCCCTGAGCCATTTGATGATGTCATTTGGGGCAAATAAATGTACTAAGTCCTGCATTTTAATGCCAGAGACTATAGCACTTTCCTGTGGGAAGCAAGAGGGAAATTCCTGCTCCCTCCCCCACCACATACTCAAGCAAAGCACAATCTGTCCCAAAGCTTTAATAAATTTTTACACATACTTCAGGCCAGTTTCTGCTCTCAAATTCATCGAGGTAAATCCAAAATGAGCAGAATTCAGTGGAGCTGCTCCAGTTTCCCTGAGAGCAGAATTGCCCTTTCTCTGTGCAGTGCAATCGAATGAAAATGATGGGAACTGCAGCTTTGATGTTCCCCTCACAGACTGGATCTCCTCCGCCTCTCACTTGTCCCGAGGTTTGCTTCATTAGCTGTGATCTTCTTCAATTAGCTTGCCAGCTACATGTCACATCTCAGAGATGGGAGGTACTGTAGGAAATGAAGAAAAGGCAGCGCAAATGCAAGGTCGGGCTGCAGAGGAGGCTCTGGGCTGTGCTGAGAGCTTCCTGCACCATGCTAGGAGGGCTGCAAGGTGCACCATGAGCAGGTCCCTCTCTACTTCCCAGCCCTTGGCACCATGTGATGGACACGGGGTGTCTGCGTGGAGTCCCACGACATGACTGCAGCCTGTTTGTGGTAGGGATGTAGCCGTCTGCATGGCTGGGGGCAAGGTTTGGGACTGCTGCTTCTGCCTAGGAATGCTGCTGCTCTGGAAACATCCCACAGCATCTGCTCAACTCTGCAGATCTTTCCACCTAGGGACCAAACCAGATCTCTCCCCAGATGATCGAGGGATCGAGATAAGAGAAGTAGCTTTTATTCATAAAAAGAAACATTCCAGAACATTATGGCCAGTGCAGGAGAGGATGCATGTGCACTCACCCCGGCTCCTGATTTACAGTGCTGAGGATGAGCATTAGGAAGTGCAATTCTTTTTCCAGGACAGAGGCTTTCAGCACGAACAATAGGCGAGGATATGAATACTTCTAACACTGCCTATAAATTCTTGCTGAATGTGCAGCAGGGAGAGTTAAGAATGAGCTTGGTTGGTTACAGAAACATATTTCAAGTCATTTCAGACAAAATGAAATGAAAACTAATGCAATATATGTTTTCAACCTTCTGTAAGGCAATAGTCTCATCAAACGGAGAGGTACAGCTCAGCTTCTGCTCCTCTGTCATCTTTGGAGGCAGCACACTAGACAGAAAAAATGGTTTTTAACCCTCTGAAGTCATAATTTCTTTGGGTCTTAAGTTCCCTCTGTCCGTTATGGCAGCACCGCGTCACCTTTTTTGCCTTTAAACTGCTTTTGCTCTACTTCCTTCTAACCACGTGTCAGCCTGGGAGCAGGGAAGAGAGGGAATCTAAAGTCAGAAAAAATCCTGCCTAAGGCAAAAGTCCAACTTAAGACAAGTTCCCTGGTGCCCAGCCAAGCCTTGTGCTGTTCTCCTGGTTGTTCCTCTCCCCCTTGTTTCTGACAGACCCGTGCTGCAGGAGCAGCACTACATCTTTGCGTGATCTGTGAACTAAGCCTTGTCAGGTCTTACCGTGTCATCCGACAACCCAATAATGCATTAAAATATACCACATCGCTCACAATCTGTAGCTGTAGACAAAGAGCCTGCCTAAAACCACTCTTCCCTCAAAGAAAACCAGACGCACTTGCAAGACCTTCAATTACCCCTTAAGCCACCTTCTGCTCCCTGCTCCACTCATCCCTAAAGTTCCTGGAAAACAGATGGTCCTTGCAGCTCGCCTGCGAGTTTAATAAATCTGGTGGACCAAATGAGAGGAAGCACGTTTCAGAAAGAGGGAGCGGTGATGAGGACGCCCAGCCAGCTACTCCCCCCACTCACCATGGATTTTGGCTAGAGCCCCTCTGACACCCGCAGCTGCTGCAGGTCCATGCTCGGAGGATGAGCTCCCTCTCCCCTTCCCTCTCTTTATTACTCAGGCCACGAAATGGTTAAGGCTTTGCAAGCTCCGCTCCAGACCTGGAATTCCACCCAGAAACCTGTTGGCAGCCACGCTGATCCCAGAGCTCTGCTCTAATGGGCTGTGGGTGTGAAATTCAGCTTAACAAGGGGGTAGCTGCACACTGCGAGGGTTCCCCTCGCCCCCCGAGCTGTTCAGCCCCCAAGAACGGCAGCGTGGACCCTTTGGAGACAAAAGACCACGCTCACATCTCCGAGGATGGGCAAATGGAAGCTGTGTCCAAGATGTACCTGCTGCATCCTGGATAATTCATACGCTCCTGAGAAGGAGCAAGGCTGAATTTATCTCCTGCAGACGTGCCAGGGAAACACGTTCGACGACTTTCCTTTACTTGTTGGACATATACACAATCCTGCCATATTTCTTCATGGAATAGCTGGATTTCCCTCTTAGGTTTTTCCTCCAGGAACCCCATCTTGACCATTAGGCAAATCTCCTCTAAAGCCACTATCTGCCATTTTTTCATAACCAGTAACAGGGATAAGCCACTGCGTGCACAAACATGGGACTACCGATGGGAGAAAGTCTCCTCCTCCCAGCGGGGCAGCTCAGGAGCAAGCACTGCAGACATCAGCATCTAACTCTCATCTATAAACATTCCGGTCCAACCTGCGTCAAACATATGCCAAAAATATGGACATATTCAGCTCAGAGTAATGAGAAAGCTTATAATCAGCTCATAAAGAGGACTTTCATCAGCTGTTTATGTGGCTTTCCTGGATGGGGAGGCCGGTGTGAAGTGGTGTGTTCAGGAGCAGTGGCTTGGGTGCCACCCCTCCCCTCCACCCCGTACTGCAGGAGGCTGCAGCAATGGTGGGGAAGAAGGAAATAAAAGGATGGATTTTGCTAGTTTAAATTTAAATCTCTGTTTGTTAGAGAATATCAAATAGCTCTTACAGATTTATCTTCCTAAGGTAGCTCCCAGAAAGGAAGTCCATTTCCAGTTTAACCCAATGTGCACTGAGGTTCCTCTGTTGAGTAATGTAATCTTGATTGCTTTTGTACAGGACAGGGATGTCTTTGCAAGTGCTTCGACTCTGAGGTCACCACATTTTGCACAAGGACATAAAATATCAGTGGAGCTCTATTTCCTTCCTGCTTCTGATGGAACAGAAAGAAGAAACAGCAGTGATCTCCAAACCCTTTCTGAACAGAGGGCTCAAGTACTGCGCTTTAACGAGCTGCTATCACCCTGACCGGAGAGCTGAAGTATTTCAAGACATTTCTCAGCAGCTGCATTGCAAAGTTAATGATCTGTTCATTGCAAGAGCACATACAGATTCAGGCTGAAGGGTATGGAGTCAGCCTAGTCGCCTTGAACCTTTTGATATTAACCTTCTCCTGGCATTTGACCTCAGAAATGTGACCAAGGTAAGTCACCAGCATAAAGAGAAGAGACTGTGCTTGCAATTAAGTGGCGGACTGCATGTTTGTGGAGTCCAAGTACGATGGATATAGTTATGGGTGTTTTCACAAAAGAGTCTTCTTGCTTCAAACCTGGAACTGATTTGCCTCAAACCTGGACTGATAGATCAATGCAGCTAAAACAGAGGTGACTGATGGAAAAAACCCCAAACATTATACGTATGAACAAAACCTGGACTAGCAAGGGCTGAATTAGCTTTGTTTCAATGAGTGGACAATTCTACAGACCAAAGCAACATAAAAAACTCACCAGGCTAATTCCGAGATGAGAGCTTATGAGAAAAGAATTGTTGTTTTAACACACTCGAGTGTTAACAGAGAAAACAGGACTGTGCTCATATCTCCAGATCTGTCCAAAAGAAAAGCTTGAATTTGCAGTCAGGAAATTATTAAGAGAGAAAAGCTTGTTATATAAAAGAACACCATCTGAGTCAAAGGTACTTGGATGCACAGAACACAAGATCATCATCATCAAAACCTGTTTTGCTGATGTGCAAGTATTTCAGTTTGCTGAAGTAATTTTGAAGTGTTTATATAAAAAGGAGAATTGCAGTGAACCGCTTTGAAATCATCTCTAAAGGCTGAGGACAGAGCACTTGAGCATCTGAGTTTGCCAGCAAAGAAACTTCAGAGAACAGAACCTCAGAATAGCCAAGGACATTTCTGTATAGAGGGGAAATTAAGTAGCTAGGAGAAGAAACAGGGGAAAGGCTGCCAGGCACATTTATGAAAACAACCTCTTCATATATCTGTGGCCTTGAGGACAAATAACTTTCAAGTACTCTTGCAAGCATCTGAGCAGAGGAATACAGGAAAGTGAGAATTTGCTGTGAAAATGGTTATGACAAACTGAAGAACTCATTGGCATGAACTCGGCACTTCTCAGCGAGGTCTGAAGCGTTCCTTTGTCGAGTGGATGAGTTTTTGCAGAAGGTGAAGCTCCAAGCCTACACAGAAAGGCCAGTTGCCATTGGCATCCCAGTAGATGATCTTTCAGAGCCTGATACAAGGCCTATTAAAGCCACCGAGAAACACTTCAGGAGACACTGAATCTGCCATTTGATGCTTAAGTGACTCGTATTCTCATTGATGTTCTGTGGGAAGCTTAAGAATAATAAATTTGTTTAAGGGAGACCTGCATTTTATTGCATGAGGCAAAATGAATGTACTGTGCATTATTTTAAAATTCAGATTTTTAAAATGTCACATTTTAGTGCTTGAGGAAGGCTTGCTTTTCCAGAATCTCGCATGTTACGTGTAATTCGTTCTGGAACACGACTCATTTTCAGACAGAAAACCTTTTCGCTGCCAGCCTCACGTGGGAAGAAAAACTTGTCTCCCTGGATGCAGTTTCCACTTTGTTACTCTAGATAGAAGCAGCGACAATCAGAAACCAGAGCACCAAGAGAGGTCTCTCTGTTGGGTGGTTTGGTGAACGTTCGACTTTCCAAACCGTTCACAACAGGTGAAATCCACCACTCGACAAAATACATTCAGAACACATTTTTCCTGAGGTTTGTACCTTGCTGACCAGCCTGGCACGCTGGTAAGGGCACGGCTTCGTGCCCACGTGCGGAATTAAACGTGCATTGCTTTCCCGAGAGTAACCAGCCAGCTCTCGTCCCCAGATCCTGCCGCTGTGTGCATCTGACGTGCCCCCCAGCCAAGTTTCCAGTGATGCGCAGATCTTGGGTGAGCCACCGCCACCATTTTGACTTGCACCAAACACCGCTGTCAATATTGGAGATGCTCCAAGAGCACCTCTCAGCTTTGAAAAAAAAAAAAAAGAACATTAAATAAGCATTTATTGCTTCAAGATTAATCTCCTCCCAGGTGCACGCAGCCAGAGGCTGAGGTCTGCACACTGAATGAGACCTGCCAAAGGATAAGCAAAGGGCTTAGTGCACTTGATTTTGCAAAGTGGCCGGAGCTCAGGTCCCAGTTCTGCAAGACAGTGAAATGCGGACTTAACTTTAAGCACGTGAATAGTCTCTCCCACTTAGTAGAAGCTCTTTTCCAGAACACATTTAAAACAAGATTGGACAGAAAATCAGAAATCCAAAAAAAAGACCAATTCCCACAATAAGTTGGAAACAGAGAAGGAGGACTAATAAGCATTCATCATTTCTAAAAGCAGCATTTGCAGTTGGGACTGCTTCGGAGAGAGATCTCGTTTGGGTCCGAGCCGAGAATGTGCCCTGTTTCCCGAGAGTCCTCCCAGTGCCTGTCAGCTGCGGGGCTATATTTTCTTTTTTTGTGGAGCAGGGAGGAGAAGAGGAGAGGAGGAAGCTTTTTTTTTTTGTGGATAGTTCAGCAAAAAGAAATATTTCCCAAGTATTGCAAGGTTTCTCTCAATGTACTTCACTTGGTCGCTGTAACTTCATTTGCCATTGTCCTTGCTGCACCAGTAGAGCCATTTCCCGGTTGGTCTTGCCTTCAGAAGCACCCTGGAAGCCTTTATGCATAAGGAGATCCAGGGCTTCTTCCAAAAGGAGCTGCAGAATTTAATTAACTCTACTCCATGTTTCCAGTCCTGTGATTTCTCTTACCTTTAACGTGAACTCACATATGGATTAAAGTGAAATAAAACCTACAATTTGAGTTCAATTCAAAGCTGATTGGAAACATGTATTACCTTTTCGTGACCCGGCAGTGAGAAGGGAAGTTATTACAGTTCTTTAGTGAGTTTGTAAACTCTTTACTGCTGTGGCAGTTTTAATCCTGCTGAGAGAAAATTTGATCTGGAAAATAAATTGCTCCCATTTTATTCTTATGTTTTACAATCACAGGTTTAGATAGCAAACAAGCATCAAGTTCTTCTGGAAACAACAAGTGAGAATATTATCAGAATCCAGATGGCATTTTTAGGTTAAATAATAAATAACCAATAACAATAAAGAAATGCTCCAGATCTTGCAGATTTTAATATGCTGACATGATACAGAAAAATTTGGAAATTTTAATGATTCAATTACACCGTGACCAAGAAACAAGTTGTGTGCCTGAACAAAATTAACTGACCATGCGTTCCCAGACAAAACAGCAGATATTCACCATTCTTTGGAAGTTTGCAAACATTTTAGGGCCACACAGAGAAGGCTCACAAACTTGAGATGCTAAAATACTGGCAACACTTTCATGAAAATGAGAGTCTAGTCCAAACGAGTTCAGAGCAAAATCCCATTAGTTATAATGCGCTAACAAGACCTAATGGCTGTTTGCATGTCAGCTAAATTGAACCGGAAACAAAGCACGCGCTCTGAGTGATGAAGGTGATTAACACATCATGAAAGGCAGAATTGGATTTTCTATCTCTTGAGGTCTTCAAACGAAGGCAGGATGCCTTCCTGGAAGATGTGCTTTGGCAAAGGAGAAGTTATGAGGTTCCAAACAGAAATGAGCTGGGCAACGTTTATTGGCCAGTGATAGATGAGGTGTACCTAATCTAATGTGCTTCCAGCTTCCAGTGCCATGAATCTCCGAACAAAAATCCATGAAGAGTTTCACCCAGGAAGCCTAAATCAAATAACTGCGGTCTTTGCCTAAATTAAACAAATCAAATACTTTGCGCAGGACTGATGTCTCCGATGTGTTTGCTTTTATGCATTTGCACGGTGGTAAGGCACTAATCCCCTGTGCAGCGTAAGGTTCCCAACCTTTCCTTTTAATTTAATGGGATGAGCTCATTCTGCATATTCTCACACGGGACAGACCTCAGCCGGCTCAGTATGTCGTTGTCCACAGGAAAGGAGCCAACACAGTCGGGGTAGAAGAACAGCTCGATATATTTTAGCTGCTAAGGATTTTTCCATAATTCCTTAAAAAGAAGCTAACAAGGAAGGCACAGGAAGGGGGAAAAGACATTTTTCCTCTACTCTTAATTCTCTTGCCAAGCTGAATGCTGTGTAAGCCTCCTGGGCACTCGGACACTTGGAAAGGCACAGTCCACTAGCAGAATTTTCTATAGCACCTGGGCACTGAATATCCGCAGCTTCTGAGATCCATTTGCCACACCATTAAAACTGAAATGTTAAACACTCCAGGATACTCAGCTGAAAAGTGGGTTTTATTCTAAATAAGCTTCAGACTTGCCAGGTAGAAATGGTCATTAATATTTCTTTTTAACCCAAATAAATTATTTGTACTACACAGCAGAATCAACATAACATTATTTACAGGAACATAATCATGCCATCCTTTTTAGTATCTCCATTTTTTGCATGGCACAAGGGTAAAAAGGAAAATTATTGATACCGAAATCAAATCAGACAGAAGACGATCCAGTGTAAATAGAGCATAAGGGAAGAACTTTCTCGCTTTGTTTTCACTGCTGGCATCTGTTCCTCCTGACACATAACATTACAGAGAATGATAATCTGTTTGCATGGGCGAACAAAGAACTAACGGTAAAATAGAAATAAAATCAGAAGTACTTAAGAATGTGTGTAATAGATCACACCAAAGATAAACCAGCTGACAGTGGCTGGTGCTCAGGCTTGCGAAAAAAAATGAGGTAGAGGACGAATACAGCGCGATGCTTCCCCAGCATCCTCTCCTGCTTCTGGCAAGCTGGCGTGTAGGGGCTCCCCACCCTGAGGTTCAAGCCCAAGCCACCACGTTTCCCACCGACCAGCTGAGCTGCAGGACTGCGTCCAGGATTTAGTTGTACTTTTGTTTGTTCAGAAGCTACTGCCCTGTGATTTCCCTGAGTGCTCCCTCCTTTTGTCTTACGACAAAAAAGGCTAATCATTCCCTGCCTGATTTGTCCGCATGCAGTTTTACTGGTCCCTGCCATATTCCCACTCCGTCACCTCCTTCCCAAGCTGAAATCCTTCTGTTTAGCATCTCTTTTTATGGCAGTGATTACATATTCCTGACTCTCTGGATCGCTGTTCTCCAGACTATTCCCAGTCTGAAATCTCTCCTTTGAGAGGGGCTACCAGCCCTGGATCGCTCCAGACTATTCCCAGTCTGAAATCTCTCCTTTGAGAGGGGAGGGGTGCAACGGCCCCTCCTCGCCCGCCGCCCCCCAGGCTCCCATCCGAGAGGCGAGGCGTCTTTGTAAGTACTTTTTTACAAACTTCAGAGGACTTTCAGACTGAAGGAGAAATTATTTTCCCTGTTGATAGATGCTGCGAGGGTGAAGAGGGAGGGTGTCACCACGCAGTCCCCCGCAAGCAGCCCTGAAGCACCCTGGGTCATGCCAGAGGCTCAGTCCTTGCCCCTTGGCTGCTGTCACTGCCAGGGACACAGCCCTGTCCCCAACCCTGCTCCAGCCCCGTCCCTCCCCCAGGCGCCCGCGCTGCTCCTGCGGAGGAGGGCTGAGCACAGGGTTTCAGTGCACTTTCTCCAGCATTGCTGTAACCAGCTGACTACACTCCCCCCGGCCCCAATTTAACTTTATATCATTAAACAAGGTACGGTCCAGAACATCTAAAGCCTTTGAGTGGTCAATGTAAACTACACCCGTCAAAAGCTCCTGATCCCCAGCCAAAGCTAACTCATTAGGTACCAGAGAAACAGCAGTGGTAACACTGTTTTTCTTGAAATGCTGACTGCAGTGGGGATATTATATGAGGAATGTTTAAATGGAATGTAATTTTTACTTGGTCGGTAATAACCCTATGAGGTTTATAATTGCTCAGGTCTTACAGGCCATGAGTTATTAAAATGCAGTTATTAATTTTGCATACCTACCAATGTCTGGTGTAATGATCCAAGAGACAAAAGAAACATTTTGGTGATTGGAAAAGAAATCAAAGCTGTTGTCCGAGGCGGCAGAAAGGGGCAGCTGGGATGGTGGGAGCGGAATGGGCAGGGAGGAGCTGGTGGCTGAGCGGCCCCAGGAACTCCTCTCTCACACCATCCCCAAGCTTGTGCTCTGCAAACTTTTCTCTCCAACCATGGGGCAGAGGAGAGGGGAACTTGCTCTTCATTTCTTGTTCAAACTGTTCTAAATCAGGGAGAAACAGACCCAAAACTACCTATAGTGATTTTTGGTGGAAAGCATTTATTTCAGCAGAACCCGAGCAGGACCAGGACCTGCCGCCTGCTCTCGGGATCCAGAAAAAGGTCTCAGCAGTACTGGGCTGGAAAGGGAAACCAGGGAGCTCTCAGCCGATGCTCAGCCCAGTCCCTGGCTGTGCCTGGGGCAGGGACAGAAGCAGCGCTGTGGCTGATGTGGATGAGCCCGCCTGGCTGTCCCCACACGCTCTCCCTGCTGTGATCATCCCTGCTGGGGCTTGGACCCGGAGCATAAGAGGCGGGGAGATGAGCCAAGCTCTTCTTGCAGAGCAGAGGTCATTCCTGATGCCACCCCAAGGATCGGGGATGCTCTGAGGAGAGCAGGATGATGAAAAGTGTCATGGAGGATTATGAGCCTTTCCCTCTCCTCACCATTAATCAGAGCGGGGTTAATACACTCATGGGAGTATTCAGCAATTGCAGTTTGATGCCTGGCTCCGAGGGTGCTGGGCAGCAGGACAGCAAGGTGGGATGGGGATGGGGATGGGAATAGGAGCAGATCCTTCCCTGTGCTGCTCTCTCCGGGAGTATTTAGCAATTGCAGTTTGATGCCTGGCTCCAAGGGTGCTGGGCAGCAGGACAGCGAGGTGGGGTGGGGATGGGGATGGGAATGGGAGCAGATCCTTCCCTGTGCTGCTCTCTCCCTGCTCCTGGCCTCCCTGCTCATAGCTAAACATTTCAGCCAGGCTTTCACGGTTGCTTTTGTTCTTTTTTTGCCTCTAAAAACCTGCCAGGGAAATGCTGTGCTAACATGTTAGCCAGTGCTGTGCTCGGCAAATGAAGGGAGAAGGGGGCGAACGTACAGGCACCGAAACCCAGAGGTCACCGCACCGATGAGAAGCACAGAACAGGCTTTGTGCAGATTTGCGCTGCCAGCTCCCTTCATTCTTGACTTGAAACACTTGCTGATAATCCACTCCTTGACCTCTCCTACACAGGATGCAGTGTCACTGTATGGAAGCCATATGGAACAAAGGGATCGCTCTCAATACATGCTGAGCATAAAAAATAAAGTTTACAATGGCACCGTAACCACGGCAGCTGGGTCGGCTGTTTGCCAGCGTGCCCTCATGTTGGCAGCTGAAAGCTCGTGTGCCTAGTATGATAAAGCGGGGTGTATCAGGCTTTAATAAGAGGCATTTCAGCCAGAGGATGTGTTTGTACCTCTCTGTGACCGAGCTAGCTCCTGAATTTATTGTCCAGCTTTTTTTTCCCCCTTTGAATAATCATTAAAACTGTGAAATGCTTTCTAGAACATGAGAAACAGATATGATTCTTGATGTTCCTGTTCCTTTGAAGGAGGATACCTGGTTCCCATTAATAACCTACGTGTTATGGGATGGAGCTATGGACAATTTGCTTTCTAGTGATTGCAGATTGGAGTACAAAGCTCAGGAATACTCAGAAAATACATTGAGTTTCTGCTCCAAGTGTTTTAAACATGCATGCATATCTCATGTCTAAAATTTAGAAATACCCCATGATTTGCCAACAGGATTTGAGCAACTCCTGCCAGGATAAAGGACCTACTTGTGTTTTGGGGCGAAGAAGGGGGAAATCAACTGAAAAGTTGTATTACTTTGCAAAGAAACAGTGAGACTCAAATTTGGCCCCTTCAGTACAGAAACGAGTACAAGGCTTCAAATAAGCCTTAGAGGGATGGAGCTCCATGTAAGGTTTTGACCTTCTTGTTCCGTATTTCTTCACTAATCTGTCTCTAACAGCAGAAAAGATGTTCTGGCAGATGCAAAAGCCACCTGATGACCAAACTGGAGCCGATGTTTCCATCTCACTTTTATCGACAAGGTGCTAGTCATACCCTGCCCCGCATTTCCAGTGCTTCTGGAGCAGATGGCTGGAGGCAGATTACAACCAGCATCTTGTCTCTACACTCCTTTGCCTTTCAGGAAGGTTTTATTGGAAATCTCATCTGCTCCCATTGGTTTGGTCCCGTGCCAGCTCTAAATGAGAAATGGCCCATTTCCCGCTTCATTTCCCCTTCAAAATTCACAGGGAGCGCTTGGCGGTTTTGAAACCAAGCCCTGCCCAAAAAGCCCAGCACAGGCTAAATCCGCAACCAGAAGCAAAACCCAGTCATTCAGCCCAGCGCTGCTGCACTGGCACCACTGTAGGGGAGACCGAGTTTTGCTTGTTTTCAGCATCTCTGGCAGGAACCCTCCTGTCCACGCCAGAAAGGAGCACACATTTTTTTTGCAGATCGTCTACATGTCTGATAGTGAGAAATTTCTCATCATATGGCAGGACACAAGCAGTGGCTTCTTCAGCGAGAGAAGCCAAACCCTCCTCCAATTTTCAGCCAGGAAGAAAGGGGGGTTAGTTTTGGGTCAATTATTTAATTATTAGGCTTAAGAGTTCGGTATCCCTTAGGAAGAAGATAGAGAAAAATGTGATGTGTTTTAAAGCAGAGCTTGAGTGACCTTCCTCGCACACAGATCCCAGCTTGCTACTCCACACTTTTGGGTGGCAAAAAAAAAGAAGGGCAAAATGTGTCTTTTCTTGTAAGCTAGCAGCTGACCTCAGCATAGCCTGAGGGCATTTTAAACCTATCTCTGCCTTTATTATGTGTGTCATATGCCCCTATTCATCCTTTGTAGTTTAAAGTAAAAATGACCTTTTATAGCTATCTAAAGCGTAATTTTGCTCATGTTCTCCACTCTCACCATTTGTTTTGAGTTAAATATCAAACAGATGTGCACCCATTTTTTAAAAAAATGTTTAATATTAGAGAGCATGCCCTCATATAAGACTAGGAAAGCCTTTCAGGGAAATAAGCCTTTCAAATAAAAAGGCATATTAGTAAATTTTAAGGTGATTTTAACTGTATATTTTCAAGCATTAAAGGAAACAGATCCAGCAAGCCATAAAGTGACAAGTGGGAGGTGGGGGAAGATATACGGTACTAGTTTGAAAGAGAAATTAGACCTGGAACAGGGTGGAAAAATCCACCTACCCTGGAGCTATTTGGATTCACAGATTTGGGGGTAGGGACGTTGGAGCAAGGGAGGGAGGGCTGAAGACTGGAAGGGGGCATCAGCTCCATCCTTCACCCCCTGGCAGACACAGGTTGCTGACTGTCAAAATCACACCACGGAGAAGGTGGCAACCTCCAGACTCGTTTTATATCTCATGACTAAGAGGTAAACAGCAGAGAGGGCAGGTTTTTCAAAGCCAGCTCTGAGTTTGAATATTGTGCTGTGGCTCTAATGAAGGTATCAATCAGCTCAGTAAGAGCTTTGCTCCGGTTCCCCTTCTGACTCTGCAGCGCTGATGGTGCAGGGCTGCATTAAACATTCCACATCCCCTAATATTTCTTGGTGTTGCACATATTTAAAGTTCAGAACTAAATTACCTGGCTCCCATGATCTGCAACAGCCATCTCCTCTGATGGTTAATGCTGAAATTAAAGTATTTCCATGTGGCTGCTTGAATTTCTTCTCCTGTAGGAAAGGACTTTCTCTGCTGACACATGCCTGCAAATTACATTTCCATTTGGCACCAAAGGCAGTTTGCATAGCATTACTCTATTCTGGGGCTATTTCATTTGCAGTTTGTGGCGCTGGGGAGGAGAGCTGATACCTGTGGTGTTTTACAAAACTCGGGTTGTGTCTGCTGGTACAGTCCAGGAAGATGTAACTGGTTATCGCTCCATTAGGCTGCTGTAGCAGTACCTGAAATCCTGAATAATCTGAAGTTGTTTTCCTTAATGACTGCTTAAGGGAAATGATCCTGTTTCCATGCACTTAGCTTTGACAATGCAACCAAGCCCAGGGGTCTGCAGGAATCAGAGCTTTGAAGGCTTGGGGAAATAACTCTCTCGCTTGCTCGCTCTCTCTGTTTCTTTTACAAGCCGGATTGCCCATCCACAGCAGTCTCACAGCTTCAACTGTTTAGCTTCACTGCAGTAAATGAAATATGGTTTCCTCAGCTTTGGGCAAAGGAAAGGACATTTCTGTCTCTTTTAATCCCTTTTTTCCTCATGAGCAGCTGAAGTGGGAATGGAGCATAATTTACGTTTTGAGAAGTGTATCGCGGCTCTGGGAGGCTTATTCCTGACTCTGCCACTCTTGCTGAGGGATCTCTTGACCAAGGTCTCATAATGTGGAGGGCTCTGGAGCCCGGGGCAGAAGGCAAAGCCTGTGTTTGGGTAACCTTTGCGTACCCCCAGGAATGGGCCACGCAGAGCACAGGCACCCAGAGGTCACAGCAGCTGTGGGATCAGCTAATGGACCAGATCCATCAGATCATCATGGCACTGAAGAAGTTGCATTCCCAGAGCCTTGCAGGGAAGGGAAGTTAGTGTATATTTTCCATGATAACCGACATGGCCCGCCACTGCAAGGCATGTCCATTGTATCATGAATTTTAAGGTGAGAAAGCACTACTTTCATCCAGGCGTTTTTTTTTCTCTGTTCACCTACTTAGTTAAATTATGAAGTCTACCACCACCACCTAGGTCTAGCACAGGGTCATCAGTCACTGAATCAACACTGATTTTGATTGTGTTCATTCACAAAAGAGCAGCTCAGCCATTTGGAGGCCTTCCAGCCTGATCCATCTCCCAGTAAGTCAGTGGAACTGAGGTTGGGTCATAGAACCATAGAATCATAGAATAGTTTGGGTTGGAAGGGACCTCTAAAGGCCATCTAGTCCAACCCCCCTGCCATGGGCAGGGACATCTTCAACTAGATCAGGTTGCTCAGGGCCCCGTCCAACCTGACCTGGAATGTTTCCAGGGATGGGGCATCCACCACCTCTCTGGGCAACCTGGGCCAGTGCTTCACCACCCTCAGCGTAAAAACTTTCTTCCTTATATCTAGTCTCAATCTACCCCCCTTTAGTCTAAAGCCATTCCCCCTTGTCCTGTCGCAACAGGCCCTGCCAAAAAGTCTGCCAACATCTTTTTTATAAGCCCCCTTTAAGTACTGATAGGGCCCTTCATGCTTTCACCTGGGAAGGAAAATTAGCACAAGTCAGGCTGGAGAACGGGAGCAGTAGAGTAGGCAGCTGCATTATTAAGGCAACTCAAATCACAACCCAACAGAATTCAACAGTGTTTTTTAAATTCAGTCCATTAAATCAGGACAACCCAATAAAACCAGCTTTTCATCCTAACTATTGAAAAAGAACAATGAAATTATCGCTGCTTGCTGGACCTGTTACTCAGCTCAGTAGGATTTTCCCATCCTTCGCTGAGAACAAATACAGCGGCTGCCAGAATGTCAATGTGTGGTACTAAGCAATAAGAATCATTTAGATTCCAAACTATCCCATCCTAATCCTTGCCTCCCCACCAGCCGAGTTATTCATCGGATAACCAGAAACACCTGGGTACAAGGAATTTCCTGCTGCAATTCAGCCTTAATTTCCTCAGATAGTAAAAACCTAAGGCTCGCAAAGGTGAAAGAAACCAGCAGTCAATCAAGTAAATCACCACCACCACCACCGCAGCAGTGATAGTACATTCTAAATTAAATTTTAATTCCCACCTGATGGTTCACCAGGAGTTACTTTTATACGAACCATTCATCTGACCCACCTTTGTATTTCAGGCGATTTGTTGGGGTCCCATTAGTTATTAACACCCATCCAAGTTCCAGAACGGCTTTTTTCTGTGTTTGTGATCAGAATCAAAATGAGAAGCAAAGAAGGCAAAGTCTGTAGGTATTAGCTGGACAGATACATTAAGGCTACACCAACAATCTTATTGTGGAAAGCAATGAACAACAAAATTGCCAAGAAATCTCCCAAGTCCAAACACGAAGTACAAACAAGGCAGGTTTGGGATCTTTTATTTTTATTTATTTTTGGGTTAGAAAGTGGTTATAGTGCTTACTGGGATCATGCCTAGAGATGAGCTTTGTCACTTCTTCTTGAGGTCAATAGTCTTAGCAGCAAAAATATCTGCGAGTTTGGTACAGATCGTGTGACATTATTCCTCAAAGAAGCTCAGACATTAATTAGAAAAGGTGATCAGGGCTGAGGCATGTGGGCAGAGCTGTCTGGGGAAGGCAAGAGGGGGCATTTCAAACCAGCACTTTCAGCCTCTCATCACCAGGATTAATTAATTAAATAAATAAAAGTAAACCAAGTCCTTAAATCTAGATTTTTAAGAGGGATATTCATGGAGTTTCCATTTTTACATGCTCAGCATGGCATCTGCAGTCATTTCTGTTTGCAATTCTGCCAGATCTGTCAAAGCAACACAGGCAATTCAAGGACGCTTTGGCAAAATTTACCACAAAAAAGCTGAAAAGGAAAAGAAAAAGTGAATTCAATAGAAGATTCACCCAAAATTGCTGACGTTCCTTTTTTTTCCTCGGTAAATCTAGATATGAATATTCACAAATGCCTATGAAAACTAGATTCTTTATCCTAAGAAGACGCATTGCTAGGCAGCTTCCTAACACGCTTGAAGACTATTAAGACCAGGAAGCTGGCTGTCCTCGCTAGGCAGGGGACAACAGCCTTACAGGCTGTGTTAACAGACAACTGTCAATACCAAATGAGTGAGACCTCCCCAGCGAAGGCGGTGTTAGGTTTTATTGGCAGGACCCATGAGACAGGCATTTCAACAACGTGTATTGCAGCTCCAGCATCCCAGCCACTGAGAAACGTAACAGCACACTTCTGGGGTGGAAAGCCATTTGCCTTCTGGGAGGAGAGAAATATAGCTTTCTCGATCAGCTTTATAATTATTTTGAGCTAACAAATGTTGTGGTTATCAATGTGAATGCAGTAGCATCTTTAAGGAAGAAATTTGCTCTGACATGTTGCAATGTGAGCTTTTTAAAGAAAATACTATTTTAAAACAGTCATATTGTTTGTGTTTGAAGAGCAACAGCGTGGCAGCTGGAACGTCTATTTTCAGCGGTTCAGTAACAAACTTTACGCACCAGTTGCCTCTCACATCAAGATCAGTGCAAGGCAGTTGAGATCTTTCCAAACCCTGAGCCACAGTAACAAAGCAGGTGTCGGTGCCTGCAGTGATAGGCAGTGTCAAACCAAAAGTAAAAAGGAAAAAAAAAAACCTACAACAAAGGCATAGGAAATTCTGCCGTTGCAAACTAGGAAACAGCATGGGATGTTACGGCAACAACTGAAATTCATGTTGGAAAACTGGAATCCTGCACTCACAAGGAGAAAAGAAAGCAGACACCACATTCAGGTCTTTATCCTTTCTGATTTCTGTCATGCTACAAAGCTGACCACAGCCAGGAAAGGCTCCCAGAGTCAATGTCAGCATTACATCTCATACGTACTGCTGGGACCTTCTGAAGGACGAGGAAGATCTCGAGCAGATGCCTCTGTAGGGCCCAACTCCTCATGGATCAACTAACTCCTCAGGACCTTGTTCAAGTGAAGCCAAAGGAAGACCTGTCAAACTACAAGGGCAGCATTTCAAGTCCACTTGGTCCCCATTACTCAGTCCAAAACCTGCCAAAATGACAGGGCAAGATAAGCCCTGGTCTTGAAGGGAAGAACATCTGCAGTGAAGAACAGTTTCCACAGACCAATTTCCAGCCTATGACATGCCGATTTCCCACGCAGAGTGTGCTTTTCATTACTGCTATAACGATACACGTATACATGGATGACCATGTCCAACAAACAGACTCTAAGAAGGGAAGGGTAATGGGTTGACTGAACAAGAACTGCACCAGGAATAAGAAACACAGTCATATGAAAATAATTAGCACTCTTTCTCAGGGGAGATCTCTCTCTCCTTCTTCAAGCTTTTCTGTATATTCCTCCCTTTCAGTTAGCCTGGGCAATTTTTTAATTCATAAACTATATTTTGTAGGTGGGATTTTCCAGCCTCCTGGCTATTTATAGCAATTAGGGTTGCCTCCGTAGTGATATCATGCCGACTTAAAAATGTTTATAACTCACTACTTTAACCAAACTTCAAAACATATCTGTGTAACCCAGCAACAGAAAAAAGCTGGCTGCTGTTTCCTGAACAGAAAATTAGGAGTGTAATCACCTAATGTCATCCTGTTCACTGATAATTAAGCAAATTATGTTCAAGGAAATGCCTTATATTAAGGTTACAGCGGTCATTTTTGCTTACACCTGCAGGATCAGATCTTGGCTCCTCTGTGGTTTGCTGAGCAACCTGAAAAACTTCATGTTTGATGAAAAGCGTTACTCCTAAGTCCTAGTCACTCAGGACAGCCTCAGAGCTGTAACTCCAACCAGGTCATGAGAGAGAGGGAGGAATCACACTCAGACCTCTTGAAATTCATCCCAATGCCCCAACCACAACATGAGCCTATCAGAACAGTTTGCAGTTATTTTCTCTAGGTCTTCATTGTACTCTCTGCTTCCCATGGCCAGGAGACCTGCCTGACTCCAAGGTCCTGCATACGTCCACAGCTCAATGACACACCAGTAACGCTCCTTGAGGTCTGCCCTTCCCAATGGTCCTCTTGGCCTTAATTCAAGTGGATTGACTCCGATGTGTCGCTGGATGCAATGTGCTCCAGTAACAGTTATATGCTGTCTCGGGTGGCACTGATGATCCCAACGTAGCCTGGTCCCATTGTGCAAAGGATGATGAGAACCAGGTCCTCCAGTGCTCTTCTCAGTGCCCGGGAGAGGAAGCCACGGGCATCCTGAACAGCTTAGTCTTCATAAAATGAGAGCAATTAATTTTAATCCCCACTAGATGGTGCAGGAAGTCAATAAATGTCAATCGTCCTCTAACACTGGACTTGTCTTTCAAGCGCTTCCATATTCCACTGCAAATACCTCATCAGATGGTTTCTTTCATGAAGTCCTAAGCAGGGCTTGAACTGGAATCTGAACGGCACCTGAATTCCCTGCCGTGCACCAGAAAGAGTTTTTCAACACCTTTGGGGCATAGTTCTGTGTGTTTGTACAGCACGTTATTATTCTGAAGAATAATAAAAACAATACTAATAATAATACCCGTATAGGAATTACTTGCAAGACTTCACAGATATCTAGTTCCGCTGACATTCAGAACTTCTCTATGAGATTTAATAGGCAATTGCATCCTTTTTCTATAATAGGATGGTTTAATGTATCAAGAGACAAGATCTGTTGTCTTATAAGTAGACTGTAAATGATTTGAAAGTACAGACTGTACAGCTTCTAGTACAAATGGTCTAACTCATGGTTAAAGATCTCCAAGATGCTGGAATAATATAAAAATATGCATAAAGATAATGAAATCCTGATGGATTTTATAATTATTTCTGCCTTGCAAGATTACAATAGCTTCATACCCCTATTTCAGTTTTCTGAATCTCAGGCCATAAACCAGAGGGGTCTTGCAGGATCAATATGCAAGTTATTTAGAAGAGTGTTTGATGCACATATGACTTTCTGTAACACTGACACATGGCAGCATGTCGATCTAAAACCAACAACAAAACATGCACACGCTTGGGTAAGGATGAAAGAGAGAATGAACATGGCAGATGTTAGCTGGATCACATAATGCTTAGCTGGAAGGCACTCACATACTCTCTGGTGATGAAGGTGGAATAACATCCTGTATAGATGAGAATGCAATTTACCCAGGGAACTTACAAGCAAATAAAAAAAAATACAGTACCATACTCATGAAATGAGCCCTCTCTCTTCAGTCCTAAATTTTGCCATGAGGCAGTGCTCCCAAATATCTAAATCTATATGGGTCAGATGAGTTTCCAGCTCTCTGAACACAAATCAAATCTGAAGAGATAATGAGCCAAACAGAGACATTAATTATTTTTTATGTTGTCATTTATTCTGAGACGTTTAATTAATGTCATAAAAATATATAATATACATTTTCAAGAAAGAATTCAAAGTACCACAATCAAAGATCACATGACCTTAGTTTCATTATGAAAAGTACCTGGATTCAATAAAAAGAGGACATAGCTTTATCCTAGACATAAATTTGGTTCAGGCAGCAATATTGAGAAAGGTTAAATGGTAAAGAAAACTAATCTCTTAAGGCAATATGAATCATAGGAAAAGAGGTTGTGGTAAAGCGATAATAAAAATCACAGCTGTAATTTTCTTCTCACAGAACCGATGCCTACTAGCTAATGTATAGCACTGCCGGTGCCTCCATACCACGGCGATGGACTCATAGACGTGACTGAACAGGGACCAAATCTGCAGCGTTTGTAGGTCATGCATGGGAAGTGAAGATAGGAGTAGATGCAATCTGCACCATATTAAGCGTAGAACATCTCCTTAACATGGCTGGCTTGCAACCTTCAAAGTGTCACCAGGGTAAAACACCATGAGCACATTGTCTTCTGGTGTCAAGGGGTGCAGCAGCATCGTTTCGGTGGAGCTGTGCCAGTTTACCCCAACGGACAACTCGGTGCCATGTATTTCCAATTAGCGTAGTTGCTTGCTTATATTTTTGAAGCCAGTTTAGATTAATCAAAGACAGTTTAAAACTTGTCCTTTACTCTTCACTGTTTATTCTCTTTGCTGTCAGCCTGAAAATGAGACCACACCGAGCAAAGTAGGTTGTTTTTATTGCCATTTGTACAACAGCTTTAGACTTTGATGTGTTCAAAACTTGGAGTCAAACTGCAAAGATCCACCTCTTGGAGAGCACATCTGGCCAGTCATTGGGATTCTGGAGCGTTAATTTACAGACATGTAGAGGAAACCTTCATGTTGTTCTGCTTTGCTTTTCAGTTGTTTCCATTATCCATTGTAAACCTTGGCATGTTTTCGGTTTAAGTTTTTTAATAGTCTCTTTGGGGGGTCAAATTTCATCTGAAGAAATATATCATAAAGTAACTCTTCTGCTAATGCTCAAATGCCATTCAGAGGCAGCTAGCTGGTGCGTATGAGTGCTCAGCACAG
The DNA here is from genome assembly GCF_000699145.1 of Aptenodytes forsteri. Classification (NCBI taxonomy): domain Eukaryota; kingdom Metazoa; phylum Chordata; class Aves; order Sphenisciformes; family Spheniscidae; genus Aptenodytes; species Aptenodytes forsteri. The sequence goes on from NW_008796044.1 coordinate 15,885,207, forward strand.
TGGTACAGGCTTGCCACAAAAAGGCCTTTAATTGTTTGAAGTTCAAGCAATGCTAGCTCTCTGCTACAACTTGCTTTTTCTACAGAACATGATAAATGCCTCTAGCAAGGAATGAGCCCCCCCCCAAAATGGAAAAACAACGTTCTTGTTCTCCAGATTTATTTTGGTTTACTTTAGTCTTCCTGAGTCCAAATTGGAAAAACACAATAATGTGTGGCAAGGCTGTCAACCCACAGTGAAAAAAAAAAGGCTGTGCCTTGAAACCATTGCTTCCCAAAGGGTGGAACTGCAACATGTCTTCACAGATTCATAAAGAAGATGACTCTCTCATTAGGAAAATGCAGTTTGGTTTCCCTCCTGGCATCAGAGAAAGACTTGCTTTAGACTATCATTCTGAACGACAGCGCTGCTGAGAGGTTTACAAAGAGAACACTTGGATTAAATCTGCTTCTTTAACAAATCAGTTTCTCCCTGTATTTTCCTGATACCTCTATGAAAATCTTTGCTGCACATGCATTATCCTGCTAGCAGCTGCCTAAAACCATAATGAGTGTCTCTGGGATGCCAAAGGCACCAGCTCCGTCTCGTATCTGAACCTCTGATGAAAAATTAGATGCACAGGCTGGAATTGAATTGGCTCATGAGGAAAGGCTGATACTTCCCAGAAATAAAAATCCCACCTCTGTTACTCACCAGCTGGATGTGGACAGCATCAGCTCATATTCCTAATAATTTTCATATATGGTCATCAACCAGACTATGAAATGGATGAAACTCGAAACCTCCTGCAGTGAGGCCTCTCCAGATTTGGTGCTCATGCAGAAAAAGAGAAAGAGCTGAGCAGGACTCAACTGTTTTAAGCTCTTGAGCAAACCAGAGATCTCCTGTCATGCTGGCTGTGCATGGGATGTGACCTTCTGTCATGCCACTCTCCCCCTCCTGCACCCTTAAACTTGCAGTAAAATATTGGACTTATTCGTAATTTCTCTAACCCTCTTACTATTTATTGCCAGACCCTGTGGAAAACGTCCCAGCATCCCTTTATTCCCATTTCCCTGGCAGCTACATTCAGGATGTATTTCTTCTTGAAAGTACAGACTAAGTCCTAGACACAATCATACTACATCACCGCCCTGTGCAGAAGTTGTCTTCGCATTCTGCTACATTCCCTGCAAGTTTCTATATTAACACTGAATTTTTGTTTAATTACATTAACTCTACTTTTATAGCTGTTAGCTTGTCTGATAACCAAAATATGGTCATTGGGGTTGTACACTTAAGTGTTTTAATATAGTACCATGACTCCTGTATACCTTCTGGAGGAATAGATATAGCCCAGCTAATGCTGTCTGGGTAACAGGAGTCCAGAAGCCAGGGAGAATGTGGTACTCCAGCATGTTTTACACAATCCAGAGCACTAACAAATAATAATATAAAGCAAAATAATAAAATACCTCATGCAATACACAGCAAGTACTGCCTAACGAGAAAATACACATCTTCAGGATGTGCATCTGACAGAAGTCTTTATTCGATAAAAGCAGCAAACTCTCTTCCAATGAATCCTCTTGCAGCCTCGATAGCTTAAACCTGCTCATTCCAGCTGCAATGTTCTATCCATTTGCTTCTCACGCTATAATCTCCTCTTCTAAACAGTCAATGGCAATTCTTACATATCGCAAACTGATCACAACCTCCTCATTTTAACTTCAGTAGTTAACCCAGTCAGATAGCAAAACTGGGGGGCTTCCCCTTGCCTTTTGAACAACTGCTTTTCGTGGCCCTTGAGCTATTTCCCGGATTTAAAGAAAGGAGCATTGCAAAGCAGAGCTGCATTTGTATCACAGCAACCTACAGCACAGCCATCTGCAAAGGAACAGCACACATGCACGCCACAGTGACAGTAGCAAACACGGCTCTTTGCAGCAGGAGGTGAACATTTCACGAACACTCGTTGAGGAGAATAACCTAAAAAAAGCAATAGCCCTTGGTGACAAGCTACCATAGGTCTCCTGCACACTTAAAGCTACATGATACACGAGCAGGAGCTCCTGCACCGAAACAAGGGCCCTTTAACAAAAAACCACGAGTTTCCTAGAAACCAAAGGTGATGGTCTTCTTTAATCCTCATCCACGGCCAGTTCCCCGTCTTACATTCCCCCCTCCTCATTCCCTCTGACTGGTAGAAGTGGGCAAAGATGTGATAATAATAAAACACCCACTGCCTGCTTTGTCTTCGGATTGAGGTGATGGCATGGATCTCTGCAGAAAACAAAAACTCACTGCCAATGAAGTAATTTTAAAACCATCTGTTGTAATTTACTGACTAATGAAGTGAAGGCTTGCTTTCCCCAGCCTCAGTGCAATTTGCCATTTTTTCGGCACATATATAAAATGCCACTGGCCTCTTCTAGAAGTCTCTGTGACAGTCTCGAGGTGACTGTCCAAACACTCCTCACCCCTGGCAAATGTAAAATCCCCAAACTTAGTTTGACCCTCACTGAAAAACATTACAAGAGAGCCAGTTTTGCAATATTCTCATAGTAAATTCTCTCCCAGCGGCTGGTATGCTGGCAGTAAAGGATAAGATCACACAGAATATACAGCAAACCCAAGTAAAACTGGAGTTCACGGCAGAATTGATTGACGGAGGTTCGGACGCAACTCAAAAGGTAAAATCATGTGTTACCTCACCATCCCTTCTTTTATCTTATATAGCAAATCACCATCCTTGACTTTGAATTCCTTCCCTCTTCTTTTTAATGCCTGTTCATTTCTTTTGATGTCTGAAATAAAAATCAGCGTGCTGGAAATATTGCAGTTAATATGTGGGAATCCAAGCATCGCATTACTAATGGGATCCCATCTGATTTCAGGTGCAACCCATTGACCTCATACCCCATACACGGGCAGCTAGGTTTTGTTTAGAAGCTGAAGAAAATAACATGAGAAAAGTTTATTTAATTAAAAAAAAAAGAAATAGCCTGATCTTGGCAGAATTTCCCACTTATAGTTTAGGGAGGTTTATAGCTTGCCAGTAGTTGCAGCCTTCATCTTCTGCACATTTCTCTTCCTTTGTGTCTGCAACTCCTTTCCATGCTGGCAGGTATAATAATGTTGGGACTGTAAGCACCAAAGTACACAAGTATGCTGACACCAGGCATGAAGCATTACACCGGGAGACTGGGAAGGCATTTTATAGAGTATCGTTTCAAGAGTGGAACGCCATGTATTTTCTTTGGTTTTTGTAGCTGTCTTTAAGAAGTCTTCGTGGAGTGAGCTGCTGATTCAGCATTGCCTCCTGGCGAGCTATGAGAGAGGGATGATGTGAAACTGAAACACTAGACCCAGGACTGGAACAGATCCTTAGATCAGCAAAGCCAATCTTCTGCCATGGCAGAAAGCACATCATCCAGGCCTTCAGATTACTGAGGTTTCTAAGGTGGCAAGCAAAATACTGTTAATTTTTGCAGCCAGCGAGACGGCAGGAATAAACCGGGGCTCGCTGTCTGAGACCACCCAGGCAGGGGTGGCCTGCCTCCTGAAATGCTTCCCGGCGTTATTTATGACAGCCTCCGCAGCCACGGTGGCTCTCCTCCAGCACCAGTTGCCAACTTTCCTTTTTATGGCACTTAGTATGGAGAAAATTCTCCTTTTTGCCAGGTGAAATGTATCCACTGATAGCAAATTCTTGCTAGGGCTTTGTTTAATGTTACTTGGGTCTAGTGCAGTTTGTCCATCTGCTCCCTAGCTGCTGCGTCTCTTATGGGTGCCGAGATGCTCGTTTTATAGCTCCCGTTATTTTCTTCTCTCTTCTAAGGCATTCTGCTGAGCAGGTGCCTGACTGATTTGAGTATACGAGCGTGTTTTCAGATGCAAGGACCTGAAAGACATTTCAATTCCTCCAAACACCTGGGCATTTTCCAGCAGTTTTTCTGCAGCCTGTGTCATCTGCTTTGAACGTGCTTTTTGTGGTGCTTTGCATCTCTCCTTTGAGTCCTTTGTCACAGGTTTAGTGTCACCAGTTCGGGAACAGACCTGGTTTAGATGAAAGCAGTAGTTTTTCTGTAGCTTCTACAACTGAAATTTCAGCCTGTATATTTCTCTTCAGTGTTTTGCCTGTAATTCGCATTGTCTCTGCAGCAATCGGGTTGTGTCATCATGTGCTTTTAATGGCTGCTAATTCCCTTTCTTCTCCTGCATAGCTCGGAGGAAGTCAGGGTAACCTGGCAGGCCCTGATCTGCCCGTCTGGTTCACTTTCCCTTTCCTCTTTGCATGCTCCTGCCTGTTTTTGTGTCCAGTATGACTTTAGATTTTATAGACTGCATCTCCGTGAGGTTCTGCAAGCCATTCCTGTCAGGAAGGTGCAAAATATCACCCTTCAGATCACCACAGCATGGTGTAACATTTTATTTTTCTTTTTTTTCCCCTGAAAACTGTGACATAAGGACTTCCCTGGATGCCAGTACTGCTTACCTCTCTATTAGCCAAAGCAAATCCCATCATTGTTCTTCTTCTCAGTCTTACCCACGTCTTACACTGATTTCTGGATAACAGCAGAAACTGCCTCCAGAACAGAATAGCTTATCATAGCAGCATTAACAGATCAGGTCTTGTCTTTAACCTTACGCCAGAACTCATAGTGTAAGATAAAGTGGTGCCAGACCACAGAGTTCATCTCTAAGATGGAGGTAAAAGCCTTGGAGTCTGGCTTCGTTCCCGGGCAGATGCCAGCCATAGCCATATCCTGCTCAGAAGGGTCAGCCAGCTCTAGTTTCTCTTGCTTTGGCTGTTGTTCAGCACTAGATTCATAACAAGGCTTAGTGACAGATGCAATAAACCTTTCTCTCATCTACCTCCCATTGCTACTAATCCAGCATTATGATTTTTGTCAGATATTTCTTGACCCTCTCATCTCTTTCAGTGCTTAATACAGCTTCTAGTGAAGCACTGCCATCAAATCTTACCCTAATCCTATCCTAATCCTATTTTTTGCCGCCAAGGCAAAAAATAAAAAAGCTTAAATTGGGAATTCAGTTCCTCTGAGTGCTCCTTCTCCCTTCATGTCTGTTCAGGTATATACAAAATTGACAGCTGATTTTTTTTTTAATTACTTGACACATAGTGACAATTATTTAGCACTCCTCCACATTACTCCAAAGTCAATGCGAGCGAGTTAATAAACCGTACGTGCCATCTTTGCACTAGCGATGTGGCCTACTTATAAATGGTCTGAGAGCCGACGGAAGCTTTAACGACCCAACGCTCTTCCAGAAGTGTCAGTAAGAGGCATTTCCAGTAGCACAGTTCCAGCTAAGTCTTAATCAGAGTCTAAAGCTTTGCTGTTTAAATGCAATTTAAACTCCACCTGCTGGCTGCGCTCCTTAATGGCATCATGTCTTCACATACAGATGGTAAAGGTGCTTAACGATGCTCCCCTTTCAGTGGTAAGGGGTTTAAGAAAGATCTCATAATACATCTGTATTGGGTTTGCGTGGCAAGGTTTTGGTAGTGGGGGGAGCTACAGGGGTGGCTTCTGTGAGAAGCTGCTAGAAGTTTCCCCCATGTCCGATAGAGCCAATGCCAGCTGGCTCCAAGACGGACCCGC
>NW_008796044.1:15891366-15899452 GCF_000699145.1 Aptenodytes forsteri
CTGGAGCAGGGGAAGAGTGTGAGGAGTCCTCCCCCTGAGGAGGAAGGAGCGGCAGAGACAACGTGTGATGAACTGACCGCAACCCCATTCCCCGTCCCCCTGTGCCGCTCGGGGGGAGGAGGTAGAGAAAATCAGAAGTGAAGTTAAGCCCGGGAAGAAGGGAGGGAGGGGGGAAAGTTTTTTTAAGATTTGGTTTTATTTCTCATTATCCTACTCTGATTTGATTGGTAATAAATTAAACTAATTTCCCCAAATTGAGGCTGTTTTGCCCATGACGGTAATTGGTGAGCGATCTCTCCCTGTCCTTATCTCGACCCACGAGCCTTTTGTTATATTTTCTCTCCCCTGTCCAGCTGAGGAGGGGGAGTGATAGAGCAGCTTTGGTGGGCACCTGGCATCCAGCCAGGGTCACCCCACCACAACATCCCATCAAGAAAAATACTAGGCAAGACTGTCTAAAGTGATTAATGATCCCTATAGCTCTGTTTAATACATACATGTCTAAAAGATCTGATTTGCAAAATCACTAATCACATTTGAAAATGTTGGCCACAACAGCCCAGAAATATTCTGAAACGCAAATGGGTCTAAGAAGCAACAAATGTCGTCTCAGTTAAAAAAAAAAAGAAATATATTTCATGACAAAGGCTTGAAATAGTCATTTGAGTGACCAGATGTTGCTTTGTTTGCCAAATCCAGTTTCCACAGATATATTTCAAGTAATTGTATAACAGTGGACTTCACTAATCATACATAGATATGCAGAACACGATGCATACGCATGATAACAAGGGTAATGGGATTGGTGCAGAAAGTTGACATTTATTTCTGTTGGGATTCCTGCATGCCTATGTTTTTACAAAACCATACATTGAAAGAAAATTAGGATTTTGTTTTCTCTTCTCTATTTTAGTACCTAAAAAGCAACTTCAGTGGAAAAACAATCTATAGAGCAGTTTAAGAACATGAGGTCCATTCAGGAGAAATGCTGTGCACTAGTAAATGCTTCCATGTGTGATAAGGGTAATTTAGCATAAAACTACACATCTCTTATTTTCTGAAAACTAGCCAGACCTTAGAAAAATGTTATGATATTAATGAGACAGAAACCTCTGAGAATTCAGTGCATAGCATATAGGGAAATCAAAGATTAATTTAAGAGGCATATTCCCAAGCTATAGGGGTTATTCACAATAATCACTACACTCAGGAAGTCACCAAATACTATTTTCTTCTCAAAATAGTACATAGAAAGATTTAGATTTTCATTTTGTTTCATATTCATATTTCGTATTCATTTATTATCCAATAAACAGTTTATGTGACCGTATTTCTATTGTATGAATTGTTTGGGAGGTATTCACCACAACTATCACCCAGAGAATGCTTTACTTCCCATAGTTCAATTTGTGGGACAGGTCAACTGACACTTGAGACTCATTCTGCTTGCCTGGTTGATCCACAAGCTTCAGAATGACCCTCTAAGCACTTCCAAACAAATATCCTGGCATATTTCTCATCAATATTCACCTCAATGCTTTCCATAAGCCATTTTTTATGAACAAAAATGTCGTTACATGAATTAGCAAGAAGCAAGTAGAAGGGAATAACATATCCCAAAATGAATCGTAGGGCTTTATGTAAATAAAGCAACATGGAATATTTTTTAAAAAAAAAGATAAATGTATTTTTATGTTACAGGCACCTGCTTATTCTCATTGTGTCTAGTGACATAATCTGCAGATGACAGAAAAAAAGTCTGTCTCGCATCTCTAGACTTTTGCTTGGGTTCAGCATAGTGACTTTTTTTTCCCTCTGTGATGGGTAAAACAATGTAGTTCCTTCTTCTTCTAGGGACTATGTAGAAAGGATGGACAGCCAAAGCACAGAAGGATGGACCTGTTTGCCTGGTGATACACAGTTACTCACATGCTGGTTACCCCCTCAAAAGCAGCACATGTAAGCAGAACCATATTGCAAAGCCCATGAGGAAAAAAAAACAAAACAAAACAAAACCCAGCAACAATCACTGGGCTTCTCATTAACATGTGTAAACTCTTTAAAAGCACAAGTTCTGAGTAGTTGTCAAGAAACCAAGACTTTAGTTAGAAATAATTAGTTATGGTTCATACCCTCAGCATCTGTTCGCTGACAGCCCACAGAGCCTATCTGGAATTAGCAGGAGCAGCCGACGAGGCTTGGCCCACGGGACAGGTAGTCAGCACTGCAAGAGATTTCAGCTGCCAAGAGCCTGGGGGTGCAATACAGGTGACTCCCGTAAAGGGAGATGTTGCTTTGGTTCCTCCTTATTTTAAAGTTTTTATCTGTCCATGCCACGGGAAAAACTTCATGTGCTCCAGTCATCGCGCAGACATTTCTCAACATGCAGATTTTTAAGATGAGCAAAGTATGCACTAGAACTTGTCGTTCATGTCTATTACTCAATTAATTTTTTCCCATTGTCCTCATATGCAGCTTTTCTTCAGATTTCTACTCCACAAAGAAAGAGCTAGACTGTTACAGAGTGACAGTATTGACTTGGCAAACCTTGTTGAGTCAGCATTACCAAATTTACAATTCATGACTGTTTTCTTAACCTACTCATACCATTTCCCAAAGAGGGACGGAGACAGAAGCTGTCCTTACAAAGCAACACAGCTACTGCGTTCCCAGCGCTACCGAGCTCTTTGGGTCCTTCAGCAAAGCCCAGGGCGACCACGTCACCTGGCACTACTTTTGACGTGAACATGCAGGCACAATTTGTATTTCTCTGTCCATCACAAACAAGCATCCAGCACCATCATTTCTTCATTCTGTACCCCCCTCTCCGCACAGAGAACATACTTCAAAATAAACAGAAGAAACAATGGTCTCTCTGATATGAATGAATTTATGAAGTTCAGTTTAAACTGAGGACATTAGCCTCTAGTAAGCTTTTGTTTGTCATGACAGTTGGTGATCTTCATATCTGCAAGAGGTTTTGTTTAATTTAAAGAGTAGGGTTTGTCTCAAGAGACTGATATGAAAGCCCCTGATTTCATTGCTTCCTGGTATTATGGTGAACTCTAATTCTCTTGACTCCTTCATGAACTATATTCTATATAATGTCTGCTGTCCAGCACAGGAGCTTTTTTAATTAATATTCCTCAGAGAGGTGATCTGATTTTGCTTTTGCAGGCAACGAAATGGGCCCGCTTTAAAAATAACCTCTTATTTGAAATGATGTATCGTAGCACTCTCATGCAGAACAGCAGTTAGTAAAGTATTCCATAGCAACGGCCACATCTTAATAGAAGATCACCTCCTGGACATCTCCCTCTGCATTTCTGCAATTACCAACTATGTCTCCTACCATCTGCAATTATATAAAATCCCTCTGGCAAGTATAGCTATTGCTTACATGGAAAATTAATGTTGGGGAAGCAATGGGATTTAATAACTAAAAATAAGAAATATGAGTTATTACTACGCGACTATCCATCCAGCTTTTCACCAGCTACCAGGAACCATTGAGCACATCATCATGGGATGTAATTTTGAATGCTCTGACTTAATAATATAAATCATAGCTCTTAGATTTAATACTTTCTTTGCACAATAACACAGAACTTTCCCCAGCCACTTGACATTAAAAACGCAGTCATGCAAGAGGCCGTTTTGAATACCAGAAGAGAATGAACTGCTTTGCTTAATGCACAACCTGGAATCAGGTTATGCTCAGAGCAGAAGGCTGACTACATGAGAGGCAGAGAAGGCTGCCTGTTCTCTGTGTGCTTCAGGGTGCTTCAGTTTTATTTTAGAGCACGCTTCTTCCATATTGCTGGGAAACAAGCATTTACGTTTCCTGATGTCATTGTGTCACGCTGCTGTTGGGCTACCGATTTTATAACTCAAAACAGCATTTAGCTTTTATTTGGAAGAAGCAGGTCTTGAAATGCATTATATCGGAAGTTAATATCATCCCTAATCTACAGATTAATTATGATTTTACAGATTTTGGCATTTTTTTTGAGTCACAGCATCCATTAGCTGTATGAATGACTTCACAACCTGGGTTAACAAGTGCAATTATCATAGTGGCTCTGATTTTTCCGGATTTAAAATGGAAAAAGTTTGCCTTCCTTTAAAAAACAAGTGACATTTTATTTAAAACATTTTCAATGCTATCAAGCATTTTTTTGATAGGGGCCATAAGCATTGGTAAAAATTTCCACAGCTGATATTTTTCTAGAAGAAAGCAATTACTAAACTGGCATAGACATTTGAAAATGTTGGCTGGCACAAATTTCATTTTTTGGAAAAACAGGTAGCCTGCCTACAAAAATTTGGGACAAAAGGAGTCAATTATCTGTACTAACTTATCTCTGTCTACCAGCCTGGGAAATGAACCCCAGACATCCACTTCTCGTGCCCTGAAAGTATTAATTTCACCATAACATATTAGCAGCAGTTGGCACTTCTGCTATAGAACAACATGCCTGGCAATAATATAGAGTCGACGGTGCCTTGAGAACGTCGAGGCAGGAACAAAGAATTGTTTTCCGCGTTCAGAAGAGGGGGAATATCCTCACAGTTGTCATGACTTGGATGTCAAAGCAAAGAGTGACTATCTGAAAATGGAATTAATTCTGTTCACCTGTGGTAGATAAAGGCTGGGTGTAAAACAGCAGCTCACTTCGACAGAGCCAGCTGTCAGTTTTTGAAGAGTGCTGGAAGCCAAACTGCAGTTCTCTGTCTGTCTAGATAATGAAGATAAAAAGGGATCATTAAGATCAATGGCTCTGACCCTGCACAAAACAGGTATCAAAACACGCTGTGGTTCCAGCATCAGTTTGCGGTCGATCTCACTTGCAGAAGCTCCTGATCTTGATGGGCTAATTTTGAGCAACGGGGAAGCTGCATATCTTTATGGTGGCTGGAAACCAGAGCAAAGTGGAAGAAAAGTAAAGACCTGTCCCACACACATTCAAGTACTGTAGTGAGGAATTTCTCAACATGGTAACAACCATGGTGGATTACAGCAATCTGCTGGAAGGCCAGTGTCAGCCCTCTGGAAATGGCAGTTAATACTCCACTGGGACAGATACTAGGTCTGTGGGTTGCATTAAGAGCGTGATGAGCACCGACTGGATTTGGTACAAGGTCACTGTGCCCATCTGACAGAGAATGCAAGAATGTCAATAGCATTACGCTCATTACAGGTACATATATGTGATTGTAACCTGACTGTAAGGAATTAACTGGAGCACGGATTAGTGGTATAGTCTGCAAAAAAGAGAGGAGACTAAGCAGCTGAAGGAGGTTCAGATAGCCCCTTCAGAGAAGTAGGTCATGCCTGAGGAATCTGTACTTTCTTCTGACCATGTGAAGGTGGAAGGAAAACAGCAGGGATCTGCTGGCTGGGCACACCACAGCCTGAAGAGGTTTTTCAGCAAACTGAAGTAACCTAGCACATGCATTCTGAATAGCCAATATAATAAACACACAATGACAAATAAACACCAATGACAGATGAGGCGATGCATTCAGAAGTAAGATAGCTATCCCAAAGTGAAAACACTTATCTAAGTTTAAGAGGATTACCATCAGCCACAACCCTTCCTACACTGCTCTGCCCCCTCCCAAGTAGTATTTCCTTCTCCGCCACCGATGCTGCATAAACAAGTTAGGTGTTTATATTCTCAATCACTCAGAACTATCTTCTGCAAATAGTCCCTTGAGGTTGCTAAAATTGATTACAGGGTCAGGGTGTCAAAATGAAGTAAGAATACAAGAATGTAAGAATATGAGCTGTTTATATTAATCATAGACAGCGGAGCTCGGGAAAGGTGCTTTTTATCATTCTATATATAAATAAATACATCACTAAACTGGCAAAGGGAATAAAATCTAAGCCAAGGTTTGGTTTAGTGAGGTAGTTTATGTAGTGTAGTTTCACAGACTTTTGTAGCAACGCTCCCTTCTAGACATTCGTGACACACTGTGTGCTTTCAAAATGGGCGCTCTTTGCAGACCCAGTAGATGTTCAGCATGACAAATCTGTGCTTTGGTGGGAGGTGAGACAGCCAATGTTAACATTAAAACGATCAACAGCAGTCTCCATGCTAGCATCCTATTCCATGGACACATTGTTCAGACCCTCTGCATACTCAGGCAGCTCTCACTCCAGAAATTGTGTTTTGAAGGCTTTCTTCAAAAGCACAAAATCCAGAGACTCCCCTTAAAAAACAGACAAAATGAGTGATGACAGTAGAAGAGCATAGAAAGCAGCCTATACTGGTTTCCCAGATAACTTTCTATCTGCCCTTGTAGGTCAGCTCCCTTCACCTTGTAGCCTTGCATCAACCCCATTAGACAATGTTGTGGGTTCTTTAATTTCCACGTGGGCCTTTGCAGCTCATCGTGTCAACAGAGATGTTTGTGTTTGTTTTTTTTTTTTAAATAAAACTTGTGTGGGCGACAGCAAAACGGAGTGGGAAGAGCCAAGCATTGGAGGACCAGTTCTGTTCAGTGCTCTGCACAGCACACGGGAAGGGTTACTGTGTGGGTAGCACTACCCGCAAGCAAAAAAGGAGCAGAGCTCCGCTGTGGTGTGAACGCGGAGGAGGAGGAGGAGGTGGGAGGGAGATGGTGTGTGTGGATGGGAACACAGGGAAAGTAGAGTGTGTCCTCAGCTGTGTAAGAGGAGCCATGGCAGATGGCCTAGTAAGTACTGTATCCGTATCTTTGGGTTAAGGGCAATCAGGGGCTACAGGGCACTTTACTTAGCGGGGAGCCTTTGTTAGGCAAAACTGCATGTCTGAATGGCATTCAGGTTACAACTAGCACTCGGGGAGCACAGTCAGGCCAAGGTTGCATTTGACCGTGTGCTGCAGGGAAACGTAATGAGAGACGTCTTGGGAGACGCAGAGTTTAGCTGCATTAAAAAACAGACCAAGCCCGGCCATTTACATGGATGAGACCACCACAATTATAATGCCTATGCTTGGCTAGTGGAATTGCACACGACATTGCTTTTGTAGACCACATGCATTGCACGCAGCCCTATGTGTACTACATCTTCTCGCCCCTTATTTCAGGAACACTTTCTGAAGGCATGTTTCTCAGACCAGCCCCATATGTTTTATACAGGCTGTCCCCAGTTCCCTGTTTTTCATTCCTCCTTTAAACCACTTTCTTCCTTTCTGCTTTCTATTTTGTATGACAAAGGTACTGTGAACATGTGCTGATACTGAGCAAAATAAGGAGCGCTGGAGCTCAGGGTGATTGATGAGAAGAGCGGGAGAGAGAGAAACTCCTAGCCTCTACTAGCTGTTGGTAGTTGCAATGATATTATGCCACTGTGCCACTGTCACCTGTCATAGCTCTAGCCACGAAAGAACAGCAAGAGACAGTGGGGAAGAGGCTATGGGCTGGCACCCTGCTTTGGGCACTGAAGACAGGGGATGCTCCGTTCAGGTGGGAGCAGCGGAAGGGTCTGGGAGCACTGGCAAGTCAGGAGTCTTCCATGACATTCAAAACTCCAGCTGCCTCTAGCCCCACTGTTGTAAACGCAGAGGCAATCTGTTATGACTTCTCTGTCCTGCAGGCAAGACCCGCCGTGGCAGCCACCCTCTTCCGCTGGCAGCTGGCGGGGAAAGCAACTGGAAGGAGGGAGAGGGAAGAGGTGCACCCTCCGTTTGTCGGCTGGGCAGGCGGGCAGAGGGCAGCAGCAACCCCGCTCTCCCGACCCAGCAAGGTGCGCTCAAGGACATCCGTGTCTCCCATGCGGAAATTCCTCCAAAAGCTCCATCTGGGGCCTTTCTAACATGGCAGCAAGCCATTTTTGTACAGCCCGAGGAGAGCAGAAAGAGCCTGTACGCCTCGCACCAGCGGTAACCATCCAGTCGCTCGTTCTCTTCCCTCCCCGAACGAGAAACTTCATTTCGGGAGGAATGCGGCGTTAAACCCCCGCTTTGTCCTCCCCGCCCTGCCTCGCCGCTGAAGATTTAGGAGCGAACACTTCTGTACACAATGGCCTGGCTAGGAGCAGGGAGAGGAGGGCCGGGCGCAGCTGTGGAGGACGCGATGCCAAGGCCCAGCCCCA
>NW_008796044.1:15900245-15949213 GCF_000699145.1 Aptenodytes forsteri
TTCAAGGAACAGCTGGGGGTGTGTCGAGCCGGTTCCTCACGTCTCTCTGCCTTTACACGCACGCACTCCTTTTCGTCTTTGCAACCTCGGGTCATCGGGCAGGAGAGGGTAATCTAGAGAGACTGCAAAAAGCGCGAGTGAAAAGCAGCAGAACGCGTTTTCAGTGTGTTTCGCTTTGGGATGAAGAAACCGTGGCGTAAAAGTTGCCTGCCACATGTGAATGGCTTAATTAAAAAGAGCCGAATGACATTTTCAAAACCATAAGCAAAGGCTTCCAAGAGTGGTAAAAATAAATGTTCGGCTAGAAACGGGGCCCCTTATTCTTTTAGAACTGTCACTTCTTGTATAGCCTGCAATATGTCTGCCTGCAGGATTTGAGCAACCTATACGGACTGTCTCTGGGTGTGGGTGTTTCTCATAGGGGACTGCAAGTACTGCAAGACGCAGGTGAATGCAGGTTCCTCAGACTCGGCACAAGGTATATCACAGGAGCGCCTGGATTTAGACCGAAGACTGACATGTTTGTGTGTGTAGGAGACAGTAAGGGGAACAAACTGTTTCTGTAACTTGTATCTTCCTATAATCCTTTTGTTTCTTCTGTAATCTTTAAAAGTAAGTTGCAGAAGGCCCATGAATTTGCATCTGAAGCCAGCAGTTGGAACCAGCTCTTACACAAGTAGGGTGGTGTAAAACTGAGGTTGCTTCATTTATGTTGATGGAAGGAGACGGGTTGTTGAAATATATTTGGATGAGACTTGTTATTTATCTCTTGACCATACAAATGAACAACCATTTTTTCCCCAGGACTGTGTGTGGCTGTCACTTAGCAACAGGTCTGTAGGGAACTTTGCAGATCCACTGCCTCCCCCATTCCTAAGAGCAGAAGAAATAGATGAGCTAAGGAGCAAGTGAGCAATTAATAAAAACAGAACCCGGCTTCTTAGGCACAGCCCAGAGTTAAAAGATTTAGGCAGGAACAAGACAATTACAGTTGCTTTGAAAAAATATATTTAATGCAGTTGGGTATGAGAGATTTTGTGTCAAGTGGTCCCTAGAAAACTCCCCAATGTGTTGATTTTTTTTTTTTTTAAGTGTTCTGAAACAAAGGAATTACACTGTTGTTTACTTAGTAATGGTTGCCGGTTATTTTGCTGTGTTATGTATCATAACCTTTCACACTGAAATCTTCTAGTCCTTCTGGGTTCCTAAAGAGTAACTTTGTTTTGTGGTGTTTAAGGCATACCCTTCTGATTGCCAGTAAAGCCAAATGTTGACAGTGTAGACTGAGCCATAACTGATCTAAAAACTAGTAATAAGACTAGAATTTAGCCTAATGACAGTAATATAGGAAAAGTGCTTAAGCACTGCTTATTTTATAGATCAGCATTAGCAAAAAGAAAAATCCACCACTGCAAACTTAGTCTTAAAATAAATTGGCATGTTTAAATTTGTCCTCAGGAGTTGCCTGGTTCTGCAGGTAAAATTCCAATACACAGCAGTGAGCTTTGATAAAATATATTCTCTTGATAAGATAGGTGATATAATCATATTCCTGAAGAATGGTCAAAATCTTGTGCTTTCAAAGAAATTCAGAAGTTTTTTTGTACAGCTTTGTCAGCCAGGATCAAGGCCTGTTGTCCGTTCTGCATAAAAGGTAGTCCTGCCCCAGCGGGGTTAGAAAATAGGAATAGAGGAGCAGAAATCTAGAACTGATGCCACAAGAGGAAAAAAGAGTCTGCAGAGAGAACCTCCCTTGGGAGAGGGAATATTGACCCAGTGGGCAGTGGAGTGAGCATTAGGTTTTGTCAGCTCAGTGCTTCCTAAAGGTAAAATTGGAAAAGAAACATGCAGTGTTTGTGGAAAGAGTGCAGTGCTTGCTCACTTGTCAGGGAAAGAGGCTATAGATGCATAAAGAGGTTATAGTTCCTCACCCAGCCCCATCCTAAAGAGAGGATGGGCAAGATTCAGCTCGTGGTCCTTGCTCCAAAAGGAGCGATGCTAGAATCGTGCCATTCATGGCCTCCCAGGGGGTCGAGTTCTTGCACTCCCTTCCCCCAGCAGTATAGTGTCTATCTTAAATTTTGTTCTACATCTGGATTTTGCCTTGGAGGCATCCATGTGAGTTCTTTATTGCATTTTTGCTTTCTTCCAAAAATGTCAAGGGGCAAAGAAGTTTTCAAAATGTTCTTTAAGACAGTTTTTCTGAACATTGAATTCGTAAATGGTCCAGTGACATAAGGTCCTGTATCAAATTTTATGCTTCCTACCTGGTATACAAAAAGCTATAATGCACAAATGGGCTTGATTTCACGCTAGCACTCCCAGCAGCGGTCAGTGAAGACAATTGTATTTACATTTTCCTGACTATTGGTGGCAGGATGCCCAGCTAAAACTGTTGTCGTGCTCCCAGTACTGTTCATAGTGGAGGTGTGCACATTAAGGCGATATTTGTTTCGGGGTTTCAGACCCATTGTGAGAGGGAGGGACTTTGCCAGTTGAATTCAATTGTGCAACAGTGTTTTGTTTTGCACGCAGATTTTGTGAAAATATTGTTCCTCTTGTCCCCATCCTTTATGGTATCACTATGGGAATTTTAGATTAATCTTCAGTAGGAAGTACATCTATTTGGCATTCCGAGATGAGGAATGTTCTCTTAGTTTTCCAAGGGAAAATAAATGTATGTATGGTGCTACCTTTTCAGATGAGAAATTAATGTAGTGCTGGAACCGTTGTTTCACGACTAGTTTCACTCCTCTGTCTGTTTCAGACCACAAAGAGTTACTGCTTCAATAAAGCATTTAAGCTAAAATTTGAAATCACATCAGATCAAATGATAGCTGAGTGATTAGCTTTTCTTTTATTACTGTCGTACCTAGAAGCCAGTCACAGACTGAGACACTGTTGTGCTAGGCAAGCATTATTAGAGACCATTTTATACCGCTCTATAGGCAGTGCGTCTTATAAATATGCCAGACTACCTTCTGATTAGCCAAGAACAGAGCAAGTTAGTTGTCAAAGCAAATTCAAATACACCTTTTCAAAAAGAGTTCAGTGAGCGGCTGGGGTTTTAGTACATAAATAGATTTAAAAGAGAATGGCAGCACTTACATTGTTAATCTTTTGAAACAAGGGAAAGAAAATAGCATTGCAGTTAATCTCTTGCGATACAAAAATGAACTTTCCAGCTTAGTCTTTGTACTGGAAAGAAGAGAAAAATAATTACTAAATCTTAGTATTTATCCTATTGTAGTAATGGTTTCCTGGATTCCACTACACTTCCTGATGTGATCACGTAGATCTAAATTTAATCATCTGTTTGCTGAGTGCAGTTAATACACCAATGTAAGCCCATGATCAGAACAGTCCCTGCCTGACAGCGGTAGCATTCACAGTAATTTGTTAAGTCATTAAGAACCAGTACCTGAAAACTATTAATAGCAGGCATTTTTTATTACTACTGTTTGATTAAAGTGTCAAATTGACTGAGGTAATGAAGTACTGGTATTTGGAAATTAGGTATCACTTTACCAGGATGTGCAGGCTGTACTTTCAGAATTATGTGATGTTAAACCTTTCAGAAAAACAGATGCCTATGTGCGTTTGAGGAAGATGGTATTTGAAAGTGTGGTTTAGTGGAGTATGTATCTTCACACAGAAAAATATGGCCAAGCAGAGTTACTACAGCCAATTTCAAATGGAAAAATGTTAATTATGCTGATTTCATTGCTACACCTTAACATTATTTTGTTTCTTAGAAACTGTATTTCTTGCTCGCAAAGACCTGACAGCAGAGGAGCCTTGTAGCTTGAATCTTTGCTGTGAGCCAAATTAATATAGCATCAAATTCTCATTTCTGTGAATTTTGAGATGTTAGAAAGCAGTATGAATCTTGCTACAGTCTTTAAGGGGTTTTCAAAACGCTATGAATCAGGTGCTAAATTCTGCAACTAGGGCAACAATCTGTGTCCAAGCATAGCAGAGCTACTGAAGAATATAGCATTAAATTTGATTTGAAGTCAAAGGTGGACTTAGATAAGGTGACTCCTCAGTGATATCCCCTGATTATCACCGTGATAATTTTGTGAACTGTCACATTGAAATGAAATAATTTTATTGTCAAAACTTTGAAGACTTTGCGATGTATTTGGTAAAGTTTCTCAGTAATTCCCTTGCAAAGGCAGGAGAGAGGAAAGAAAGGAAAGGACTGGTGCATTGACTGTGATTTTTGTTTGGTGGTGGTTTTTTTTTTTTTTTTTATAATTTTCCTGCTCAAATCTTGTCTGAACTATGGCACATGTGATAAGGTTCCCTTTGATCGCCTCCCTCATCTGCTGGCTAGCAGTGACTCAGCAAACAGCTCTGGTTCATTAATGTTGGCAGCATTCCAGAGTTTCTGGTGTTGCAAAGATAAACCATTTGAGAACATGTAAGGCACGCAGTTTTCTTCGGTTTTTGATCTGTTGCCATGCTCTTTACATTTAACTTCAATACATTTTTTTTGTGGCTGGGGGGGGGGGGGGGGATCTGTTGCTGCTCTTTACATTTAACTTCAATACATTTTTTTTGTGGCTGTTGCAAGTGAACTCTTCTCTCTCTTTTGGCCGTGGAGAACTAGAAGTAGAGAGGAGACTTTGAGAGCTCGTTGGGCCATCCCTCAGCTCAAAGGCAGGACAAACAAGTTCTGCAAAGTGATGATCCTGAACCCATAATTAAGCCCGAAAAAGGTCTTCCATGCCAGGCTCTCTTTTTCCCCTTCCAAATTATATGGCTGGCAAAATTAAAAGTGGTTCTTGAAACTTAATTGGAATTTCCCTCCCTCCACCCGCAACGTCTAAAGATACAGTGATTCACTACATGTTGTAGGAATGGGATCCTTGAGAAAGGAAGCTCTGAAACTCATCTTTTTCGCATTTCACCTTTAACACTAAAAGTTCCGGAAGTTCTTGTTTTTTTCAGTATACAAGCCCCCCTGCCTTTCTGGTTCAGGCAAAGTTTTTTCCTCACAAATAAACTTACAGCTAGAAAGCTCTTTAACGTACAGTATGAGAGGATTAGGTTAATTGTCAAGATAGGTCCAGGGTTATCCTAAATATTAATGAGGGAAATGTCACCAGGAGTAGAAAATAAAGGGGGAAATTAACCTCCGGAATTTGCAGAAGTGATAAAATATGAAAGAAAAAATATGCCATTTTATATGTGGGTAGGTGTTAGATAGACACAGATGACAGGAGACTTGAAGGTATTAAGTAGAAATAGTATGTTAAAGGGAAGAACATCTTCTGAACACCAGATGAAAGAGGTTGGAAACTAACAGCGAAGTGTTTTGCTCAAGGGTGATATAAGGGAGGTTGATTTAGCGTGACCGATGACAATTGACAGTATGTTAACAACAAACTTAGCATCTCTTTGGATAGATGGTATGTATCCAGAGACAGTGATATACAGTACACATTTGTTTCGACATATGAAGGAACCACTTCCCTTCTCTATGAATAGTCATTTTCTTGGAACTAAAAATGAAAGCGCAGTGCTCTTTCATCTCTTTCTGTTACCAGCTACAGCATGGCCATCCGTGTGTGTCTTCCATTTGGATTTTTAGATTGGATGAGCTGTATTTACTCCAGCTCCTTCAAAGCCTCTTTGGCAGTAATTCGGTATTCTTCCATGCTTTACTCATACTTTGATCCAAATGTTACAGCAGCTGATGGCTAGATGACACTCTCCCAAAGAAAAAACCCCAATATCAGGAAGTAAGGATTCCCATATTCTCTTCCAGCTATTCTGACTATCCCATAAACTCATAAGCCAAATGGTTAATAGAAGTTTACTGCTTAAGGCTCGCAGGTTTTCCCTAAAAAATTATGTTTTTCATCATTCACCTATCAGTTACAAACAAAAAGAATTATGGGGGAAGCTAGGAGCACAGGTATTTCCATGCCTGCTTTCCCTGGTGTTTGATTGAATGAACTTCATAACATTTGTGAGGTTAAACATCTGTAGTATTGATGAAAATGGATTATGAAGTATGAAAATTTCTGGCAGAAAGTCCATAGCCAACTCAAAGCCACACCCAGCCTTCCTGCTAACAAAGACAGAGCTAACTAGATGAGAAAATGCAATTAAATGGAAGGCTTTTGAAATCATTTGTAAGCTCCAGTTAGGCAGTTTCTCAAGGCAAGAAAATTGGCTTTTGTCCTCCTTTTCACAGAATAATAGTTGTTACAGAGCTGAGTTGACAGCAGAGGAAAGGAGAAGGAGCCCTTTTGATGGCTTCCCCCTTCCAAAGTTTCCTGTCTGTTTTTTGACTTAAGTTTCATAAATGTAGTGTGACTTTCATCTGAGCTACTAAGATGGGATTATTTTGTTGAGCTTACTCCTTGTTAAAGATAATTACATTTATTTTACTTAATGCGCTGTGCAAGCGTAGACTCTTTGATGAATGGAGTGTGGAAGTGGAAAGGAAAAGAAATGTTTGATACCCATGTTTCTTTAGTTGTCCTGAGTGGTCTTCATTTGATAGTTACGTAGTCTGAATCTCAGTGACTCATTGAGATTTAAAAGACCGCAGGACGTGTCAGCACAGAACAGAAGTTGCAAAACTTAGAAGTGGGGTTGGTGAACCTGTTTTGCCTAATTCTGAGCTCACTCAGTTGTTGTGGATTCAGACATATGGCAAATACAGTTAGGTTCATAAGGACAAAGAGAGAATTCAGAGAAAAACAAAAAGGGAAGCAGAGAAGTGGTGTGATGGGAAAGCAGGCTTAAAGAGGTTTCATGGTGGAGTATATAAACACACCAGCGACTTTGCATTTGTATTAGGTAGGATTTGTGCAGCAAGGAAAGAACTAGGATGCACAGAGGTATGTGTATCACTGATGCATACTGCTGGTTTCCCTAAGAGTTCAGACGTGCAGGAGGGGGAGATGGAGACTGTCTCCTTTCCTCTGAGTTAATTTCAAAACCCAGTGCATTGCCTAAACTTTCAAAGATACCTGGAGAGCCTGTAAACCCTCCACCTCCTTGGATTTGTCAGCTTCTATTTACAGCCTGAGCAGAAATCAAAGAGAGAAAAAAATATGTTTGACAGCTGTATCAGCAGTAGGTATCTTCACTGAGATAAACGGAGATACAGTTGTCAGATATCTGCTGGGTGCTTAGACCACTGTTATGCTAAGGAAAGGTGGCAGATTGAAGTTCATCGGATTCCTAGAGGGCATGTTGAAGCAGTACAGTCTTCGATGTGGAGATAGCTGGTTTCCGGTAGGTTCAAATCTCAAGGGGTCCATTTCGGATCTTTCTAAAAATAGAACACGTAGTGTACAGGAGATGTATTTTGCCGTGCATAGGCCTTTGTTCTGTAAATTCACACATGCTTGAAAATCTATTTTTTTATGGAAGGTGAATGCACTTTATGAAAGCTTTAGTGGATACATTTTTTCCTAGTTAGGAACGTAATTATCCAGGAGCATGACAGTCCTACCACAGCTATTCAAATGCCCAATGAAGAGTTTTTCCGGAGAGCAGAGGGTTGTGTCGTTCTCCTTGCAGAAAGCATCCTCTGCTTTAATGCAGAAGCTCTATTTTACATTAGGTAATTGTCACTCTTTGCTCCATTAATGGTACTGTTTTCAGAAGAGTAATTCCCAAGAAGATTTATAGGAAGTAATTTCTCTGGCTTATATATTTACTGTATGAAATTACGCCAAGATTACAACGGCAAGTAAGCATTCTGTGGAAACTTGTTTTAGGTTCTTGTTGTATATACTCTAAAAAGGCAACTTGTCTGTATGTTTAAGGCACCCTAATGCATTGCTTACCCCAAAATACTGATTTGTCTTCAAATTCAGTATATGGTATTATAGCATCAGTCCTTACTGATAACCTTTTCTCTTTTTTATTTTTTTATTTTTTTCTTCCTAATATATAGAGTGCTGTTCCAGACCCAATACAGACAAAATGTCCAGCAGGGGTGGAAAGAAGAAGTCGACCAAGACTTCCCGCTCCGCAAAGGCTGGGGTCATATTCCCTGTTGGAAGAATGCTACGTTACATTAAGAAAGGCCACCCGAAGTACAGAATTGGTGTTGGTGCTCCAGTGTACATGGCTGCTGTACTGGAATATCTGA
The DNA here is from genome assembly GCF_000699145.1 of Aptenodytes forsteri. Taxonomy (NCBI): domain Eukaryota; kingdom Metazoa; phylum Chordata; class Aves; order Sphenisciformes; family Spheniscidae; genus Aptenodytes; species Aptenodytes forsteri. The sequence goes on from NW_008796044.1 coordinate 15,908,371, forward strand.
CCGGTAGGTTTTGCTGAACAATGTGAAATAGCAGCAGTGAAAGCAGTAATACAAACAGAATTTGCACAGAAAAAAACGAAAAAGATCCTCTGATGTATCGATGACTAAAAAAGTTATAGCCGAAGTAAGTGCTATGCTGATCATACATCTAAGCCAAAATCAAGGTACCTCCACCCCTGCCTCACAGCTTTGATGGCTTTTGTGCATTGCAGCACTGGATTTGCTTTGACCTGTTGTAGACACTCTTCTACCACATAGGTAGTCAGAAGGATTCCTGCTAACATCAATGCGTATGGACTGGGCCGTCAGTGTTGCAGTCCTGCCTTCTCCAATTTTGTGCTTGATGGCTTTGTTTGGGTTCTAATTGTCTGTTGAGCATACACATTCCTTTTAAATAGAGAGCTTCTCAGTGTTTACACAGAGCTGAGATTGCTTACAGCATTGTAAACATTTTTGTTCAATTTACAGATTATTTTTGAGACTACGTATGCTGTTTGCAATTTGTTTGGTTGAGTCTGTGTATAAATGCAGACTATGTTGACGTGCCCCGGATCAACGTAGCTTATTTGCTTATGTTTGTAGTCCTTTCTCTGTTCCTCTCACACATCAGAATGAGAGCACCTTAAATAATTATCTCATCCTTACAGTACCTTCTTGGAGGACCAAAGTATTATTTTTCCTCCATTTAGAAAGAATTTTCAAAGGAAGAAAATGCTTTGCCCAAAGACATACACAACTAGACATGCAAGTAAAGATCTTTACATAGCAGTTCTCCTCTCAAATGAGACTTAAAATGTTGCAAGTTTACCCCACAAACAATGTTACAAAAGTAGTCTTCTAATGGAAAATTAACCCCAACTGTAATAGCATCAACATATGGGCTTTTCGCAATATTGGTTTGACTAAAATAAAATAAATTAAAAAAAATGGATAAGAATAAACCACCAGTTCAATCACATTCACGTGGCCAGATTGATTTACAAGCATATACCTGTAGGCTAGGGATCTAGCAAAAAGCACAAGTGCTAGATGGGTTGATGTTTGGAGACAGATTCTATTAGCATGCCTAAGGGAAAAGCTTGAATGGGATCTCATTTCTTATAGCAGTGCTGCTTTTTACAGTGCATCTGCTTATGCCGGTGTTCTGGTTGCAGCAGATATAAGTGTTTCAAGGGACAGTAGTCTTTAAGCTGTAAGGGTGCACTGAGTCTCTGGGGAAGAGATGCACTTCATTCTTTCTTTGACTTAAGCACAAAGTAGCAAAGCGTGTGGTTTAACTTTGCTGGGAGTATTTAAAACTGAAGTGACCTGGCTCTTAAGACAACTTTAGATACACCTTATAATGGATATTGACATTGAAGAACAGAAATAGGCTGATTTTTTTTTTTTTCACTTAAAGATGAAGATTGGTAACATTAAGAATAATTAATAGAGTGCTTGTTTTCTGTAAGGTATTCATATTACACTATTGAATTTTCTCAGCCATCAAATACCCTTTTTTTTTTTCTTGTCCATGTTCATAGTTTTCTTTATTTGGGCCTTTTCTTTAAAAGAATGCTTTTAAACTTCATAGATGGCCTTAAAAAAATTAACATTTCCTTCAGCTAGGTTCCTGCTTACAGCAATAACAACTCAAATAAAACACTGCTTAGGGTGAAGGGTGCTTTGAATGCTGCCCTTTTAAAGAAACAGAACAATACAGGTGAGCTTAAGGCACGGCTAATGAGCAGCACATGTTATTGGTTAACTGTTTGATTTAAAGTGTTTACTGAGGCAGTGATGGTTTAGGCAGCTAAGAGTAGGTGGGGGAAATAAAGGTGTTTCTTTAACTGCTGTGCATCCTGGGAAACTGTCTGAGGAGATTAACAACTAAAAAAAGCCAAAAAAAAGTTGCACACATCGCTTCTATAGGAAAAAGAAAAAAGGGAGGGGGGAAGGAGAGCTAAGGGGAAAAGCACCTTCTTTTTTTCTCCCTTTAAATATTTTTAAGCTGGTTTGTTTGGTTTTTTTTTTTTCCTCCTCTGAAGGCTAGGTAGCTAGTCCTAGTATCCCGTATCTTAGGGTTTTCTTTCACTCTTCTACATAGATGCATCTCAAAAGCACAGATACTCTTTTCTTTCCTTACTGAGTTAGTAATTGTTTTATGTTTTATGACTGTTTCAGGCTGGTGGGTTTTTTTTTCCCCTTCTCTTTCTTTAAGTTTTTCACACTCTATATAGTGTAATTTTTTAGCCTTTAATGCTGAGTACGTTTTCTGAACTTCAGGTCATTCATCTTTTTCAGTATAATTCAGAAACATTCCCTTGAAACGGGATGCTTGGAGATTTTTGGTTTGTGTTCTTTTCACCTCTTGGCAGTTATTACTTCACAAAACCAGAGAAATCCTGACTTCTTTCCAGGAGAGTTTTTAAAGATGCTCATGTCAGCACATGATCTGAGACTAAATCAAAGTGTTTCAACCATTTCAAAATAAAAGCAGGAACGTGACATAATAGGAAGGAGACCATGTGAAGTGGCATGCTAATAAATCGGCTAAATCAAAAAAGCAATCCTGTGCATCCAGGAAGGAAAGGAAAAACGTAAAATATCAAAAGCAGTTGTAGGAAAGAACAACTTCAGAAAAGACTAGGAGGGGAGATGGCAGAGACGTGACCTAATAGAAAGGAACCTGCTAAGTTTTGAAAACTAGTTCATCTGTGTGCAGAATATGGCACTGACTTTAATCCTTTAGAAGATGAGGTGCTAAATTTTGCTGGCCTTTGCTAAAGTTTAATTCCGATGTAAATCTGAAATTAGACAATAATGTGCTCAAATCTGGGATTTTGGTTTGGTTCAATCTGAGACCTGAACTTCTGTAATCCTTCCAGCTGTTCAGACTTGGAGTTCTCTTCTGGATCCATCTGTAGTTATGACTTTATCCACTTTGTACTTTGAAGGTAACTTACTGTTACCATGTATGTATGGCTACTCATCAGAAAGTAAAAATACACATTCTATAATTTCTTGTAGTGTATGGGCCCTTCTTCAGTCTGGGCCCAACGAAGTGCTTTTTCAAACTACATTTATGTTGTTCTCGTACTTTGTGTTAGCATGTTTATACACGGTACAGCTCTGCTAGCAGGAACATGCACTGTTTTAGCACACAGGAGTTAGTCTGGCTGCTTCAGTCACTGTGAACTAAAAACTGTGCGTCTTTGCTGTGCTGCTTTTCAGTCTCTTGGCTTCTGACAATTTCTTCTACGGGGGCTGGCTGGAGTACATCTTCCCTGTGTTGTCTGTTATAGTAACTTTAAAAAAAGTAATAATAAACTACTATATTATTAGATGTACAATTTGTGTTCTGGTCTTCAGCTAATAAAGTGTATTTCCTTATCTTACATTTCAATATGCTTGACATATAAACAGGCTGCACAGCGAGTATTCTCCTTCTCTTAGTTATTCACTGAAGATTCTTGTTACCTACAAGTAAAATTACAAAATAATTCTCTCATCAGCACACCCAGTGTATGCAGTTTGGTTTCTTAAGCATACCGCCTGCTTATTCTTTCCTGCTTTTCATCTAAGGAAATAATGTGTAATGTCCACTGTAAATAGGATGCAAGCGTGTGTTCGTGGGTGAATGTGCAGAAAGTACCTTTGAGTTTTACTGATATTGAAGCAAGTGGATATACTTCCTTTCTTTACTCTGGAGGAATAGTGTGGATGCTGAAGAACTTTGCAGTAGGAGTTCATGCAGTGCTGCCTATCATGCAGGGAATAGTCAGAATATTTGATTAATTTTTGCTTATGCTGCAGAACTAATTTTGAGCATTATCAACTGCTTTAAGCTGGCGAGAAGTTCAATGTTAGTAATTCCTTTTGTCTTCTTTTCTTACTGTGGCACTTATTTTACAATGGTTCATTGCTTATTTATCTTCCCTAACGAGTACTTCGGAAAACTGCAATCCACTTCCTTATTTTCTCTGCAAAGTAGTGCATCGGTATCAATTTATGTCAAAAAAAAAAAAACCCTCCAAAAAACTAGGTCAGTCAAGAGGATGGCCACAGGCTTCATTTGGGGCATTGCGGCCACTCAGATGAAGTTGTATGGTTTGTATTTGTCAGATCTGGTCCAGCCGTACATGTAATCAGATGCGTTCCCTTCAGATGTATAGCTTGCACAAGTTTCAATATAGTCCAAACTTTCTCACTAACTGAAAAAGATACTCCTTTGCCCTTAAAAAATAGAAATCTCCTGAGCATATTTAAAAGCAGCAAGAACCAGGCCTGCAAGTGATTTCTGCTGCCCCTGCCCCCCATCTTCTTGTCCACACTGTAAATAATTTTCAGTTGCCAAAATGTCATAGCAAATGAGGAGAAGGAGAAGTTTATAAAACAGCAGGAGAACAGGAATACAGAAGAAATGAGACTTTAATTTATATTTGTTCTGTATGTATTGAAGTAAGGTAGGAGAAAATGTTAAATGTCTGTTTGCTCCATTAGATTTTTTTCTCAACTGGATTTTTATTGCCCATTGTGTACTGTTGATCATGTATTTTGTTAAAATGTAAAATAAGCACCTTTTGAATCCCATGGTTAGAATTGCATCTGAGGCATTCTGGTGCTTACCTGAGTTTTTGTTTTCAGGCTTTCTGATGTCACCAGAATCCCTTAATGGAGGTTCATGTGCTGGAGCTCAGTTCGTTGCATTTTCATCTTGATTAATTTTCGATGTGGATAACTTTCTTAAGCCAGCTGCTGATTGGCTGCAAAATGAAAGTCCTTCCTGAATGCAGTAAGTTTAACTGCTCACTTCAGATGCTCACTTTCCGATGTGCAAGCTGATCAACTTGAACTGCTGTTCACCTCTTGTGTTCTGCTTGCTGCTGAAAATTTTTACAGGGTCACAGAGGAAAACAATGATTTGCCCTGTTTGTCAAAGCAGATGTACTACTGAACTTCTGCTTGGAAGCAGAGGGGAGCTCAGGGGTCCATGGTAAAAAAGCATTAGGTTGAAAGCAGATTCAAGTTCCAGGCATTCTGAGACTACCATAAATAACAGTCCTTAGAGAGTAATGAAATTTAAGAAGAAAATTAATTGACAGTATCTTTTTGATACCGTTGAAACATGCATTCACTACCAAGACACGTTTCTTCTATTTAAACAGGCAGCTTTAGAAACCCTAATCCCTATTACGGTGTTGTGCCACAAACTGTGTCCCAAAAGAGGTTTAAAATAAATTAGGGGCTTGTGGGACCTGTGCCTTACTTGAGCAAGCATGAAACTACATCTTCAGATCCAGTGTGTTTTTAATATGGATTAATACTGGACCTAAAATACAGCAGGGTTGTTTATGGCAATAGCCTCCAAAGCAGAGACCTTTCGAACATACCAGCATAGCAAAGCTCCTTTGTAATGCTCCTCTTTTACGTAAGACTTGTGTCATGCTCTTAAGAGAAGTGAGATGGGCACAATTTAAAATTGCTATACTTGTAAGAAGTGCCTCTTTAGAAATAAAACTTTGCATTGTTACCAACTGAATGACCAACTTTCTTTCTGAACTTAGAAATGCATGAATCAGTCTGCTTCAAATGTATATAAATGAAGAGGTTTCTTTCACTGATAAGCCCTTCCTGGTTCTAGCCCTGTAAACACTTATGTATGTGCCAATCTTATCTTGTAGACCCATAAACTTCAGTGGATCTCCAAGTTACAAAAGTCAAGTTGATCCAAAATTACTTACCCAGTTTGGGTCCTAATGTGTTCTCCAAGCTACACAGATCAGGTTTGATGAAAAACAATAAAAGCCAAAGCATTTTCTCATAATAAAAGCCCAAACAGTGCATACTGATATGTCAATATAGACACTTATTTCAGAGGGGTAAATATGCATCAGAATTTGCGTTGTGATGTGTGTCATATTGCGATAATGTACAAAATGCCCCAGTTAGGGTCCTAATGTGTTCTCCAAGCTACACAGATCAGGTTTGATGAAAAACAATAAAAGCCAAAGCATTTTCTCATAATAAAAGCCCAAACAGTGCATACTGATATGTCAATATAGACACTTATTTCAGAGGGGTAAATATGCATCAGAATTTGCGTTGTGATGTGTGTCATATTGCGATAATGTACAAAATGCTGGGCTGGGTTGGGTTGGTTTTTACATCCTGGTCACCGAATTATTTTCTCCCTTGAAAATGTTATATTTTATTTATATTTCCATGAAAATGTTAGATTTTAGTTATATTTTAATATACTTAGATGTAGAATTAAATACTTTTTATTCTAGTAACAGTCATTACATCTATCTATTTGGCCAAGTTGCAACAAAGTAATGACTTCTACTATAAATTGCTGTTCAATTTAATATTGGTATTACCCTTTGTTTTGAAGAATGGAGTTTAAGTGAATTGTAAGACAAAAATATGGCTGATTTTGCTACGCATTTTTTTCCTACCCTTATCTTAACTTGTATCTCTTGTTGAGAAGAACAAAAGAATCTATAAAGCTTAAGTTTTTCTTCTTTGGCCCTTTATTCTTGGGACTGACAGTTGTAGCACAAATAGCTAGAAAGCAGGAAGACATCCCACCTTTCTAGAGTAGCATGCAGTATTTAGCAAGCAGGTTTTTTTCCTCAGATTTTCTCAAACATTAGAAGTTCTTACGTCAAGTATTGTAAGCATGATTTTTTTCCCCTTTTCTTTTTTCCATAAGGTTTATTTAAGAATGCCTGAGTTCAGATCATGCTATGTGTTTGGCCTTCAGCCTTTTTTCCACAGTACATTTATCCCTGAATTTATTTTAGGGATGAAATTCCATGTGGATTCTTAGGTGCAGTCAGATGAAATGCTTCATCCTCAATATAAACGTCATTGGGGAAATATAAATTTGGGGGTATACAGTGAAATACAATATTTTTAAAACAAACAGGAGGTACTTTTCCTCCAAATTGCACAAATGTCTGTGGTGTAGTGAGGCTTGTTATCCCAAGATGTTACAGATACCAAAAATGGGTACCAAACCATTCTGAATGGTTTCAGAAAACGATTAGACACATCCATAGAAATAAAATCCATTGGGGGACTATACACAAAGATGGCATTTCTAAGTTGGGAAACCACTAAGCTGCACATGGCTGGAATCAGAGGGAATGTTCTGGAAAAACAGCATTTTAAGTTTGCCTGTTCCTTTAATCCTCCTGAGCATCTGCTTGTGGGCACTGGCTGGAGGCAGGATATCAGGCTAGATGTACTTTTTGCTCCAATCAAGTTACAGCTAGTCTATACATTCACCTACCACAGAACACCCAAAGTAATAGATTTTTTTTTTTTACATGCTTTGTTCTCCAGACATAGCATGTTCAACACTTTTTTTGAAAAATCTATATAGTCACTCCTATACTGCTTCTGTAAAGTAATGGGGAAAAATATTTGTAAATATTTTTATTCTAAATAATAACAGTTGTATTTGTCTATAGATACTTGTATTTATTATGGCTTCCTTTGCTAACTTGATACAAAAAGACTTGATGTGGGGGAAAGACTTTGAGACAACAGCAATTTAATGAGTCATAATATTTTCAGTAATAAACATTGAATCCCACTTCCCTCACTGTCAGAGGCAGTATCTAATAAAACCATTATCACCATCTGCCAGATCACGTTGAAATGAGTGCACTACAAAAATGAGAGCACAGCATATACAGATTGCATCGGCTTTGGTCATTGTTTAGTGAAGTCTTTGACACTGACTTGTATGTCTTGTTCCTCTTTGTAGGGGCATGGGTACACACACCCTTGATACACATACCCATTTCCTCTTTCAAGCCCATGGTTTGGAGTCACTTCAGTAAAATCCAAAATTTCAACATGAAGTCCTCTCCTCTTTTTGTTAAAAACATTATAAATTTGCACTGAGTTTCGGTAGATGATTGGCATCTGCCACTTCTTTAATGTTTGGAAATGCAAGTTCCTAACATGTGCCTGCAAAGGTCAAAGACTAAACTAGGACCAAGTCTTAAGACATGAGTAGTCTCCTGTACTCTGTAACAGCCAGACCAAAGCGTACATGCTGCACTTGATCAAGTAACGTCTGGCAGTAGTTATATTAATCAGGTTTGAGTGCATTTCTAAAACAGATGTAAACTGTTAGGAGTAACAGCAAAGCGTAAACTGCTAGGTAGAGAAAGCTCCACTGAAAAAGAAGAAAGATTAATTTGAGTTCGATCAGGATTCTTTAAGTCAGTGGAGAAGAAATAGGCTATTGCTTTTTAAATTAGTAGTCGGGGTGTGACTCTTGTAATAAATAACATTTGAGTTGAAGTTCACTTTCAGGTTTCCCTGAAAAGTGAACTTACATACCTGTCACAGATCAATAGTTAACCAAAAAAATTTAAAAAATTAGGAAGTTACATAACATGGGATCTCTTACAAAAAAAAAAAAAAACAAAGGATGGTATTGAAGTGTAGAAAAGAGCTGAAAAGAAGTGCGAGTCAGATCAGAAGGCTCTAAGTGGAAGTGGCTTTTGTGGCCTGAACTTGAGTTTTATGTAAACAGCAGTCTGTCATCTGCCTCACAGAAATGCAAAGCTTACAGTAACTTGGCAAAGTTAACAGTTTCTCCTTTAAGGGGCCTAGTTTTGGTATAGCTCAGACGCTGAAGACTGAAGGGTTTGGTTTTTTTATCGCATCCTAAGAGAATGATTGCCCTGATGAGAGTTGAGGTTTCATCAAGGCTTGTTCAAAGCAGTAAAATTTCTTGAATTGATTTTCACTGCATCAAATTTCCATTACTTTGAACCAAGGCTGAGAACTGTTTTACTGGAATGCATGAGAGAGAAAGTGTTGTTAAATGATTCTACCTTCACTCTCACAACTGCAGATTCCAGGGGGATTGGGTGGAATACACAGAGAGAAGAATGCAGGAAACTCTTAACAGTCTTGGTTGATTGGGGTTGATTGGGTTAAAACCTTCCGGAATCATGTAAAATGATTCTGAAGTCAATAAAATGCTGATGGAAGGATGATTAATTTAAAGTACAATAAACAGACTCCTTGTCATGTAGTTGGCTTTGTAGCAAATACATGTTCTCTCAGTGGAATTGTATCAACATTCATTTTTCTTTGATTTCTGGATATTGTTCTCAATTTTCTTTTGAGGAGAGGCTTCAAAATTTTTTAGAAACCTCTGGCTTGTTCTTCTTGGAACTTGCGTGTTCAGAAATTGGCCTTGTGTCAACACATCACCTGTTAGTTGTTAAGAGTTTAATTTTCAAAGCTATGATTTCATCTCCCTGAAGAGAAGGTGGACAAAGGGATTCAATGCAACAGCAGTGTTTGAGCTTGAGATATAAACCAAAAAAAGAAAAAAAAAACATTTTGGGGATGAACTCAGACCAGATTGAATTGAGTATTTACATTTAGAAAGTATTATAGCCTGGACTGCATGATAAGCTAAAGGCCTTCTCATTTAGGCTTTAAAGGAGTTTTATTCAGTAATGACCAGTAATATTTTGTTTGAAAATGAATGATAAACGAAACTAGAGCATTTTCCAGGAGTGGGAGGAGAATGCATTTGCTTTTGTTTCCATCCAGGTCTGCAGTTGCCACTGTGCTTGCTTTGTTTTGGTCTAATAGTCATTTGTTTCATTTTAACCTTGTGTTGAGTTCTTGTTCCAAAATTTGGAAGTGTTGTGAAATACCAACGGTATTGAAGGCAGAGCAGTGCCACTGTGAAACAGGGAAATGCAAATAATGAAATTGGGAACTTGGTAGGATGTCCAAGAGATGACCAGAGATCAGAGTCTCCTCAAGTAAAGGAAGAGGAACTTGCCCTGAAAACTTGCTTCAGGATGAGGTTTCTGTGGAGACTTCTAACATTTTTTGGTTGTATTTGAGTAGGAAATGCCTTGAGAACAGCTTTTCCTGTGGTCTTATCTCAGGCTTAAGTACAAAGATATACAACCTGTTTTCTTTTCTCCTTTAAAAATATTTAACTGAACTTTTAAAAACCTCAGCAGAAGAAAAGCAGTTTTGGTTCACGTGCTGAGAACAGGCTTAGACCAGTTTTCACTACCCATATCCATTTGCCTAGTTCTAAATATTACAAAGGATTTTTTCTATTGAAATAAATGAGAACTACCTTTAAGTTATATTTTAAGAGATTTCTTAACTGTTAGGACTTTCTCTTCCCACTTTAACCTTCTCCGTTAATGATGACTGAAAAGAAGAAAAATATTAATCATAACTGTGTCTTTTAAATCAAATTGATGTGTTCATGTTATAGTCAGATTTCGAAGGCATCCATCCCTTTTCTTGCTACATAACAGCTGTCCGTACATGAATATATCCCACGCTGACATGGCATTCCTACTTAATTTTTTTCATTCCTAATTATATACTTCTCACAGCTTTTTCAGTGGATTCTTTTATATCTGCAGTTAAAGCAATACATGTTGTTTTGCTTTTTTTGTTTGAAATTATTCAAAAGCACAGAAAAAGTCATTTGTGCAAATATAAAGAGTATCTCTTCATATTAACCTGAGATTTCAATATGTAGTAATTGAAGAATTACACCTTCAAAAGCTTACAATATTGAAAAACTTGTATGTTTTCCTCATTTTAAAAAAAGGAGCTTTTGGTGTTTAGTACTTCTGTAAAGTGTGCCTCATAGTTGCCTTTTGCCTGAGTGGTGGTGGTGTAATTATTCTCAAGGGGGGAAATGCCTTGAGTAAATATATGAAAGGAATGGAATAGACATTATGCAACTTACATCCTTTTTGTGAGGCCTCATTTTTGCAAAATGTTCTTGTTTCGGTCTTCTGGCTGGATAAATACAAGCTGAGTGAATCCTGATGTCATGGAAGCTCGTAATACTTTCTTTTGCCTTAACAGTTACAAGCAAAGCTTTCTCTCTTGACCCTGTTCAGTTGCAGGAGTTGACTTTTGAATGTCTGTTTCTTCCCACTGTTGGAAGATTACCTTTAACGAAACAGAACTCTTCAATGACTCAAACCCTTGAACCCTGGTAGAATGGCACTTCCAGAGATGGGTCTGACCTAAGAATTCAGATCCAATCTCAATTTTAAATACCTTTTCCCACCTACTACTCTTTCCAGCTCCACACATAAATGCAGAGTGATTATTCTTGAAATTTGAGTCAGCTCCCTTACAGAGAGTGCTAGATTTTCATAAATTTAAAATTGGTTTAAAACATGGCTGAAACACCATTTAAATTGTTAGAATTAAAGTAGCATAAAACAGTTGTGAAAGTAAAGCTGGCTGCAGGCAAAATCCAGGCAAGTAGTCCAGATCCCATCCAGATCCAGAAAGTCTTCGTTTTTAGCGTTTGTAAGCGCTCTGATCTGTTGGGTTTGGATTAGGTTTGTCTCTGTCAGTGCTAAATCAAAAACTTGTTGCCTATATTGGCTTCAGCTCGAATACCTCCTAATCTTCTGTTTTTATTTAAAGAGGGGAGAGTCCCCCTTTGACGAGACTTGTGTGCATAGCTGAGTTTTGCTGTTCTCTGTGCTGTGGGTCTCTCTGCGTGCACAAGCAATGCTTGGTTATTATTGGAAAGCTGAGGAGAAGGCCAAAAGAAAAATTCCACCCTCCATGCCCTCCTCCTCTCTCCCTCTCCCCAAGCTCCTCTTTTGTGGTCCTCAACGCCAGTGCAAAGCGTTCTGTTCTTGAAAAGGAAGTGGGGTACCTCAACTTCCCTAAAGGACCATTAGAAAACTGTAATTTCAAAATGAGTTTCCTGTCCAAGGAAGAGGGCTTAGCACTTACAAGAACAGTTCTCCACTGTACAAGGCAGACATTTTAGTTTTATGAGGAACAAATAAAACATTCCTCTGTGCTTTACAGGCATAACACTTTCTTAGACTCTTTAGTTACGAAATGACCTGTCTGCATAGTTACGCTGATCAGTTGCAGAGAATAACACGGCCCGACTGTTTAGCAGTGCCTGATGCAGTAAAGAAGCGGAGGTGGGGGAAGCAGAGGCAAACCGAAACGTAGTCTGCCGTTTGCGGCAAATCCTTCCCATGCTTTCCAGCCGGTAATAAAGTCTGAGATACAACAGAACAATTCCTGATCTAGAGAGGTGGAGATGCTGGCGTTGTTACAGTGACAGAGAATCTTACTGGGGTCAGTGGGGATGCACGGGGTGTAACTGCGAGCGCAGCTTGTCCGTTGGAAGGTGATACAGGCCTTCTGTATCACAGGCGGCTGTATGCAGTGCTGAGTGCAAGCTAAACCTCACGTGTCTGAGCTGGGGCTTTTGAGAAGTATGTGAAAAGGATTATGCCAGCTTAATTGAGTTCTTTGGAGGTGTGGAAAGCATAGTCAGGTTGACCTTACCCTGCTAATCCTTCTTTAAAAATAAATTAAAGCAATTGTTGTCAGCATGAAATGTTGAGTTACTTCTGGGGGCTTAGACTTAATATTCTATCTCGCCCTGTAATAAAGTTAATTGTGCACTTTGAAGAGCACAAAAATAGTGAAAGCTTACCAAAATCCTCGATGAAGCTTAACTGTAGAACATCCAGAAGCAGCTGTAAGTTTTCCGGTAGGTGTCACAACTAGCTTATTATGGGACTTACGATGAAAAATAATTGGAGAATCATGTTAAATTCAGCCTAATGAAAAGCCATAGTCTGTGCTATATAGTATTACTTAAGATTTACTATGTGTTATGGTAAAGGCATGTGGTCATGTGAGCTTTGATTTTAGCCTTTGTCATTTCCAGATTAATATCTTAATTCAGTTCTGTTTGCCTCTAAAGCAAGCTTATGGGAGAGCTTTCATGGTATAGTCAGTTGTTAAATGTGAAATCAATCTCATACTCTATTCTAATGTTAAATTTTAATATATTGGTGTGTAATAGATGTAAAAAAGGCATTTTCATTTTCTTTTTTTCTCTTTTTCTCCAAATGTTACCAGGTTTGCAAAAGGAAATATACCAAAAGCAATAGTGAAACACAGTCTGTACAGAGGGAGATGAAAGGTTATGTATAACGGAGACGGCAATAGCACATAATTGCAAAGTCAGATAAACATGTCATTTTTTTAATTGTTCCCCAGACTGGCTTGTAATTAATTGCATTCTTTGCCTAAGGCTTGTTGAGTTGAAGACAGGTAAGTTAGCAGGTAACGCTCTAGCCTTTCACTTCATCCTTACAAGGGAGCAAGTTAATCTTTCCTAATTCCAGTAAAAGCCATCATATGCACAGCTGTTAAGTGTATTTTGTCAGGACTGGAAATTTCTTCTGAGGAGATAATTTACTAGGAGCAAACAAACATGATTCATCAATTACTTTTTCTGGACAGAAACTTCTTCTCAAAGAAAGAAAAAATCATTAAGTCAGTGTAGCAGCAGAGTTTGTATTTTTAATGTCCTAACTTGGATGTGTGCTTACGTGCTTCCATAATGTTAAAAATGAGAAACTGAGACTAGCATCTTTTCCAGTAATAAAAAAGGAGAAGCGATGCAAGCCAGAACTCACATTAATGACAGGTTTGAGGAAAAAAAACTATAGCGTTTGTACATTCAGTACTCCATCACCTGATAGGAGAGGGGTCCTAGGAGATGAACACACAGTAGCCTTGAGAAGAACACTGAAAAGTCAAGAATCTAGGGGAACTGCTTTAAAAGGGCAAAAAAGTAAATATAGTTTAGACCACAGGACTTCAAGTGTACGTTCGCCCTTCAGTGATTAGACATATAAAAAGAAAATGGTAATTTTAGGGTTAGATGTCTACTGAGGGTATTCTACAGCAGTTAGGAATAACATGATATAATTCAGGTATCTTTTTGCATGGATGCTAAATAACACATTGATTTTTCTTAATGATCACAATGCAATTAAAAGGGGCTTACTTTTTCCCCAGCGGAAATTCTTGAATTGGCTGGAAATGCAGCAAGGGACAACAAGAAGGGTCGAGTCACTCCTAGACACATCCTGTTGGCTGTAGCAAATGATGAAGAATTAAATCAGGTAAGAAAAAACTCCACTGTGTGAGGGCCAGGATTTCCTTTAGGGCTTTTAAAATTGTCTTTCCATATAGCTGAATTGTAACTCAAGACCTCTGCTTATTGAGTAGCCCACCAGGAAACAGCTCATTCACTCACTAGCACACTACCTGTGTAACTAACTACAGCACTCGGCTTAATTATGTATTTCAGGACTCTTAAAATGTGTAAAAATGCGATGGAGATGTAATACGACATTTGCTCGCACTATTACAACCACTTTTGTTAGAGTGGGACATTGTCATAGACTCCATAAAGACATGGAGAAAATCTTGTAGATGCTTTTTTTTGTTTTTGTTTTCCCCCTTAAGCAGCTTAGGACTCGGTGGGACCTATGCTGTTCCCATTGAAGTCTGTCATTGTGACCACAGAATTAAGAGCTCTGGAACTCTTGCAAGGCTGTGTCCTTTGCAGATTTCAAGATGCCTTTAACTTAGCCAAAAAATATTTGGGCATTATTATTACTACAGTGTTGTGGTGTCAGCCAGAGGCACTGGCTAGGATTAATGTCCCTTTGTGTGAGGTGCTGTAAAAACACATCTGAAAAGATACTTTTTCCAAACCTGTGTATCATGATGGAGCAGGAAAAAAAAATATCCCCAAACCAGCCTCCTTCTGGCTTTGTCTGAAATTTGATAATACTTTCCATTCATCATCCCTTTGTAAGCTTGGAGCCTCACTGAGTTGTGGTTGGGGAGCAGTAAACACGAATCAGAAGGTGGGAGTACCGGAGGGACTTTGATGTCACCATTTGTATCCTCCCAAATAGTGAATTAGTCCCAGTTAGATGTATAAAAAATAGGTTAAAGTGGTTTTAAATACAGAACATGATATATTTCACCTCTGCTTTTAAAGGCTTGAATGAACTGCACACTTTTGAATATTGATCTGCTTTTCTTCAACTACATAAAGATTTTTTTGAAGAAAGACTTCCAGGTATAGAGATTTGTATAAATGTTACCCTCCATTTGAAGTTTCTTTTTCTAAGAAAAAAAATTTCTGTTTTAAAAAATGCCCTTTCAAGAAAATTCAGCAATTGGGACATACATTGTGTTCTCCACGGCGTGGTACCCATTGCAGTCCTGTACCATGGACTCTGGGGTCCCATCCCTCACGCAGGCTGCCCTGCAAAGCTCTCATGTCTGTGGCTGGGGCTGTCCTCTTTTCTAGTAGCTGGGTAACAGTCTTCATTGCATGGCTTCACAGAAACAGATCTTGTGTGAGCCCAAGAGATATTGACAGTAGCAAGCATATATGCAAGAAGAATACATATTCCCTTTATAGCTAAAGTTTAGTACATGATCAGCTTCATTTCATACATTTCATGTCTCTCTTCTTCAAGGATAATGTGTTGAGAATCATACAAGAACCAGTTAAAACTCAAGGCAATGTACAAAGGTTGCAGTAAATGCCATTTTCTATTTATTGGTGAGTAAATGCTGAAATCTGTCATTTACAACTTTTATTTTTTTATTAGCTATTGAAAGGGGTCACCATAGCCAGTGGTGGAGTGTTACCCAATATTCACCCAGAGCTGTTGGCAAAGAAGCGGGGATCAAAAGGAAAACTGGAAGCCATCATCACTCCACCTCCAGCAAAGAAGGCAAAGTCTCCATCACAGAAAAAAACTGTATCAAAGAAAACAGGTGGCAAGAAAGGGGCAAGGAAATCCAAGGTAGAGTAATGTGTTTATTTTAAACCCAAACAAGCTTGCTAGTAGTAGGTGTAGGGAGCATCACGTAGGGTAGACTTTCGGTTCCATGTGTTGTTAACAATAGTGATTTCAGTAGCAGTGTAAGCAAATGCTGAAGGAGGAGTGCTGCCCTCTCCCTAGTGCGGCTGGAAGCCTGAAAACCCTCAGAAGTAGCGCAGGTCTGCAGGACAGGCAGGCAAGCCGTAAATACTCTGTTCTTTGTACGAAACAGTCGTTAGGCGGGCACAGGCTGGAGGCACCAAGAGGCAGAAGAGGGTGGATGGGGCTACACTAGTTACGCCTTACTGGTGAGCAAACGAGACCTTACGTAGCAACTGTAGGGGTAGCTTTGCTGTGACTGCGCAGGTGCCTGCATTGGGCTGGGCAGAGTAAACTTGCTTGGACTTTGTTCAAGTATTGATATTTGTCTGCAAGAAACAGGGAATCTGGGTATTTTTTTCAAAAATGAAGTCACACTAAAGCAGCATTTTGCAATTGTAAATATTGAAGAAAAACAACAGCCTGAGTCACTTGCGTTGTAATAATGTCCTCAGCCGTTAGCATGTCAGAGTCCTGTTTTCAAGTGTTGTATTTTTCTGTTGTTTGTTGGGTTTTTTAATGGGTTTTGTTTTGCTCCAGCTTAGTATAAGATTCCTCTGAGTTAGTTGATTTGATGAAATCCAAGGAGTGTGAAATACTCCTTCTGAAGTAGGATGCAATTCTGCTAGATCAGGTAGCTGAGTCTCTTGCAGCATCAGAGAAATTGTATTGTGGCTACACAGAATTTCTTTGGCTAAGCTGAAGACCCACAAATGTTCCCCTCTGTTATTAGTATCTTATAGATGAGACTCTTCCATGTTTAGACTTGTTTTTTTTAATTCCTAGTAATTAATTAAACTCATTCAGAACAGAGTGTGGAGGTGACAGGGAGAATAAGAGGACCAAAATGTGATTTTTCTTAGGCTAGGAAACTAAGAATAGCATCTCCTTTTAAACTAAGGAGAACATTCCTTCATTCATTTTTTAGTTTCAGTTTGTAGGAGTAGGGAATCTTTCTAATGTGAGCCTGTGTAACCAAGGATCTTTGTGGTTTGTGGGGGTTTGGGTTGGTTTTTTTTTTTTTTGCAAAACAACTACAGTCAAGCAATAGGTTATGAAAGTAGGAAGAAAAGTACATGCATTTCACATGAAATGGACAATGCATATGAAAAGTTGCCTTCTGGGTCAAACAAAGCTTCTGTATTCATCCTGTATGTCTCTGTTATTGTTTACTTGGTCACTCTTCTGATTGTTTCACTTTTTTGTTTTTCGAACTGTTGAATTTTGTTTCCTCTCTTAGAAGACCTAGTAGCTGACATTTCAAGTGCAGTGCTTCTAATAACCATGCACTAATAATTTCCCTAAATCTGGAATTTTTTTCCCCTACTTGATTACAAAAGCAGGAAGTCTGTTGTGGGGTTCTGTTTTTCTTCCACACAATAAACTGTATTGTCTGCTTGCTATATTGGTATTTGACTAACAGTAAACTCCTGGGGAATTGAAATAGGACCCATGAAAATCTAATTTTCAAAACACTTGTGTAAAGTAAAGCATGGTTACAGCTTCTAGAAGCACCAATGTACTCTTGCATCAAAGTCATTTTAGTTGCTCAGCCACAGATTTAGTTTATATACTTTGGAAAGGGACAACAGGAGAACAGTGGCTTGCTTCATATTCCAGGTGTGCTTTTTAGCTTCAGCATAGGTATTGCTGAGGCACCAAATATTTTATATGAAATCATAAGTAGTAATGTTATTGAAAATGCGAAGTGATTTTTGGCACCAGTTGAGTTTATAACCACAGCAGTCAATTCACTGTCTTCATGAAGCATCCTTTTCAAAATGTTCCTGATTCTCATTTTTATTCAGTAAATCAATTCATTCCTGAAACCTATCCTTTTACTTCAGTAATACAGTTAAAAAAAAAAAGGAATGGCGATTGAGGGGAACTCCTTCTCCCCCTACAGTTTTACTGGAGATAAAGGAAGGCGATCATGTTAAACAAGACAGAGAAAATTGTTCAGCCCATTTCCTACTACTAGGCAGGTAGAAAGTAGGTGTATTGTTCTGACACTGGCTCTAAGGATGGCCAGACTTCAAAGCAGCATTTCTAAAAATGAGTTTGTGAAATCTGGGAGCACCTCCCTTCAAAGAGACAAAATATGAAGTCTGACGAGTCACTTTTTGCCTTAGACTGAATGTCTACCCACACATATAAATAGGTACATTATCTTTTTGCGCACAAGCCATTAGAAAGCTGTGAAAGTTTGGGGTTGTTTATATTTTTGCCTGCAACGTTTAAGACAGCTGTCATCTGAATTGTGCACTGTCGTAGGCAGGAAAAGGCTTATGTAGCTATGCAGACGTTGAGGTCATTTTTCCTATTGATTCCTTCAGCTGTAATCAGTCACTTTAGTTGGACTAAAGGATAAAATCCAAACGCCAGTGCTTGTACTGGCATTTTCTTGCCTGGTAAGTATTTATGGCATATCATATATCTTCGTGTTATTAAACGGTGGCTTTCTCTCAGCCTTGAGTTAACTAACTAACTATGTTTTCGGAAGAAGAAGCAGGGAGAAGTGAGCAAATCAGCCAGTGCTGACAGTACAACAGAGGGAACTCCTGCAGATGGTTTCACAGTCCTGTCCACCAAAAGTCTGTTTCTTGGCCAGAAGGTATGCTCCTGCATTTTTATAAATTAATACCTATTTCTTCAGTGCTGCTTAGGGAATACCCCCTCCCACCACCCCCCTTTCCCCAAAACATCTAGGTACAATGGACATTTCCCCACTGAGCGCTTGAGGAGGTGTATGATACTAGTTTTTGAACAAAGAAATTCTCTGAAAACAACTTCTAGAACATTTTAAAAATACATAAATGAGTCTTCATATGGCTACATAATTAAATACTCAAATAGAAGGAAAGCCTGTGTGCTTGTAATCTATCTTGCCTTATTCATAAACAGCATAATTGTTACAGCTAAGCTTCTGCCAAAGATGAGATTATTCTAAGAATAAAATGTCTTTTTCCAATGGGCAGCCCGCTTCATTGCTGATGTAAATGATTTACAGGTTTTTACCAAAACCTATTTTAGACATTTGTTCATAATAGTGGTTTTATGTTTTGTTCTGCTTTGTTACTTACAAAAGTTAATGCTGTGTAATCATGAATGATGCTTTTCTGAAGAGCTAGAAGTCAACGATCCTTTTTTCCCTGTGAATATGCTTTGGGACATGGGGTGGTTTAATACCAATACGTATCGGCTTAAAGAGAGGATCCACTTAAAGAGACAATTCATTAAAGTAATTTGGTCTTTTATCTTGAAACCTGCCTTTAGTTCATGATACAAAGTTTTGTTAAGTAAAACTGCATCTTTCTTCTATCATTCAGTAATCAGATCATTGCGTTATAAGTCATAAAAGATGAGCCATTGTCCATTGTGGAATGTATCTCCTCTGACTCATTTTTATTTCATACTGAGGTTGTTCTCCATTTATCCTTCCACAGTTTGTTTGCTAAGTTTAACATGCATGAGAGTAACGTTATTTTTTGCAAGACTTCTGATTTTCCACATTTAATTTTACAGCTAGAGCTAGATTGTTGGTTTGGTAGGTTTTTTTGTTATTTGACTTCTAGTAGGGGGGTGGTTTTGAACATATTTTTAAAAACATTTTGATGACTAAACTAGAACCCAAAATTTATAAACTACATCGCTGTTTCAAGAAAGCAAGTAATGTCAGACTTTCGGACCTGATTTTGAACTCCTTTTAGTTACCGTAGGACACCTGTAGTAAGACCTAGTGTTGTGTTCCAACAAGGCTGACCCAGCAAATCAATGAGGCTTTGCTGTTGGGCTCAGTGGAAGAGAATCACGAACCCCAGGACTGCTTTAAGCTGTGGTGAGCAAAGCCCGTGTCTGTTGTAGAGCTTTCCAGTGAGTACCTTGTACTGGCAAGTGGACTTTCTGGCTTTCTCATTCACTTGGAGTGCAGCCCCCTGAAAAATTTACTGGTACGACATGTCCATCCCCATACTGGTTCATTGTCCATTAGCCCTGCACATGAGAGGGGCCAGGTGTTAAGCTTTTATTTGTAACACAGTACACGTAATTAAAAGAAAAATGAAAAGATGAATGAAAATCTGTTTGTCTCCTGTGAGGGAACACTCCAAATGAAACCGATTATTTTCTGAGGGGTAGAGAATGCATAGGTGCTGTAGAAATATGTCTAGCACAGATTATACTTTGCTTTTGATTCCCTGTGAGAAACTGCCTTTAGAGGCAGTAAATGGTTAGTGCAAAAATCTAAGAAAAGTAGGCTATATCTAACAAATATAAGAATTTTCTGTGTCCTATTATGTGTGAGTTAAAAATAAAATTCTTGCCTTGTTTGAGCTGATAAATAATATATTAATGTCTTTGTTCTGATTTACCCCTAAAATAGCACTTTTAGACCGACCTAAATTATTTTAAGTATTCATGTTAAGACTGAAAATGTGGAAAGCTTAAAATGCAAAAAAACATTTGCACTGTAGTGATCAAAGAGATTTTATTTAGCATAAAACCAACAAAAAAAATGTATTATGCTGGCTTATTCCTAGAAATATTTTGAGATCATTTCCCAGACATTATTTTCAAAACATGCATTTTCAAAATTATCAAAATAATTTTTATTTTCTTGTGATAAAAAAGGCAAAGATAAAGCTTTCAGTCATGGAATCGGTGGGAGTTGAATGTGTCCTCCCTCCTAAACTTGAGGTGTGTTTTGCATAGGCCAGGAGGCTCCTGGGGGTGACAGGATGTCTGCTGCTACGTGCAGGTTTAGCAGACTACGATCTGATTGATGGTGGTGGTTGTTAATTATTTAAGTGACACATGGAAGTCTCAAATAATTGCTGTTTATTTTCGAAATTTACAAATTAAATATAACAATTATCTATAAAAACTCTAGCGACTTTGAATCAGTTAAATGCATCTGCATAGCCATTTCTACATGCAATTGCTGTTTAAAAAGATAATACTGATTTTTAAAATACTTATCTAAGTTTAAGTCCGATGCTTAACAGAAAAAAATCTGTTTCGTTGTAGTTGTCTTAATTTAGTGCCACATGGTGTTCACAAACATAATGAACTGAGAATTTTCTTCAGTAGCGATTCTGGACAGTAGTGTTGCAGTTGGATTCCTTCAACTCGTGCATGTTGCTTTTTTCCAAAGCGCGTGAGGGCAGAAAGTGTTTGCCGGTTTGGAGGAGGACCTTTCTTCTGTTCAGCATAGCCTCGCTCTCCTTAAACAGCATTTTGAGGGAAGGAAAAATCTGCTAGTCTCTTGGGTAGGGAGGACAGTGTGTTTAGGTGGTTCGGCTGGAGGCCTGAAAACCATGACTCCTGGCTTCTGGTTTTGGCTGGTTCAGAGATAACCGTAAATCACCTCTTCTTTCTCTGTTGCCTTCCCCATTTGCGAAATGGAGATAGTTACACTCTTCGCACGGGTGGTAGGAAAGCTTAATGTGTTAAAACATGTTGAGCTTTTCCATTTGAAAAGCAAAAATATTCATATCAATCACAGTTACTTGATTTTTCTTGAATTTGTACATGCAGATTTTCAGTATACTTTCACATTCTGTGTGTTCTTAATACACTACAGTGCAAACACAGGAACCTGAAACCGAAAAACCCAAACAAACAATCGGTATCTTTTGAACCTTCTGTGACATCCTTGAACACCTTTACAGCACGTCTCTTCGGTCTGCAAAACCACTATCTGCTAGATCAGGAAATAATTTACTAGATGCAGGGGAGGAAGAAAATAATCCTGTTCTTAGTATCGTGTCATTCATAAGTGTTTAATGGGAAAAATCTTTTTCTTGGCTCCATGTTTGCAGAAGGGAAAGGGAAGGGTTTTATTTGCAAGAACAGCTCTTCATCCTTCTAACATCCCCAGATTTAATTACTAAAAACACCAACGAGAATGTTGCAAACCTGGGTATTGTTCCATTTTTAAAAAGTACTGTTATTGCATTAAATCTTTAGGTAACTGCTGACATGCAGCTAGAAATTCTTAGAGGTCAGGAAATGGCAAAGAACCCTTCAGTTATACATGTAGAAGTGTATTAGTGCTACGCTAATTAAGTATTAAAATCTAGTTAATATGTAAATGATTGCACATCCTACAAGTGACATCCCAATGGAAACGTGGTATTCTGCACATTAACTAGTTTGTTTTTCCTGAGACAATTCTGGAGTAGATAGAGGCAGAGTTGTAAGACCTCAAGCCTAAGCGTTAGGATTTGGACTTTCAGAGAGACCTCAGCTTGTTGTCTGCAACAAGCGTCTTCAGTTTTCTGTATGAAACTCATACCAGAAAAAGTTCCAAGACTTTAAAGGTAATTTTGTCTGAAATAAGAAATGCAAGGCTTGGCTCGGAAAATACTCATGGATGTGCTAAGTGCCATCTGCATTTTCTCTAACTAACATTTAATTGAAATGTTACCTAAAGTTATGTCCATTCTTTGTTGCACATGTATATGCAAGTTGTGCCTATTTATTTTTTTTAAGTGGCCCTTTAGGGGATCACTTCTTCTGTCTAATACATACTTCATACTATTGGGTGGCAAAACTGAGTAATTACTCATTGGAGGATTTAATTCTGTGGGAAAAGTCTGTTTTTTTTTTTAATTGTTTTTGGCAATCAGATAGCTAACAGTGCACTGAACAGTAAATGCAAAATTTAGCAAAGTAATACTTAGCTGCCGACATATGCTATCAGTGATGGGCAGCTTTTTAAGCATTTTGTTGTTGCTGTTAAATTGAAACTTCGATTACCAGCTGGTTGCTGTGCAAATCCCATATATGAGTAGGCGCAGAGAGAGATTAAAGGTCTGAAATCAAACTGCAGCCAATAGGTCTGGGGCAAAAACTTGTAGAACAGAGAATTAGGGATCAAAGAGAGTCACCTATAAAATGAACAAAATATGCTTAGGAACATACTAAAATCTCCACAAAACAGTCTTTTGGTGTGTGCATGTGTTTTGTTGTTGTTTTTTTAATTTCAAAATTCATAAAGTTTCTTTAACATTTTGGTTTGGTTTGATTTGACTTTTTTTTTTTTTTTAAACAGCAGTTGCTTGTAGTCAAACTCAAGACTCAAACTCAAGTATGAATAACTCGCCACGTGTGAAGTATTAAAGGATTCTAAGCTATTTGGAAAGCAAGCTTTCTTAGATTTTATTACAAATTCCTGAACAGACCCGTACTTAAAACAGGGCTGAATTACACTCATTTTTAGCCAAAATCACCCTATTTTGAAGGAACATAGTTTACTCAAGCAACATATGCAAATTATACGAAATTGCAGGCTTCTAAAAAGAGAAAGAAGGTCAATTCATATAATCACATGAATGAAATGGAAGTAATTTTTTCCTAAAACTTAAATATATGGATGTTGGCCTCCTTAAATGACCCATTCACTTGTATTGGTTACATGAATTGGCTCATATTCCCTATTAATAAACTCACATACACAAGGAGAAGATTTGAAGAGTAAAGTTTACAGAACGTGGATTTACAAACCAAGAGGCAAAATTAAGTTATTGGTGAGATTAATTGCCATGCCTGAATGTGTATGTTATGCTTCATAGGTTGAACCCAGCGGGCTTTGGATTCGAAGGAAAGCCTGGCTTAACTGCAGCTGGCTTCAGGACTTGCATAAATGAATGAGAACTTTCTCTTTCATAGTCGCTTTCCATATTGCCTAATCAGCTACTGAAACGATCGTTTTAAATGCATGTTGTAGATATAAGCGTAATTTACGATGTAGATAATGTCTTTCCCCATATGAAAGAGTCTGGAAAATTTTTTTGCACTTTGAAGTGTTTTAAGTGTTGGCGGTAGTAAACTTGGTGCACGCGAAATCGGACCTCCCAACATCGGCTACGAAGCAGCGTTACAACCCCCTGGTTATAAGCTTCCTCACATACCTGTCAGCGTGCTGCGGTTTCGACTTTTGCCAAGTTTGGCATTCGCATCCAATTGCCTCAAATTACGGAGCTGTTTCTGTGGTGTGGGTCACCTACTACGACGAGACACCCGAACTGTCAGTAGTAAGCAAACTGTGCTATCCCTTTACACCTCTAAGCACTTGCAAAAAACCAGCCTCACTAGTATGGCATGGCAGGATCAGTTTGTTACCATTGCTGGTCTTTTCATTGACTTCTCATTTTATACGCTAGTTTGTAAGTCTTGCTCAAAATGTGTTGCTAGAAGTTGAAATCTGCACTTCCTCATATTCATTAATCCTTTTTATTCTTTTAAGAGCACGTAGTGCGGATGTGAGGTTAATCTCTAGATATCTGTGCTAACTTCCTCACCTTACCATATGCCCGTGAGAAACCCTTCTGATTGTGTAATCATTCAGACAGCAATTGAGAAGCATGCTTTAAATACACGGGTGTTAATGAGAGGAGTTAATGGGCATTACTGGGTGGGGTTAACATCTCTATTTTCGTAAATGACAAAAGGAAGTAAAGCAAATAAAAACTAGAAGCAATAAGCACGTAATAGCGCCTGCTTACAGCACTTCACCAGCCATTCACAAAGGCAGCGGGACTGTGCAAATGAAAACTGAAGTGCCTGCAATACAGAATACGGTGACCACTAATAAGGACGGAGAAGGAAACGTGTCCCCTTGTTAGGATGGAGGAATCGCTGGAGACAAGCGTGTGCTTTCTCAAAGATATGCTTATGTTTGCTGGCTTAAAGAAGGAGGAGCAGCATCTTTTATCCGGTTTCAGTGCTGAACGGTCACGGGACGTTCCTGTAATCGATGCTTAAGAAATGAGAAACAAATACCCTCTTACAACGCCAAAATAAGAATCCCAAATAGCGGTCAGCATAAAGCCAAAACGGAGCTTGTTAGTAGGTCCGTTCATGTCCTCCCAGTGTGAACAATGTTTGAGTCTTGTGTTTGAATTTTTTTTGATAATAACCCTCCTTTATGACCTGCCTTTTATTTTGCATATTTGTTTGCAGTGATGCTATCTCCATCTGTGTTGCAAAGCTCACTTTTCTGCAGCTTCTCTGTGATTTCCCAGCTGTCCTGTTATTTCCCACCTCATGCTTTTCTTTTCAGCTGAACCTTATTCACAGTGAAATCAGTAATTTAGCCGGCTTCGAGGTGGAGGCCATTATCAATCCTACCAATGCTGACATTGACCTTAAAGATGACCTAGGTAAATGGGGCATGGGTTGACACAACTAACGGTCACATGGAAATTATGGAACCCAGAATTTACTCTCTAGGGCTTCATACATTTAATGAGAGCAGAAATTCAAATCTTGCAGGTTCTGTTTTGTTGAAGAACTACATTCAAAATACTTTTCCACCAAATCTGAATACTTGCAGCTATTGCTAGTCTTCAAGTTGATTTCACTTAAAACAAGTCATTTAAATTCTTTTCCATAATGATCATATGTGACTGTTAGCTATTTTGGGGGGTTTCTTATTTGGATACTTTGAGGACTAAAATACTTTTTTGTCAGGTTGTTTTCAAAATAAGCAGTTTCTCCATTCTAACTGCAATCTCGGGTTTTTTTCTGATACTCAGAGTAGGCAAAAAATTTTTAAAGAGGAATGATTAAATAATTAACTGTCCCTCAATCTTTCCTGCCTTGATTTCATGTTTAATTCAGTCAAATAATTTGTATCCACTATGCTTCAATTACTCCCTGTCACTTCCACATTCAGCTGAAAACAAATACTGGTATTATACCAACAATGAACTTGTAGATGCTATCGTAGATGGTGTATCGCTTTCAAAGCTTCTATCTTGCTCCAGATTGAAAAAAAGATTTAAAAAAAAATCCTTCTTCAACAGAAGTCTGTTCATCAGCAAAAGTAAAAGAAAAATTAACTTTCATGCATTAGGTACTGCATTCCCTTCTTATTTGATTACAGCTGCTGCTGTCTTTTTTTTAAACTTCCTTAATGGAATACAACCCGTAATTCTTCTACTACTGCATTTCCCATGGGAATGTACACAAGTAATTTAACAAGAAAAAGATTTAAGAAGGCTAATTTTTAAATCCGCCTTTCTCAGAAATAGGTGTATTTTTACAAGCGTCTCAGCCATTCCAACGCACAATTAGAAAATATGCCTTACCTTTAAAATATAAGATCGATGATTTGTATTTTTTAAAGCAAATTCAGTACAACCCTGTCTGCAAATACATGGTTTCCTCCATATGAAGGAGACTGTCATTTTTAGGAACAAAATGAAGATTAGTGCCTGTCAGCTTATTGATGCTGACAAAATGGAGAAACTAGTTATTTTGTTTGGCTTGATGATCCTGAATTTCTTTTTTTTAAACAGATTCCATATTTTAGTGTCATGCTCTGTGGGGAACTGGTTGTTCTAGGTTTCTGCAAAGTGAAATGGGGTATTAGCTGATTTTAAAACTTTGGAAGTTATCTCATGTGATTGCTCTGACTTGTCATTTTAACATTTATTTGATCATGTCATACTCAATATTCCTCCTCCTGTTCCCTACACCCCTTTCTCTACACACACCTGCACACACAACTCAGCATACTCCTTTGGCGCAAGGTTTGGAGATGTAAAGGTAGGAAAATATGGACGTTGGTACATGTGTAAATGTAGAGCCTGTGCTGGGTCTCTGTCCAACGTGGTTGATATACATCTGTTTACCTGTTGTAGTTGCAAGTTGTACAGGCTGACATTGCCACGATCGACAGTGATGCTGTCGTTCACCCGACAAACTCTGACTTCTACACCGGTGGTGAAGTAGGTAATGGAAAGTTCAGTGCTGCGGAGTTTGTATGTGTGTGCATGGTCAATCAGCAGCCACAAGCTTGTTGTAGCTATGCAGATTTGCATTCATTTCTCACTTCCAGCAGTCCTGACTGATAATAAATGAATAATTGCGAACTCAGTAGGCATTTCTGATTTTTATCACCAAATCAGACTTTGAGAAGTAACAATGGAATGCACCGCCAAAATTTGAGGTGCAGGAACAGTACGTTCAATGCAGGCATGTGACCAAAGCAAAAGAACTACCGCATTGTTTGTTTGACATGTTAAATGCCTGTTTTGAATATGGTTCGAGTCTTGATCTTTAGATTTCTAACCAGTTCCAGTACGCCCTCTCCATGCCAAGTTTCAGGTGTTCACATCTGACATGCTGGATCTAGCCCATCTGTATTTTCTGAACTCTTCAGATCGGTTAGTTTTTTCATGTTTTACCTTAGGGACTGATTACCTTTGTAGCCCTGCTCAACGGTCCTCAGGCCCACAAGCACACGGCTAGTGACGTTACATACATTTTTCAGGCAGTCGGTCATCTAAGCTACACCGATGAGAGAAGGCATGACAGAAAACATGACAGACGTCTTAAGGGTTACTCAGGGGACACGAATTATCTCAGTAATACCCCTCTCTGCGTACAGTATTTTGAAGGATTTTGTAAAAGGGTAGCGGTACTTTAAACTGCACTGCCTTGGTAATTTGAGAAGGCAAATCAGAATTTGGGCTGAATGCCGAAGTTGCTGGTGAGGGTGATGACCCACCACGCTTAAAAACAAAGTCACGTGATCCCAGCCTCTCATCTTAACCGTGTCATCGCTATGCGAACGGTCTCCCTCCACGCCCGAGGCCCTGTTTCAGTGCTGGCTTGGAGGGACACGCGTCCTGCTGCAGAGCTGGCGTGCCCTACACCACCCGCTTTTTCTGAAGGGGCTACTTTCCGAGTGACACGGAGGCGAATGTAGCTCTGTATAGCCTGTCGGAGCAGGAACAGCTGTGACTTGGCTGGCTAAACATTATGCAGAGACATTAAAATAAAAGTGTCAGAATACCCTGTAGCTGAAGAATACGCTGCTAAAGTCTGTCAGACTCACTTAGCTAATGTGCTTGTCTCCTATCCTTTGACAAAGAAATGCTTTGCTACCCTACAAAGAAAATTGTCTCTCGAAGCTGCACTGCTCATTCCTTAGTGTAGGTTCCTGTTGCCTCTGACTGCTGTAAGAAAGAATAGAAGTGCACAAATGCTTAGCTTCCAATGATTAACTTTTACCCATCTAAATTTTTTTTTTTTTTAAATTTTTTGTTGTTTTTTTCCCTAACAATTTAAATGTACTGGGGGCTTATCCTGAGAATTTTAGAGCCTAAATTTCTGCTAACGCTGTTTTCAACACTGATACCAATGCCTGCTGGGAAAGCATGAGATAATGATCTTATTCTCATGGGAGTGACACATATTTATGCCTGTGAGCAAATAAGCTACTAACCTTGAAGCTGTGAAGCAAGACTTCCATCAAGAAACTTGCTAATGTAGTGGAAAATGGTTAAATACAGGATGTCCTTTCCCAGATGAAGTTGATTTACAACATAGTTCTGAAATATAATTTCAATAGAAACCCTCACTATTAACCAGAAGAAGAAAGTAATTGAGGAGTAAATGCAGAAAACCTCACTGATCCATACCAAATACTACTTCTGCTCTTCTTTGTACCAGATCTGCAAGAAGAGAGCTCAGTGAAATAAACTGACGGGGTTGTTCATTGCTTTTAATTACAAATTAATTCCCAGAAGAAGGGAAAAAGCTGATCCTTCTGGATTGAATTAAACCAAACTAGGCTAAATTCCATTAAATGTACAACAGCTTTGCAATGGCAAAGAAATGACCTACTTAATAGATCTTTTCTGTTCCTAGGTTCTGCACAAGGCTTAATTATGTTTCCCCTTGAAACAAGAGAAATTAAGGATTACGAATGTCATGGGTTTTAGGACTGATCCGAGTTCATGGACTCAAGGGGAACACAACCGGAGTATATACAAATATAAATAGGAACGATACGGAAGTACATACAACAAGAATATAACTAGAATGGCAGACTTTCTTTCCCTCCCCATCCCTTCTCTGTCAGAGAGGTTCTGTAAGACCCTGGTGTCAGCCAGGTCTGCTAGACTGGCTCAGCAAAGGGCGCTGTGTGTCCTGCCGGCTGGCCTGGCGCCGCCTTTGAAGGGCGCCGCGTTTCCAGGCCCCTCGGTTCTGGGGCGGGTCTCCTTTCCTAGCACGCTCTCCTGAGGCACCTCGCTGCTGCAGAGAAAGCCAGTACCGTCTTTTCTAAGAGATTTGTGAGATGGTGCCTTCCACGCAGTTGCACAGGGATAGGTAACTGAGTTTCAGAAACCTCTTAGTGAGGAGTTTGCATAAACTTAGACCAAAGTATTTATATAAAAAAGCTTAAGTGAGCACAAAGAGCAAATTCCACTCTGACCTACACAGTCTGACCTTGCAATCCAGCTTTTGGCAAACACCCACTGTGAATTGGTTATGAAAAAAGCAAAAGAGAAGGCATACGTTTTTTTAATTGTCCTCGGCTTTTGTACCCCAAAAGCAGTAAACTGCCAATAGCAAAATAGAGGCAGGGTCACAGAGTCAGTTTTTGAATGAACAAACAAATGCATTGTTTTCAACTTTTAGTCTTCGTTTTGGAAGCCATTTAGCAACGGTGTCAAAACAAAAGCATCTTGCAGTCCTCTTAGTTCTTCGAGTAAGCTTACTATTTAGTAAACTGAATCTTGGAGGAGGGGCTCTGCTTCCTCGAGCATACAGTATGTGCACTTCCATCAGAAAATGCATTTTTTCTTTCTTCATCAGTGAAAGGAAGGGGTTTCACCAAATAAATGTCTAGATCTTTAGAGATCCTAGTTCTGAATTTTTGGAAATCAGTTTTCAAAGTAATATCTCAAATCAGAGCCTTTATGATATCACTGCTTTTTACTTATCTACCTTTATAATTAATGTGCACAGTGCAAAATTCTGTGGGATGCTTATGTAGTTAGGAAAATGCTTTCTTGGGCTGTTTTTTTTAATATTAATATTTAAAACTAGAGCTGCAAAATAAGATCTAAACCATTTAGTGATGGACTGCCTTTGTAAACAGCATACCTTTTGGTTGCCCTGAAACACTGCACAGCTCTTCTCCTCCCAGAATGACTTTGTCCAGCTCCTTAGCTGTAGTTAGAGAAGTTCATTGGAGGAATATGTTCCTTAGAGATTCTCCTTATTTCTGAGGCTCTTCCTCTTGGTTAAAGGTGGCTCAACAAGCTGGGCAGTTACCAAGTAAAGCAGCCCGCTGCACTCACGAGACTGTTTCATTCCTGGTGCCACCTGTTGGGGTCAGGGACCAAGATCAGGTGAGTTTCAAATTCTTATTGTGGCAAATGGCTCTTTAAAACAATTTGTAAGAGAGAGGGGAAATGAACCTTAGGGGAAGGAATTATGACCCTTCAACCACTCTTGAGCTAGCGCATTCTTCTGGAACATTTCACACTGACAGATGCTCGTGATAAGGAAGGAGGTAGGGATGTCATGTCAGATGTTTTGACTTTAAAAGCGGAGTCTGAGAATGTTAGCAAGGGATACCGATGTGAGGTTTTTGGGTTGTTAGGGTTGTCTTTTTTGGTTTTTTCTTTTTGTTGTTGTTGTTGTTGTTTTTAATGACTAGCTAATTCTGAAGTCCCAAAAGGTTTAGATCTTACTTTGCAGTCCCCAAAAAACGTTTGGGCAGAAAACTCTAGAATGATGTAATAAAAAATAATGATGAGTCACATGTCTGCTGTGGAAACCTGGGATCAGAGGAGTAAAATAACAATTCTCTGTTCAGGGAGCACTTTGGAAAAGAAAGGCGGCAAGGAGTTTGTGGAAGCTGTCATTGAGCTTCGCAAAAAGAACGGGCCGTTGGACATAGCCGGAGGTGAGGCTCTGCGCTTCGGAAACCTGCAGACAAAAGACGGCGGGCACTGGCTTCGCTGTCTGCGGCCGTCTTCATCGCGGTCAGCCAGCCAGGCTCGTTCTGGTACACCACTGGGGTCCACGCTGTCTGCAGACAACTTTTACGGGTTACGTGGTATTTGTATTCTCCAAAGTTAAAATACACACGTTGCATCTTGAGTAACCTTTACCAAAGCATCTGGGAAACGGTGCAGGGATGTAATATTACAAGTAAAATCAGTCTGTTCACAGGTACACGCGTACACAACGAATGTTGGTTATTAAGGGCACAGTTCAGAAAAGCAATTAATTAGAAGCTTATTTTTCAGAACAGTCGAGTCCCGCTCTGTTAAACATCTGCTTTGCTGAAGTGCCGCTGACTTTCACTGAACTTAAGCACGTGCTTAAAGTTAAGCATCTGCTCTGGTACTTTGTTTAATCAGTGCCAAAATCATCACTATAAAAGCTTACGACTTTTTGATGCCTAGTTATCAAAATTTATGTAATATCTGAGAAAAAATACTATATGAGTAATAAAGTTTGGTAATGACGAGATATAATTTTACACCATCTGTGAAATTGCTGATACATGTTGTTCATATAGAAGGCTGATTCTGCCATCTGTGTTTATGCTATAAAAATAAATACGGTGGGTGCAGTTTTGTAAACGAATTCTGACTGAAGCTGAAGGGGAGATGTAAGACTTCAGCTCTGACAGGAAAAAT
Organism: Aptenodytes forsteri; assembly: GCF_000699145.1. Taxonomy (NCBI): domain Eukaryota; kingdom Metazoa; phylum Chordata; class Aves; order Sphenisciformes; family Spheniscidae; genus Aptenodytes; species Aptenodytes forsteri. Next base: position 15,939,632 of record NW_008796044.1, read on the forward strand.
TACAACTGTTTACTTCTGGTGCTTAATACTTTTTTCCTTCCCTTTTTAAAATTTTTAACAAGTTCTTCTTGGAATTCTTGTTCTGCAAAAATATGTAGAATCATTTACTCACTTTTTTTTTTTTTTTTTTGGCTTACTTCTGTACAGTATTCTTTATCAGCCCAGACCAAACTGCTCACAAATAGGCTGCAAGTTGGAGAGAAAAGATTTTTTTTTTTCCTCAGCCATCGGTGCATCCCTCAGATCTGAGGGCTGCTTGGCAGTCTTACCCCGTGGGGAGCTCTACGCTACGCTGGCAGAAACTGGCTGTTAGGGACTTGTTGGAGGAGAATTGGTACACATCAATTTCTCAATCATACGGATATCCAGTTTTCAGATTTCTCGATTATATGGGTATCCCTTTAATCTACCAATAACCAGGACCCTTACCTGGAATATAATTGTAACTAGCGCAGAACGTGTCCATGGTTCTCTCTTTCTGTTTCTACAGCAAAAGCATAACTTCCCCTTTCAGAGTACTTGCATTTGAAGTAAGGGACAACTGCTCTTGGTAATTAACAGTTGTCCTCAACAGAATCCTAATGAGTTAATTAATGACTACCCTAGAAAACACTCCCTGAGAAATATTGAAGTTGGTGATGTGTATCAATACATTATTTTATTCTTTCGGGATGAAGATATTACCCACATTTCACATCTGACTAGAGATCTGTCAGCTGCTTTTAATAGATTTTTCTTGGATTTGTGATGTATTCTGAATCTGCCAACGTTTTAGTTGCACATTATGACTGAGGCTATTCAACATGTCGAGAATCTGCAAACCCATAAGAACGTAAATGCTTGTGCTTCCATTGTCCTTCAAAATGTACTCTTCTGATTAACCTCCGGTCAGAATGCCATATGGCAAAGTCTATTTTCTCTTTCCTGCAGCAGCTACAGGATAGTATCCATATGTGACGAATGTGCTCCAAGAGTTATTTCTACTATACTTAAATAACAAAATGCCTCATAAACATTCCAGAATGGAGTAGAGGATTTCTGGCCTCTAAGCACCTTTACAAACCTAATTTTTTTTTTTTTTTTTAAATTACTGGTATTTTTATTATTGTTTTTGAAGACATAAGCTGCCATTTTATACCTACCCTTTTGTGGCCACGTATGATTATATCCCAAAGCGTGCGTGTTAGGGCGCTGACTCTTTATGAAGGTTCAGTGGCTCTTGTGAGATTTCGACTAGCTGTTTTTCTTCCCTCAGCTGGTGATCAGGGTGCTTTTCTTCCCTTTTTTTTTTTTCCTTTTTTTTTTTTTAACAAACCGAAGTTACAAGTTTTTAATTGCAACCACAGACCTGTGGGTTCAGAAATGGCAGCGATCCTCTTATCCTGTTTTCTGGCAGGCGGAGCACAGTCTGTTGTTGCTCTGTGGTGGGAAGTGGTGAACCCAGAATGTGTTCTCCTGCTGAGAGAAGGCCTCTTGTCTGGAGAATCCCTGGCTGTCACTAGTTTGTAGGCAGGCTGTGCTGCATCCTCTTAGTCCCCACATGTCCGTGATAGTATCATGATGATAATACACATTTAGCATGCTAAAAATTCTTCTCCGTTTCTTTGTACATACAAGGCCTTGCCTGTTGGTATATAAACAGCGCGAATCAAACTTTGTGAGTCTATAAACGCATCCTCTCCAACCGTCTGCCAAGGACGGATGAAAGAGAGAAACTAAACCCAGCGTTGTTTAAGTGGTCTTGGATGACCCATACCCAAAAAAAACCTCAAGTAAGACCAGGCCCAAAGTCTTGAAATCACACAAAAGGCCTTCTTGACAGTTACTCAGAAACAAAGCTGGAAATGAAGCAAAAATCTGAATTCACCTCTTTTCTAGCCTTCCTTACCAGTTTGCATTCACTAATAGCTCTGAACTGATCCAGTTTGGGCTGCAGTGTGAGCAGAAGCTAGCTAAACAAACTGTGTATTTATCAGGAGTAGCTGAAGGTCACACAAGTCATAACCGTGTGACTGTCTAGCATCCCGATACTTACTGTAGCTCTGCAATAAACCGAACCAAAGCAAGATCATCCCTTGAACAGGTTTACATTCTAACAGATTACTTGCCTTTCTCCTTACAAGTTACACGAGTTTGCACAATCCCCAATATAAATGTGTTTCCTTTGATGTCAGCCATGAATTCTTGCTCTCTCTAAAATAAGCTCGATTATAGCTATGATTTATAAATTGCCACAGCAAAGTGCAGCTGGAAATGGAAAATACAAAGTCTCTGTAATCATGTTGTTATATTTTAAGGCTGTGTGATTTGTAATCTAAAACATTCACGGGGCTAAAGGAATGTCTGTCAATTGTTTGTTATTTTAATCACATATGCACTCTTTTAATCCTAAGGAGAGGAAAGCAATTATGTTTCACTTTCGGTTCTTACTAGCTGTTGTCAGTGCTGGCCATGGATTGCCTGCAAAATTCGTGATCCACTGTAATAGCCCAGGTTGGGGCTCGGACAAATGCGAGGAGCTGCTGGAAAAGACGGTGAAGAACTGCTTGGCTCTGGCTGATGAAAAGAAGCTGAAATCAATTGCATTTCCTTCAATTGGCAGTGGCAGGTAAGGCTGTTACACAAACCCGATGCCAAATAGGTCACGTTTTCTAAGTGCCATCTCATATGTTCCAGTCCCTTCTCAGGCACAAAACCCAATGCTGCAATGCTGACTTTATTCTTGTTCGTTTAGATCAGTTCCCCGAATGAAATGTTTCTTCTAGGTTCGTTCAAGCTGTGCATGGAGCCTGCAGTATTCTCCAGTTCAACTTGGCAGGTCTAGTAGTGATCCCTGCAGAATCTTAAAGCATGCAAATAGGTTAAAGAGCATAAAACGAACTTTTAAAGAAGATATTAAAAGGCTTTTTTCAGACTATCAATTTGTCCATATAAAATGGGGATGCGGAGGAGAACATGAAGAAAAGGGATCTATTACACTTAGTTTTAGTGCATAATTAAGCTTACGGAATACATGTCTTAGGACGGCCAGAAGACAGGGCTTAGCGTTCGTTTAAGCAGCAGACCTGAAGTGCCTTGATTCTCAGGATTTGCAGAGTCACTTCAAACTTTCACCCAAAATCGTAAGCTGAATTTCATGCAGTTTACATCACAGGACTCTTTCAGACAAAAAAAGGCCTTAAAAGCCTTTGCCAAAGTTTTTGAAAGCCAAAGTCTAAAGTTAAGGTCCTTTGGCTTTGTACAGGATGCTCGGTGCCTTTGAAAGTTGGATCACGTTCTTAAAGAGTCCAAATACGGACTACGCTTTTCATCTGAGGCTCTTGGGTTTGGGGCGGGGAGGGGGGCTTGGAATACTTGGCCCGTAAGGGTGGCTCAGTGTGAAGACCAAGGGCCAAATCTAGGCTGAATTACACAGTTGTGTATTTAACCCTGAACAACTGCCCCTTTTGAATTGGCCATGAAAGAAGTTGGCTGATGCACAGCAAGAATATTCTTCCCATTGTGCCGCGTTGCAACACTAGATTAATTCCTGCATATTCTGTGGGTTAGGGCAGGAAGTGCTGTTTGAGCTTTTGGGTGAATGAAGAAATAGGAGTTTCACTAGGATAATAAATTTAAGCGACTTGCATCAGACAAAGCTCCAAATAAGGTTAATTTGCGTGGGTGTCATTTTAAGGAGGTAACATGAGCAAACTCTGTGGAACGACAGAGAAATATAGCGGAGGGTTCCTACTAACCTGTTGAATTAGCTGTCAGGTTCACAGGCTAGTCAGCACAACGAGAAGCTGTGAATTGCTTTTTAGGAGAAACTGTATTCCTCCGTGGACTGCAGAGTGACTGTGGAATTGGTTGTGTAGGTGCCTAAAGCGAGACTCTGTAAAGTATCTTCCACAGAGCCCTTTCTCTTCTGGATAGCTCCCAGCAAAGAGCCATTCCCCACCCTTGTTGCGAAGTAGTCGATTGGTGTTGGAAGGTGGTGAAACCCTTGAATAATCATGAGGTTCACATTCTGTTATGAAATCTGGTTACTGACAGGCAAGATCTGTGGCTGAGTTCTCAGCTTGGCATACGCACGTCATTCTCACTCAAGCCAGTTGAAGCGGTGCTTTTAAAAGATGGAGAGGAATCAACAGGCCTTGAGAAATATATGAGGTTGTGTATTTTCCCTTTTTTCTCTCAGTTAGAGATATTAAAGCATAAATTAATTTTGGAGAGAACAGAATATATTCTGACAATACTCTACTTGTTTTTATGAAGTCAGAAGCATTAAAAAAAAAAAAAGTAAAGCTTTTAAAGACAACAAATGCCAAAGACACCACATGTGTCTAGCTATTCTAGTACAGACATCTGTCAAGCAGACATCACCCAATAAACCCACATAAACAGTTTCATTCTCTTTTATAGTTGGGGAATGGGATTACATGAGGGCAGTTCAAATAAATCACGGCGGGAAATAAAATAGCATACTTGTAGCGTTCAGTGGGCCAGATGCTCAGCTACAGCCAACTTGTGGAAGGCACAAGTTGGGTGCTGTACAGAGGTAGCCTGGAGTTCAGTCTGGTAGGGCCAGCAGGAGAACAGGGAAAGGAAAGTTAGGGATTGAACATAAAATCATCCTCGGAGCAGGGATTTCATTCTGAGGCTCTGACTTTGATCTGAATTGACACTAGCTTGGCTAAAGTCTCAAACCGCCTTGTCACAAGAATTTAACTCGGAGCAGTAGATCGACGCGAGAGGCTTCTGTTTCTTGCAGCCCACACATGGCCATTGGGTCAGCACCTTTCTTCTGATTTTTCTCCTCTGTCTCTTTCCTTTCTTTTGGGAGAGCGGTCCCAAACAATTTCTTTTAATCGGCTTCCCTTTGTGCGTGCCTGCCTTTGACCAGGCTGCTCTTCTTTCATTTGCCTTGCTGGAACACGACTGGAGGGGAAGTTGTATGACTTCAGAGTCCCCTGTGAGCAATTCAGAAACGGTGTATACCCTGATTTTGATGCTGGCCTGCGTGACAATTCGTGCTCAGGAGCAAAATTCCTCAAAGATCTGTTCAATCTATGCCAGGATGCAGCATTCATAAGTAACTAACAGGTGATGAGAAGTGGAGGCATGCCGAGTCTGTGTCTTTTTCTGTATGTAAGGTGACAGTAGGAAGTAGCTCCGATGTCAAAACTATGCTCTCAGTTGATTAACTTGTCACACAGCTGATTCTCCCTCACCAGCTCATTTGACTTTGGAAGAGTAGAAGGTTTTTTTCACAAGGCTTTTTCCTTTTTTTTTTTCTTCTTCAGTAAGAGAAAAAATTGGGCATTTTCAGAAAAGAAAGAAACAGCATGAGCTATTTCGTGTCATCATTTCTGAAATATCACAAGCATTATCTTCGGGCAGCATGTATGATACGACATTACAGGCAGCACTACCACAGAATTGCTCTCGGAGTGTATTTTGTGGGAAGGTAACGTGCAGTAAGCGGGCCGTGACACAGGCGGTTGCCTTTCTCGTTTTGCGTCTCGCAGCGTGTCATGAGAGGGAGAGTACAACAGCGTGTTGCTGTCGGAGTTTGGTGCTTCAGTGAGCAAATGCTAAGTGATGTTGCACCTGGTAGTGCCAGAGGTGAATTTAGCCCAGCTTCTTCGAATTGCTGAGGAAACTCCTGAGAAGCTCAGCCATCTGTGTAATCTGTAAATTACTAGTAGTGTTAATAGTACACACTTTATAACAGGGAGTATTGACCATTGTGTATCCGTAAGTGCGTGTCCGGCAACCAGGTGATGTTCAACGGGCTCTTTCGAATTCTGTTTGGGTCCTACTCGTAACAGAGTGATCATGGCCCATCACCGCACTTCACTGCGGCCCGGGGAGCGCTCAGACCTTGGCTAGGGCGAAACCACAGTCTGGGTGGGTAGCAGTACTTCGTGAGTAATACCGCAGCAAAGCTTAGGCCACATGCGAAGTAGTTACCAGGTGTGATTTCAGGAGTTTGCCATGACCTGTAAAACTCTCAGTTCAGGTCGTGGCTTTGTTCAGACCGTTCTAGTTGTGCTTGACCTGTTTTAAGATTAGATGAAACTTTCAGACAAGGGCTGCTAGATAAAAATATGAAAAAGCTCGTAAGAAGGGTTCCCAGATTAGGCACTGAGCTTTGAAATTCAGTCATGCACAGTTTTGTCATCTGAGAAAGCAGCAAGGTTTGTTCTGTTTTGTCTGTGGCTTCTCCAGAAGAAGGAGGCGGGAGCCTCTTCCTTAGGCATTACTAGAGGAGTAGAAAGGCCTCTGGTTTTCAAATCTCTCCGGCTGATACCAAGCAGATGCCTTTCAAGATGTTTTTCTTAGGACTGTACTTACATTGAATCAGCCTGTAACTAAAAAGGATGTAAGGAGTGTTGGAAGTGTTGCTGAGGTTGGCTTAGAAAAGCCTCCAAGTCCCTTAAGTCTGTCCTCAGCCCTGACACAGCTACTTTGGCTTCCCAAGCCCGGTGAAGTTAGACTGACCCCGTCTGGACAGGGCCCACTGTGGCCCAGCAGCGCAGACTTGCTCACCTTCGCTCAGCCCGCTTCACTTTTTCTACCACGTTTGAAATGGTAAGGGTGACGCCAGTGTTGCTTCCCACTACCAGACTACTAGAACTCATTCTCTCTTCCTTGTCAGTCTGCAGCAAGGCTGTACAAGTAACTTTCAAAATTTTGTGCTCTGTTATTAACCATTAATAGTGGTAAAACCGTTTTGTACTTTGTGTCTTTTCATGCTTTGTTTTCTACATCAAGTTCTCTATCCCTTTTTATTTTTCTTTAATGGTCGGTTTGCTTTCAGGAGGGGTTTGACTCTGCAACTTCTAATGTATATGCTGCTTTCCTGAACACTTCGGGCTGACTGGCCGTTGGTTTACTTGTCTGTTAAATGAGAATAATTGACCCATCAGATACTGCAAGGTTCAACCCATTAATGTGTGTGCACTCTGCATTCGTATTTTGGGAATGCTTTTCTTCTGTTTGAACATTTTAAGTCTTGCCTAAACAACCAAGTTTGCAGCTTCTAATTCAGGCTGTAAACACTGGCTTTGTAGCTTTATTTACCGTGCTGCGGTAGAGAAAAGACGGAGCATTCCCTGCGAGGTTGTACCGTCAAAAGCTTGTTCAGCAAGTCTTGATTGCCTTTCTTTTTCTGTCTCTCCTTCTAGAAACGGCTTCCCAAAGCAAACGGCTGCTCAGCTGATCCTGAAAGCCATCTCCAGCTATTTTGTGTCAACAATGTCCTCTTCAATCAAGACGGTGTACTTCGTGCTCTTTGACAGTGAGAGTATAGGGATATACGTGCAGGAAATGGCCAAACTAGATGCCAACTAAGCCTAGAAAGCTACAGTACCAGCCCCCTCTTCTGCCCATCGTCCTCCCCAAATCCTTAACTCATTGTGAAGCGGAGCACCCCTTATTTTAAATTTTGCTCATCTAGGGGAATAAAGGTGGGGTTTTTGTTGGGTTTTCGTTTTGTTTTGGGGGGGGGTGGTGTTTGTTTTGGTTTTACTTTCTAAAATGTTTTCTGTTGGCACTGATAGTTGGCATTACTGCTGTTAATGCACTGTATACCAGGCATCGTCTGAACTTAGTGTAATCTAGGAGATTTTATAGTTTTATTTTAATGAAGTATGGATTGAAGCAGAAAGCCGTTAGGAGTATGTAGTCTTTTACTTGTGAAAGAAACAGGCCGACCCTATTTTGTAACTGTGTTGTGGTGCTTTATCAATACATCGAGTGGCGTTCCTTTCATTTTTTAAAAGAACAGATGCTATAAACCTGATTTGTGTTTGTTTATTGTCTTAATGATAAATCTGGAAGAAAAAATACAGAAACCCTGTTGTCCTTAATTATATTTACAATTTTGAAATTGTGTGAATTGATTTAGTAAAATGTTTGAACTGTTGCTGTTGGTGTACTTGAATTAATTTTTCCCTTAAGCCTTCATTTTCTAAATTCTGAAAAGTTAGCTGTGAGAGGGATGATAAAACACCAGATCTGAACCAGTGGCCTGGAAGCGTGTTTGGAGATGCTGGGCCTCTTGCCTGTGCTGGCTGGAGGCGTGCGTGCCCAGCGACGCTCGCAGTCGGATCTTTTTCCAGTGAGCATTCAGACTTCGCAGTTGGTGCTTCAGATCTTCCTGTTCAGGATCTGACTTAATTGGCTGTTTGGTTTGGGAGGTTGAAGCCTTTTAGATCAAGCAAGGCCTAGGATTTTTTTGAACTAGTTCCAGTCATTTAATATTGGCCTGTTTGAAGCCATTTTGTATTTTTTTCCAAATATTTATGAGCCTGGTTCGTATTGGTTGCCATATCATTTGCACAGCTGAAATCCATACCAACATAAACCTTTACGGAAGTCACTTGTTTTTGTACTTTGAGAAAGAAGAGGTTACGCGTTCAAAAGCTATTGCATATGAATGCTCGCTCTGAAGAGGAAGCTCTTCCTTTGAAGTCTTTAGCCTACTTTCTAGATAGTAGGCATACGTTTTCCATCTCTGTTGAAAACTTCATTTGCTGATGAAAGAGTACTTCACATCCACTCTGGATTGATCCAGAGCAATGAGCGGACCAAAGCTGACTGACTTTTCCGTGAGCTCAGGAATACCAAATAATAAAAAAGTGTAGCTTAAGCTCCTGCAGGAGTTTGGGTTTTTTTGTGTAGAAGTCCAGATACCTGCAGCTTTCAAGTGGACTGCTGTAGAGGAACAGCAGCAGCAACAACAGAAGGTAAAATGTGAAATAACAGTGTTATCTGAACGCATGCACAAAGTTAAAAGGAGAAAAGGGTAAGTTAATTTTGTGCCTCAAATGCGTCAGGTGTTTGACCATACTATGGGCTCAAACTTCAAATTTTTAACTGGCCAGAATGCGTCTGGTACCGTTCTTCAAAGACAGCCGTTCACGTGGCAATAAATGAAGTAAGGTGCAGTTCTTCAGCATTCAATTGAGAAGTGTGTGTCACTGCAGTTGCATTGATTCTCATAAAAGAAAACCGAAACTGCACTTTCCACAAATTTCACTAGGTGTCACTCAAAGGATTGAAAAAATAGGATAAAAGCACAGCTGAGCAGGTACCTGAGGAAACGCTTGGTGTGAGAAGGGTCCTAATTTTTTCAGCACAGAAGGGGATTTTTAACACAGAAGGAATGTGCACATCAAAATGAGTGTACAGATTACAGCTTCTTGGTCTCTGCACTGTAGAATTTACTATACTGTGTAAAGTCTCACTTTTTTAAAGTCTCAAAATTTTAATGTCAGCAACGGGAAAAAAAAAGGGCTTGTCTACCAGTATTTTCAGAGAAGTACAGCCTCCAATGGCATTTAATAAAACTCTCTTTTACACCGTTACACCATTCCGGGAGGGCCAACTTTTGTCTTTCGACTAGAAAATCCCAAAGCAAACTGCGTTGTAATTCAAATCACATGGACTTGCTTCTTCTGGCCTCACATCTCATCTGCTTATTCAGCTGCTGGCTCCATAAATAGCTCCGTTGATTTCATTGGGATTGCTTGTGATGTGCCATTTGCTTTGGTCGGATTCAGGGCCTTTTGCAAAAAAAAAAAAAAAAAAAAA
>NW_008796044.1:15949336-15995035 GCF_000699145.1 Aptenodytes forsteri
TTTTTGTTTTCCCTTTTTTTTGGGCGGATTTAGGGGCTTTTTCAAAAAAAAAAAAAAAAAAAAAAACCCAAGAAAAAAAGGGCGATGGACACCTCCCACCTGATGAGAGTCTGAGCTCTCAGCACCATGTCCCAGCGTGACCAAAAACAGTTATCAAGGATTTTTTACATTGCCTAGAACAAGGAAAATGCTCTGCTTCCCATGGCGAGCAGGACCACGGCCCGAGAGCTTTCAGAAAGTCTCTCTTCTCCTTCTAACTCATCGCTGTGGACCATGTTTTGCTCCTGTGTAAAGTCATTTGCAGCGTTGAAGCTGGTCTGGCACCACTGTATTCTCCTTCCGTACAAATGCCAGAGCATCCTCTTCTTTCTCATTCAAAAGCCGGTAAAGCCTCAGTGTGTTCAGAGAATACCGCGATTCTGTTGCTTTGACCCAGCCTGTTCCGCAGGTGACCTCAAACCACTGCACAGCTGGTCCCCGCCGCGCTTGCAGCGAGGTGAGTCTGCCCGGAGGAGGAGCGAGCCGGTCCCTGACATGGCCCTGCCTCTCAGTCCGGGTTCGCCCACGTTTCCCCGCAGCCTGAAGAATGCTGCTCTGAGGTCCTGAAATCCAGCGGGCTCTGCCAAGACAGCCGGAGATCCCAGAACAAGCTTGAACTCGGCCACGTGGGGCAGCCCGAGTAGATTATGGCATGTATTCGAGAACCTAAAAAGTAACGTATCAGGTTACAGGCGTAACAGGAAAAACAGGAGAAGAAATTCCTGTTAACATGTGCGCTGCGGCCAGGACAACGCTGCTTTGGGAATCTCCCTAGCATTTTGCTTGTTGTAGCTGAATGTGCAAGCTCCATTTGCAAAAAAAATAATTAGTCACACTTTGGGAAGGCCACGTATGGAAAGTCTCGGTGAAAGTGCCTTTACAGCTTGTTCTTCTATTGGTGAGTCCATTATGGGTCTTATCTGAAAACAACGGTTAAAACAGACAGTCTCTCTTTAACTGTTTCAATACTTTAAAAGGTTAAAAGCATTTTGTGGCCAGTAGCATTTTCAATTCACTGTTTCAAATCCTGCTCTCCGCTAATATTCTGCTTTTAGTCCACTGTCTTTTTCCACAGTAGAAGAGAAAATTCATTGTAATACTGTCCTTAGGGTGCATCAAATTGTGTAACTTTAGAAGTTCCCTCGGATTTTACAGCCGATCATCCTCCCAAAGCTTTTCTCATTCTAAGTTGTCAGCCTGTATGATTTGTTGAGCTGGTATAATCATCCTTCCCCATTCACGGTCAGGTTGCCAGGCTGGGTTATAGCCGCAGTTAGCTGTGGACAGAAGTGTTACCGTGTCCCAGAGCGGAACTAAGCAAAAACTGTAAGTTTGGGGTCATTTCCCCCCGTGGTGAGGAAGAGTTCGTAACCATGCTGTAGCTCACCTGCCTCTTTGAATCCTTGTTTCCTGAAGTCCATTTTTTTTTTAATCCTGAAAAATAGGAACAATGAATAACAACATTTGTATAACCTTTACTTTTCTAAAACAATCTGGGAAGGGCAGATTATTTGCTAACAATAACGCGGATGTGTCTTCTGGATGATTAGTGCACTGACGGACAGGTTAGACTTCCAGTCTCATGTTACATTCCACGGAAATCAGCCCTCCATACTTCACAGTTAATTTAAGATTCAGTAACAAATCCTGCTGCCTTTCCTTCAGCTCCTTTCTGGCTATCAACTTTTGGGAAATTTGGACGCAGCGTTTCGGCAAATTCAGAGGTACACCACCCTGCAACCGAGATTGGGGCACCAGTAAAAGTAAGGTGGCCGAGCGAGGACAAACCCCGACGGGAGGTACAGAAATAGGGTTAAGGCTTTCCCCGCTCCGATCCCTGTTTGCAGCCTGGGGACCCCATTGCCCCCCGCTTTCAGACAAGCAGGCAAGCAATGGGCAGGATGGCACCGCAGTCCTCGCGTTTGGCTCAGAGGTCTAAGGTCTTCCACTGTACTTTTTGTCATCAGTCTTTAAACTTCTAGGATAATTAAGAACAAATAATTGTTCTAACTGTTTAAGACCGTCTGCCCCCCGTCCCTGCCCTGAAGGTGGTGGCCATCTTTACACCTTACTGTTACAACCGTGCTCTGAAACTCATCCCCTGGGTAAAGCAAGCCCTGCTGGCAAGGTTACACTGGAAGAGGTCCCATTTTCTGGCCATTAGGACATGCCAATATTTTACAGCACTTTACAAAGAGAGGTCTGACATCTGGTGAGAATGGTGGGTTTCCTCGTAATGCTTCATTTAGCTGGTTATTTCCAGATTATGTTGGATTTCCATTTGCTGCATGTACATTTTCAAAGAAATGCCTGCAGCTAGCATCTTTAAGTGGCATTATAACCTCAAACGTCAGCTACAAGACACACACGATGTTACTTTCCGAGCCCACATTCAGTTGCTCCTTCACTGTTTTTCGCCAGGTATTGATCATTCTTCCCACAGACTGGATTAATTAGCACTCCGATCATCTGTTGAATGATCTCTCTTCTCTGCTACAAATTGAGAGGGCATCGCGTAGGCTCCCTCTTAACTATCACACTGCAGAAATATGATGTGCGGCGTGGTAATGAATGCACTGATGGGGCAGCGGCAGAACATCTGTTCTCCAGAGATTTGTCATGAACAAATGCTTCCATGTACAAGATTTCATCATAATTATAAAATGTCATTAAAGGGCTCATTAGGAGCAGCATCAACATAATTATAAGCATAATATGAAAATATAAAAAGCTAGGTATTAATAGCTAGATAGGAGAGCTTGTAATCTTTCAGCCTCCGAACGTACTAAAGAAGAGTCACTAAAATGGCTATGTATTTGTACGAGTGCGAGGAAGACTGGAATCAGACTCATTAGGTGTGAGCAAAGCACTTTTAGAAATGCTTTTTTCAGTCAAAAGGGGAGTCGGGAACCTTTCTATTTGTAAAAATCTCCAAAAACATCCATCCATCCATCCAATAATCTAAGAGATTAAGAATTCGGACAAAGTACCCCAAAAGGGAAGATAACACAACACAGACAAAATGTAGGTACCACGCGCAGGCTGAAACAGTGTTAGCCAAACAGGCAAAAGTTTGCAGAAAAATAAGGCTCTGATTTTCCAGCATTCATTAACACCAAGTTTTTGTGAGTTCCCTTCCCCTTGATCCTAGCTAAAATTGGGTTTCCTAGCCTGAAAAATAACATTGACAGGAGCTGCAGGTGCCCGGGTACTTGAAGATCAGGTCTGTAGCCTGTGGTAACTACTCACATACTCTGCTCTACGATGGTTTTACAGAGGACAGTAATACCTACAGTTGTAGCAGCGACTCAGAGGCAGCAGCGTAATTGACAGGCCTGAAGAGTGCAGGTAAGTAGAAGGACTGTATTTATATCCCTGGCATGAAACCCAATGGGAACCGGGCTATCGCACACTGGCTAAAGTGCTTGAAAATTGCCACCGATTCCTTTTTGTGTCGAGTTCCTCAGCGATTTAGTTCATTCCTCCATAGAATTCTACTTAATGCCTCCACAACTCATGTTTAACCATTATCACTAGCAACCCGCTCGTAAATGCTTCTTCCTTGTCAGATTCCACGCACAGGAATCAAGGGGAGATGATGCTGCTGTTTCCTAACACAAAGGAAGGAGCGACAACGTTTCACAGCGTAGCCTACGAAATCCCAACTCTTCCACACTTTTTCACCAGCCTGGTGAACGGAAGAAATCTGATATTTTTGTACTTTGAAATGACTAGCCTTTCTTAGGCTTAGGAGAATAAATTAAAGTTGAGCCAAAGTATGCCTCAGCTGCAGCAATGGGCAGATTGATTTGCTTTCCATCTGGGAGATTAAATTCCACTGCCAAAAAAATGGCACCAGCATAATTAGCTGTCAGTCAAGTTGCAAAGAGACAGACTATGTGGGATAATTGAAAGGCCTGCAGCTTCTCATTACATACTACAGTAGCCCTATTTGCAAATTTCCACCTTGAGGAGGTTCTCCGAACGTGGTCAGGATTGTACTTATTCCTCCTGGCACATTCTTCTGAAGTGAAACAGGAGCATTGTGCAGGGATGGATTAATTTTAAGTAACTTTCGCTTAACCTAAGTTGGTTATAATATATTTGTCAACAGCCCCTGACAGCTCCACTAGGCTTTAATTGCAAGCAAATCCAAACAGCTAGAAGGAAATGGTAGGTCTTCAACTCCGGTTATGCCCAGGAGACACCTTTATAGGCACAAAAATCACCTCCCTCCTTTTTTCTTCCTTTTCTCTCCATGCACTACCCCTCCCTCGTGAATTCTCTTATTCAGCAAATTGTAATTCATAATGAACCTATCAGTATGCTATATTACAAACATCTATGTTTCATGAAACAATCAGCTCATTTTTTCCTCCCCCATTTCATGAGGCTTGAGCATGCTTCAGCGATTGCCGAGTGTACAAGGAAGGTTAGGAGAGACGAGTAGCTCTGATGATCGGCCTGAGCCTTGCTGGAGGCTGCGGGGTCATCTTGGCAGCGGGGCAAGAGGAAAAAAGGGCCCTAAGAGTGAAATACATTACAGCTTTCATCCTAAAACCATAGGGAATATGTAAAACAGATTTTTCTTCTGAGTATAATGGGAGCCAGCACTGACTGCAGTCTTCTTTGAGGGCAAGATGTAACTTTCCATCGCTCTTCCCCAGTAACTTCCTTACTCACTGATAAAACGAAGAGCATTAGGTCCATCGCGCTCGCCAATTCCCCAGTTTTTAACAAGAGACAGTTATTGCCAGCTCTGGCTGAACGCCTCGGCCATCCCTTGCTCCCCGGGGGAGGAGGCAACTCTGCCGCTTGCCTTACAGCTGGGCGTTATCTGATCACGCCTGCACTAATTGTGGTTTTATGTCTCCGAGGTGGGAGGGGACGGGGGAGATTTTCTGGGCTTCGCCTGCTTTCGCCGGCGTCAAAGTTCTCCAAACCAGAAAAGTTTTTCTGCTTCCCACAGAAGAGGGAGCCAGCGTCACACCTCCCAGATGGCTCCGAAACCTCGGAGCTAATAAAGCCCAGCCTAATACACTAATAACTCTTCTTAAACCAGAGCTTTCATTATAAAGTGTAATTTATGTTCACCTTTAAGAGCACCACAAACCTGAGCCCTCTTACAGGCACAGATTTGCCTCTTGCCTCCCTGCAGCACTTCCTCGAAGCTGGGACTGTTTCCAGACCTGACGGGACTCACTGGTGTGAACTGGGAGCCAAACTGGGGACAGAACAGGTGGTTCATAAAATGACTAAAGCTGAAGTAACTAGCTTGCTGCTGTGATGTGGTAGAAGACTGGCTTGGCACAAAAGAGCAAGACAGAAACTGCGGAAAATGGTGTGAAACTATTTCTGATTATTCAGGCTCCATCAGAAATATAAACACACCAATCTACCTCTATGTCTAGAGGGAGCAAGTCAGGATTTAGTACACCGCCAGGTCTCACGCTGGCTTATCCTCATGTATGTTAGGAAAGGGAAAATTGCCCCTCTTGTCTGTGCACAATGCCTCTTTATGATTTATTAGGCAGTCCTCCTTTTTTGCCTCAATTACTCACTTCAAAAGGGGGTGGAAATGGGACATTCCTAGCCCTAATACTAAATGCATGTAGTCAATAAAAAAGAAAAAACGCTGAAAAATGTTTAAAGGGAGGGTGCTTAAGTTATTGCAGCCCTTGGGAGCATTAATGTATGTGCCAACAAGTTACTGTATGTGGCTTTAACATGCTTATTTATTCTGCTGCGCAATAAAACTCTGTCTTAAATAGTGCCAAAACCTGTTTGCCATGGCAACCCCTCATCACACATGTGTTCCAGTAGTACTTACAAGCACCTTCTTAAAGAGAAATACACAGCAGGATGAATGGCTTGTGACCTTCAGGGCATTTTACAAAGTTTTAAGCACCCAAGTAAATATTACTTTGGACTGGAACATTTCTTGCAGGTATTTTTTTTTTTCCTGAGTAACTCTTTAAGCAGCGAAGCAAAGCCTGTTCCTTGCTCACTTCTCTCCAAGTGGAGCTCTAATGACTTGGACAAAGCACAGAGCCTGATTTTTACCTGGCAGGTCTCAGGTGTTGCCAGTTGGCTGGGGAAGCACGGTAGGAATCAGCTGGTCTTCTATAGTTTCGAGAGAACTGCAGCTGTTCCTGGTGTAATTAGTCATCCTTTGTACTGGCACAAGAAAAATAGATGTTTTCCCTCCTCCTAGCCGCACTAAATGTTTGCTCAGTCTGGCCACTGGCCTTTAAATCCAAGTGTGCACGTGTTCATAATAAAGCCACATAATGCTAATGTTGCAGAACTGGTGAGTGTAAGTGCCCAGCCCAGGAAAGGGTTTGAGCCTGGGTCCTTTTTCCACTGCTTAATTTACTGCTGTGCCTTAATGAAACTACAGAGACAAGCTCATTTCTCACAGCATGGGGAGATGCATCCATGGATCCTAGCAGCAAATTGCATTAAGTGGAGTAGGTACAGATTAGCCTGCTAAACCGTCCTCCAACTACAAGACTCTGCAGCGTGGGAATCCCTGCAGAAAACCAGGTTCCTCGGATTGCTCCCTTCCTAGCTGTCTGACCATGATATCTCAGCTAGACACAGCACTAAACAGAGGACCAGTTCCACAACCTTTCCACATACAAATTCCCAGTGGCTCAACAAGCAAAGCCTCATCAATAGTGGCCATCTTTTTTTATCATCGTTGGCTGTTCTGCCAATGCGTCTGTTGCACACAAGCAGCAGCAGCAGAAGGAGCGGCCAGGCAGGTTCTGCCCAGGGAGCGGGGTATCAATAGTGGCCATCGTTGGCTGTTCTGCCAATGCATCTGTTGCACACAAGCAGCAGCAACAGCAGAAGGAGTGGCCAGGCAGGTTCTGCCCAGGGAGCGGGGTTGCCTCAGGAAGGTTTAATTGCCAGGAGTTACCCCATCTGCCCTTCCCTCCTGCCTTCCTTCTCACCTACTTCCTTCTGTGGGGTTCACACTCCTTCCCTTCCCTTTTCATTTCCAAGTGTTATTTCATATTTCCTAAACTCTTTGCAGGTCTGTACACTAGCATACTGCACTTTTACTCCCCGGGGCTTGGAGAGGGCAGGGCTGGGTCTGCAGCGCAGCCCTCCACGAGCTGAGGTGGCTGAGGGCATCAGATACTGCTGGAGGAGCCTCTCAAGCAACTACTCACCATCAGCTGCAAGGACCCCACACATCAGCACAGCCTGAAAAGCCCTCTCAGCCCCCATGGAGAATTCCCAGGAAATCACCACCATCACTGCCTAAGTGGGAGTCCGTGCTTGAGACATACCTGAGGACATGCCCACCCCACTGGACTCAACTAATAAGATTGCTGGGGGGAAATCAGAGGTATTTTAGTCCTCTGGCATCATATCATTAATTTCTCCACAAGAAAATTCAGTTTAATCCTTACAAAAAGAAATCTCTGAACATTACCAGCCTCTCCTGGGCCACGTGCTTTCTCTAGAGCTAAGAAACTCCCCTTGCTCCATTGCCCACTTTAGGTGTCCCTGTCCCAGGCCCTGCCGCAGACTGCGGTGGGAGGGAGAGGGCTGGTCCCAGCAAGGCATAGGGTACACTACCAGAAACGGTTGCAGAGACATTCTTTCTTGTAGCCAAGTCCAGGGAAAAGATCTCTCCAGCACCTGGGAAGGAAATCCTAGAAAGCACCAAAAACCAGTTGTTTTAAAAATAAAGAGATGTACATAAAGCAAGAAAAGAAAACAGTCTATTCTTAATGCTCCATTATTAACGGTGCTCAGTAAGGGATTTTCTGCTTTGCTGGAGCATGTAACAGGCTTAAATAAGAATCCCTATCACAATATAACGTTGTAATTATGCAGATAATATTTTGGTTTTGTAATGACAACATAAATGCTCACAAACTGCATTGGTTACACATTTCTATAAATAACAGAGATGTCTCTCAGTTTGCAGTTCAATAAAGACCACAAGCGTGTCACCTTGACAAACTACTAACCATTTAAGACTCCAGGCATTTAATAGTGTTGTCCTGTTGTTTTTAGTGAGCCTCTCAGCTACTGGCTCCTGCCACGATTCCTGAAGCAGTTGTGCCAGGGAAGAATGATGATTTCCTAGCCCCATGCTATTAGTTAACCATTTCCAGCCTGTATCGTTAGCAAATTTCAGCACTAGCTCAGGTGCATCCTTTTGATGCTCAGGGAACCTGTAGGAAGAGAGCTGTCCTGGGGACTGCTTTCAAACATTTCAGTTTTGCTCTTTATCTCCCAAAACAACAATACCACTCCTAGCAAAAAAAATGCAGATGAAATATTCTGCTTTTCTTCTGCCTTTCCTCAGTGACTGCTCATGTTTGTGACCTCAGTGACCAACATGGAACACAGCCCTTGCATGCCTGCAAATGTGACAGGACGTAACTCAAAATTTCCAAATATACAGAAATAAAATGTAACAGCTCTGTACAGTAAATGGTTCCTTCTGGTAAATTGTGACCTGCTTCTGTGCTATTGCAGCAAATGTGTGTTTTACTACTCTGGCAGTGGGATCGATCCCTTCCACGGTAAGTCTTGTAAACAGATAGATTCCTTGCTGGAGAGCTGATTTTTGATCAACTCCGTGTGAGTTAAAATTTGTGCTGAAATGTCCTATTATGAACAGTTCTGTCATGTCTTACAGCTTCCTAAATCCCAACTGGAAAACGTCTTGATATTACACTGGTGTCATCAGTTTAGAAGAACATAGAAAGTTAAGCTTATTGAGCTGCAATTTTGCAGTGCATTTGCAAAATTCAGAAAAAGTTAATGTGTTATTTCTCCTAAAAGCAGGCACTGAAAACACACACTGATCTACTTGTGCATGTGTTTACAATTATTTCTGTACATTACTGTGTCCAAATAGCTGTTAGAAAAATTTCCAAGCTAGTGTGTATATGTTTAGCTTTACTCAAATTCCCATAAATGCATAAGAAATCTCTCCTGCCTAGAGACTTTTGAAAACGTAGTTTTAACTGGAATCAAATATCATGAGTGATACCTATTACTGCATCCTGCTCGCCTATTCCATTATAACTTGGAGGCATCGCAATATTTTGTGTCATTACATAGTGCTGGAGGCATGAAAGCTCTCCAGGCTGATTAGCATCTTAAAATTTCTCACACTAAAGCACCTAATCCATCGGAAAGGACTGTTAGGTCTCGGCTGATCATTCATTTGTCTCATTGAAACCCTATGACTCCATTTTAAGAGCTTTTTTATAGACTCGTATAAAGGAGAAAGTGAACTTTTTAACATGTTTGCACTCCACTAAGTCAATACACATAAAAAGAAGTACAACTGGGGTTCCTACATGGATATATGGCCCAGACGTGCTAAGCTGGTAAATAGATACAGCTACTAGTTAGGCAAGAGATTAACTTTTTGATTTCCTTTTCTTCACTTTGCTAACTTCTTCCTAGAGAAGCGAGGGGCATCCAGGAATGTGACAGTAGGATGAGCCAGATCCCAGACTCTCCAGACAGATGTCTTACCCAGTAAATGCATATGTGAATTTTTTCCCTAAATTATTCTCTTGGAATAGTCCACATTACTCTGGTTATCATTTTGCTGTTGCTTATCCGTCCTTTGAATGCCAGTCCAAACCCAGCAGCATTTAGCAGGATTCCCACAGCACTGTCACTACTGACCCTGTAGGACCTTATATGCAACTTAAAAGTAACAAGCAGCCTCTGTCCCAACAAGTTTATCTTGGAGCACGTTGCCCAGTTACCTGGTAGGTTGGTCACAGAACAGGGGTAAGGATTAAGGGTATATTTCTCCTACATGAAGGCCTGGTGCACTTGGCCATCCTGCCGCCTATATATCTAATGATAGTTTGTAAAGCACGGTGGAGTGTTTGACCATTCCATTTACTGTGTGCATTACAGAGCATCTTCTTCTCCCCAGCACCTCTGGTACTTGTCCAGATCCTTCCCACATCAATACAAAGAGCTGAGTCATGTGAGAGAATAAAATCAAGTTCTCCCCACTGGTGGTGTTGGAGGCACTTGGCCCCCCTCTCTGATGCCTGTGAGATGGTAAGAGAAACTTAGAGGAAGCAAGACAAAAAATCTCAGCAGCTGCAAGATGCAGCAAACGAAAGGAACATGTTTTTAAATAGAAACCATCAGTACCAATACAACTGTCAACTGCACTTTGCCCAAAAAGTGAATTTTTATTAAGCTCTGTAAAAGCTTCTAAATCTGAAACTTTAAAAGCATTTTTCTGTTTAAAATGAAAGTTTAAAATGGCAGAGCTTTATTGAAAGTTAATGTTAAAGCAAGAGTTTCGCCAAGAGAATCACTGAGATGAATACTGTTATTAATTATTATTTAAACATCAACGTCTTCAATAGTCTTTCAAAAACTGTCTGAAATAGTACAATCAGGATCTCCCAGCCAGATGGCTAACGAAATAGCATCAGCCAGCCTTTCCCACAGACTATTACCTCCTTCATAGTCTGTAACTTCCAAAAGATCCACATCGCTGACAAATTTTAAGAAAAAAGTTTAATCCAAAGTTAATGACATTGGTATAGTACCATTGATCGCTCAGTTTGCAGGAACCTTAGTGGCATTTGGGAAGTAATGAAAGAAATATGGAAAAGCTCAAAGGACAGCCTGAGGCCATTATCTCAGGCCACATAAATCAATGCAGTTCTTCACTGTCTTTAGGTCTGAAGAACCTTTTTGCTTCTTAAAAATCCAGAGCTGAGCTATGCAGCCAGGAAGTAGGGACTGAGGGGAGGTGACAGCACAGTCAAGCGATGGATTTGTCAAGAAGCCTAAATTGGGCAGAAAAGGCAAAGAGGAAATCTCAGGACTTCAGTCATCCTTCACAGCTGTTAATCCCGCATCACTACGAGTAGTTCCCGGTGGTTCTTGTCATCCACTGAATCACAGGGCCAGGCTTTGTGGGGTGTCCAGCAGGCAGCAGAGAAGGGATCGCAGAGGATCTGGTACAAGGAAGAAGCCTCCTGCATTTCCAGCTTCCTCAGCAAAACAGTGACCTCATCCACAAGCCAGTGGGAATCAGCCAAAATCCTTCAGATGCTCTTTGGTAAGGACCTCTCTGGTACTGTCCTCATAGGCCCAGTCACTTCCCCACCCCCAGCTATGTTTTAAGAAAATTCAAATAATAAAATCCAGGCCCGGAGTTGGTACATCCTACAAGTTCAAAGCATACAGACTCATCTTCTGTTTCTAGATTTGAGACATTGTGCTGTGTTTTCTGCATGGTTTCTTCCAGCTCTTGTTCACACTTCATCATCCTGCCTTGGCTGTTGATAGCCCTGTGGAAATGAGCCTGAACTAAAGCAGAGGTCCTGGGATTTTCCGTGGCACGCTTCGCCAAGCTTTCCTGCCACCTTCTCTCCTCCAGCCTTTCTATAATCTTGTCCCTTTTAATCTAGGCACATTTGGGATCAGATGTGATCCCAACATTAGATCAAGGGCATAATTTGGCCTTGACAAGGAGCTGACTTTTGCTAGGACTGGTTGGAACAGTTCAAGACAAGGTAATTTTGAACTGCAGAAGAACTGGGAAGGGAAGCAGCAAAATAGGAATAAACAGTGGGAGGAACACACAGAGAAATGAAAGAATGAACGAGCAACAAGGAGGAAGGAAAAAAAACAGAGGAAAGTATGAAAAAAATAAAGAAGGAAAGAAAATCTAGGGGGAGGTGTACAGAGATTCAGAAAGTCCAGTTATATTCAGAAAAAAAAAGAAAAACCCTCACGGCAGCTAACACAATCAAAGGAAAAGTTGTGAGCTGTCTCGGATGGTGTTTCAGCTAAAACCTTCAAGTTGTTCATTTTTTTTTGTTTTCTTGAAAAGTATACACATTAGTCCAAGCTGTCTGAAGGGCGGTGAAAGCCACAGAATCCCCAGCCATCGCCAAGCATCATCTTTTCCTAAAAATACTGTTCTAGGCTGTTATTTATTTGACCAAAGAGCTGAGAACATTTAAACCAGAGGGAACCACAGGCTAGAGAAAATGCTTATTAAAAACAGCCTCAAATTATATGTATAGTTTGATACTGTGTTTTTAAAGCTATATAACAATAATTCAGCTCTTTCAATAGAGTCAGGTTATGCTGCCTGGCAAAACACCCTGGACAAAGGCAATGTTTCCATAGGGGACACTTTCTGATCTTGTTCTTCTTGGACTCTAACAGCATACCGTACACTTTCTTTGGATCACCCTACACCTTACTTACACCAGAAGACAGCAAGAATTGCCACATCCCATCCGCACACCTGCAAGAAAATAAGGAAACTTATTCTGAGGAGGGATGGGTTTTACTCTCCAAGCAATAGTTTATGCCTACCCATTGACTGCTTGAAGACAGCTATCCCCATGGGCTTATTTGAAAGGCTTTGCTTTCAAAATATGGGTGCAAAAAACACCAGTCATGATGATCTTCCTGGAAATGAGGGCAGAAATTTATGCTGTCCTCTCCTTTGACACTGCAGTGAGAAATACCCTAGAAACTCCTGTTTTATTACCATGAAATGAGAGTTCAAGGGAGGAGGTGTGTCAAGACAAGCAGACCTGCAGCTGCTGGATCAAGATAAACAAGTACGCAGCAAGAGAAAAAATGTTCATTAGTATGCCTAAAATTTGAGGGAACCCAACTGCATTGCCCTGCTCCACAGGTTTTATATCATATCCATAACTGTATTAAGAGCATAACTGCTGATTAAAATAACCCAGAGAATTAGGTACTTACATAGTTTGATAGACTTGGACCTTAACTTCTTGATGGCAACATTTCCATTTTGTAAAATAGGGATATAAACACAACTCTTGCCTCACAGAAAAAAAAACAAAACCAAAAACCACATTACTTATTCTCCTCTGCCTGGAGAGAAGACCTGGGAGCCCCAAACCCATCGTTGAGCTATGCCAAACAACCAACAGACAAGATTTCCGGTCATGGGCAAATTTGCTGTGGAAGATTGGAGGTGGACAGTGCCCAGCCTTAGAAACTGAATGACAGACATTGTGAGAGCAACAGTAACGCAGACTCCCAGTGCCTACTATATCACGTTCAAATATATTGAAATCAGCTGTCAGATATAAAAGGGGTTTGGGAGCATTGGTATGCAGAGTATGTTCTCCAAGTCTATACCAAGCTAAAGTTTTGCAGGGAAATCTTGATTTATGTATCCATATAGTGCTGAATTGGCCTCATCACCCAGAGGTTAAGGGAATCTTGAAATAATTGCAAGCTTCTTATATAACTGGGGATTTTTTTTTTTTTTTAATTCCCCCCTCCCCCCAAAAAAAAAAAAAGTTCTGGAAGCTTCTGCTTCCACAGGATCTGCAGACCCTTCCAACAGCAGGCTAATTAGCTTCTGATTCCCCAAGTCTTAAAAGGATGTCAAGAATAAAAGGACATCAAGGTCTTTGGGTGAATGAATACAGGATGGCAAGCCATATGTAAGCAAAATGTTTAAGTGGTTCTACTGTTACCCTAACTCCTAATGTGCTTTGGAAGACCTGGTGGAGTTTCAGTTATGATAGGCAATTTGACAACAATCTGAAATATGCCATATCCAAAATAAAATCTGTGACACAACAAACAGTCTAGGCAGCAAATACAATGTTTGCCCATGTGTTATGAGTTTGAACATGTGGAGCAGCATAAAATGAGAATTTGAAATGCTTTAGAGTTTAACTTTATTACCTCACTCAGTGCCTTGTTAACTAGGCGTAATTTTAATCAGCCAACTGTTCTAATTTAGTTGCAGCAGAATTGTCTTCTAGGGGATGGTGGGAACTACATGTCACTGCCACATTACGTTTATTCAAGGAGCAGCATTCCTGGAGCGCTTGTCATTCTAAATGACTTTGTTTCAGAAACAACGGGTAGTATAATTTTATCCAGCCCTGATGACAGTCTTGAGATCCACTTCACCATATTTCTCACAATGACCGGATTCTCAGAGATCCAAGTTTCTAAGCTGTTCATTTCAGCAAGATCACCATGACTCTGCTCCCATCTTGCAGAAAGGTCAGAAGAGAAAGCCACCCTGAAGACAGCTCTTGGGCCAAAACACTTAGACCTTTCTATCTCTAACTTCCCTTAACCCTAAATGGCGGTTTTCAAGCAGCTCTTTTCTCCCCCTCCCCTCCTTTATTAAGACAACCTGTTTCTTTTTAATTAAAAAAAAGCCAGTGCCCTCCTGAGAGATAAACAAAAGGGAGGGGGAACCACAGCCAAGTGAACAGGATCCACTCTCTGATATGCAGTTTGTGCATGGTTAATGGATGTTGGGCATTAATATTTCTTACCCTTTTGTCTGTGTTCACTGTAATAGAAACCCCTGTCTAGACTGAGTGGCTACTACAAGTAATCCCAGTAATATCCAGTAAAATCACTCTGAAATGCGATAGCTATAGTTATCAAGGAGCACCAGGATTAACTTGATTGATTGAACAATGGACTTCTGGTTTTTAACA
Organism: Aptenodytes forsteri; assembly: GCF_000699145.1. Taxonomy (NCBI): domain Eukaryota; kingdom Metazoa; phylum Chordata; class Aves; order Sphenisciformes; family Spheniscidae; genus Aptenodytes; species Aptenodytes forsteri. The sequence goes on from NW_008796044.1 coordinate 15,963,871, forward strand.
TGATCTATATGTGTCCCAAAAAATTAAAAAATATACATACAGTTGTAAACCCTTCAATGCAGGGCAACTTATCATAGTCTGTAAATGTACTGACACACCCTAAAAGGAGAGAGATTAGTGCTGCTCAAAAATGAAAGGATAAATGGCAACGGCCTTAAAGAAATACTTTCACTTAACCAGCTTCTGCAAGGACAGGACATATCAACCTCTCTACTGGCAGCCAGTGAACAAACAACACATACTTGGATCAATCTTTCCTTAAAAGTCCTCTCCTGAAAATACATCACAAATGAAGATTTTTGCAGTAAGTCCAACCAAGAGAGCCATCTTCTCTTCCTAGAGCGGCCTCTGCAGTATCTCAGTAAATAACAATTTCATTGAACAAGAAGAGCTAGGTCCTACCAAGAGGTACAAGATTACACTGAATGCATTTGCTGGATTTAAATGAGTAGTAAAACTTCTAGGCCCAGGTGTAGAGCATCATCCACTTCTGTTATGTGAGCACATGATGGTTTTCTTGCTGACCTAGGTCTGCAAGTGTGCATCTGATACCTTTGCTTTGAGCTGAGATAATCTGTGGTGTGTACGGCTGATCGTTCTGAAGACTGATTCACATCAGTGAATAGTTAATTAGGCAGAGGTACAAGACCTGGAACCAGAACTCCTGCATTCATTTCCAGCTCTGCTCATAGTCCTCTTTATGAATTTGATCAAACCTTTGAGTTGTTTGTATGGGCTGGTACAAGTCTGGAAATGAGAAAAATGCTTCTATCTGGCACAATGGAGCTAACATTCAATAACTAAATACATGGTTAGGTAGAAGATGAACCACTTCTCAAACTAGGAAAGTGTCAAGCTTTAGAAAAGTTACTTGATATATCAGTTTCATCTAAGGAATTACCACCTATAGAGCTGAATTTTATCTCTAGAGTTCATAATCAATGCCCACTAAATTGAAAGGGAACTATCTTGACTCTACAGCAGCACCCAGTCATAAGAAAGGTGACAAAAATAAATATATGGTTACCAAGAGTTTTAGTACTGTGCCATTCTCTTTAGGAATTGCTTTTGGAATGACCTGGCAGGGAGGTGGGCTTTTTTGCTCATCTATGGTGTACTGATAGACAACATGATTGCAAAGGAACGGAAAACTACTTAACTTAGCAAATTCTTCTGATGTTCAGGTTATTTCTACCCCAGTTGTGCAATGACCCAAAACATTCAGTCACTGAATTTTCAAGCTCTGCCTCATGCTGTAGCAAAGAAGCAAGTTTCCTTCCCAAGTATCTCTGCCTTCCTTTTTATAATACACCTGTGAATTACATTTTCTTTGGTTCCTGCACTAAAATGGCAGAACAGGTGGTTCAGGTTTGTTTGAAAAAACAATTAAAAGAGCTCTCACTATATTGCCAGTTGTTAAGTAGCTCATACTTACTCACCTGGGACTAGTCCGCTGCAACAAGGCTGCTTGTTCCCTTTGTTTCTGTAAGTAATCCAATTTCAGCAGGGCAGAGCAGGAAAGGGAACTCCACAGAAAGTCCCTCATTCTTTTTTTTTTTTTTTTTGGTGGAAACATTTTTATTTCTGGAAGCTGGGGCCGTACCTGCTGCCCAGCTTTCCTCAAATGTTGATCAAATCCAACATTTTAAATGAGCAAGAGGTGAATGATTTAAACCACTTCCACTCCACCAGCCCCTATGGAGCTGTGACCATTTCTTAGGTGAAGACATGGTCCATGTCTAGCAAAACATGGTTAAAGAGCTTGCTGTGCTGACCTGACATTGAACCTTTCGCTGAGCCATTCTCAGTGCAGGAAAATATTTATTTTATTACAGCCCTGCAGAACTCATCCCAGTCCAGGCACCCAGATTAAGACCAAATGTGTTGAGCTTGCATTAGGTGAAGTTATGAGAGATCTGTATTTGGGATTTTATCTAACTTTGTTTGTAGATGCTAGTGGTGCTGAAATGGCACAAAATAAAAGAATTGCAATAATAATAGTTCTCATGGCGTCCTGCAGGTTCTGTTGGGGACTTCGTAAAGGGGATAGCCCTATCCTGTGTCAAATACTGTTTTCAAAGGATTATGTAACACAAGTCTCCTTGAATCCTAAGAAATTCCTTTTACAAGGAAATTCATGAGGCTCTCCTGGCTGGCTGAGCAACATCAAGCCTTTGAGTCTTGGCTTACATCAGTTCCCTGCACAATCACAGGGCCTGCAGACATCTCAAGGCCTTGCTCAGTAACAGCACTAACCATCCCTACAGCAAGAAGGAGGTGGAGGAGGGAACCTCTCCCCAGCCAAAACTGGAAAGACGTCAAGCCGTGGAGAGTTCGTAGTGGACATGTGTCTCTAGGCATAACCCAGATCTGATCTTGGGAATCCTGAAACACGATAGAAGGGACCATCTGACCTGTACTGAGACCTTAGTCTGAGATGTACAGTAAGACACTGATGAAACACACTCATACGTTTCTGATTTTCACCGCATTAATAGCTATTTCAATAGAAGTGAAAGAACTGAAATCTCCTGGGGTTAGACATTGATGAAACCATTAAAGAGATTTCTCACCAAAATTTCTAAGTAATCCATGTTCTCATGGTAACAGCAAAATCCCTGTTAAAATATAGTTGCAAATATCCTGTTTCTTTTTATTGCTGAGCTGATATATCAGACCTGGGATATGAGATATATGATATTTCCATTACAACCATAATGTCTCCTTGGGACCTATATGGTGTCACTGTGTGTTACCAGACTTCAAGAGTAATCCTGAATACAAGGATTTTATTTACTAAAATATCACGTATACCAGTTCCTGATTCATCTATTGTAATACAAAGAAAATGAAAACTAATGAAGAATAAAAGCTAATTCCAATATTTTAAAGCCCAAATGTAAATTTCAAACTTAGAAAGTGTGGTAGGGAAAAACAGAGGAAAAAAGTGTGAAATCAAAAGTTCTTTTATCTGAACACGATCACGAGAGGAATGCCAAATGAATAGCATGAGGTTTTATTAGTGTCTCTGGGCTTGTTTCTGCAACTGTGTGAAAGAAACCTTTATAAAGGAGGCATTATTTGAAGACGGCCCCCAGTTCCCATACCATTTTCCGAAAGCGTAACAATATATCACTAATACAAAAACTGAGATCTGCCACAGTATTATCTATCCGATCTATCTGGAAGTAGCTTGAGACGCAAGGAAGGGTGGTGAGATGCAGATGTTAACAATTAGCCAAAGAAGTTAACAAAACAACTTCAAACCGCAACAGTTGTTCCAGCTGAGAAGCCTGAAGTTTGAAGTGGGTATTTAGCTGTTGCTGTGTGCTCACTTCTTTTGTATGTGCTGATAGGAAGCCAGTCAGACCACAGCTGTGAAATCCCAGCTTTGGGAACCAGATCCTCCCCATCAAATCCGAGGGGCGGGAGGCAAGACTTGCATTGCAAGGGATGCCCAGTCCCGAGGCATAAATCACAACTAAAACGCAACAGGTCTTGTAAAATAGTTATTGATAAACAAAGTGAGTGATAAAGAAAAGTAAACCCACTTCTGTCAGTGGCAAAACCAGCAGTGATACAAAGGTTATGTGAATTGCTAGTAAAAAGAATTCCCCCAAATCACAACAAGTAAGGCAAATATGTGAGAAAGGATGATCAAGTCTAGAAACAGAGAGGAAATTTGCTTGTTCTACACCTCGAAATGCCACCACCTGACTGAGGTGCAGTTGCACAAGAGTATGTGGGGTTTTGCAAACACTTCATCTTCAGACTATGCTGAATCCTTGGCACCATCCATTGATCACTAGCTAGAACAGCCGAACTACAGCAGAAGGAAAATCAGGGATTTGTATTTGCTACTGACAAAAAAGTAGCAGTTGTCCAGAGCACGGGAGAGACTAAAGGCCTTCCTTCCCTACTGCAGCTGCTGGACTCCCAGCTACTGTCTCTCCACGGCAGTGGAGCTTCTGACCATCCTAGCAGGCCCATTACCTCCAGCTAAACCTGGTATTGAAAGCCAGCCTACAGATGCACCCAGGGGGATGAACATGGTTGTGTTTTCAGCCACTGAAGGCACTGCAGGTTCAAGAGCAGCCTGGGGATACTGCAGGATATAAGGGCAGTTTCTAAAGCCTGTGGGTACAAGCAGAGCCTGTGGTGCTTTCTGTGGAGCGTACGTGAGCTGAGCAGAAGCTGCTTATCACCTCTGTGAGTAAAACTCATGCAGACTGCACGTGCTGACCTACTTCTGCAGAAGTCAAAGCAGAGTCTAGTAAACAAGTAAGCTCAAGATAAATACAGCTTGCCTGCAAAGGCATGATGTCTTGGTTGTGACAAGGCTTCTGGTAATGCCCATGGCCCAAAATCTTGGGTGGGAGACAGAAACATACTGCAGTGTTCAGCCAACAAGACTCTTTGGTGACAAGCCCACAATGCAGAGCAAACCAGGGAGAGATTGGGGGTTACATGGTTGGAAGCATTAGGAGACCAGAACAACCGAGGATAGCTTGAGTGATTCTACTTATCACAGTTAATTAAAAAATCAGTGTGATTCAGAACGATTCTACTTATCAGAGTTAATTAAAAAATCAGTGTGATTCAGAAGAGTGCAGCCAGAGGCTTATAAGCCAAAACATGGTGTGGAGGGTGTGTGTTGGCATGATTTAAAAGAAATAACAGCAAGAAATACTACATTCTCTGATGCTGAAGTGACAAGAGAGAAACAATAAAAAGTTGCTGTACTTGCAGTTTGTCAGTGAGCTCTACAATATGCACAGGGCAAATGGGAGTGAAAGAGTTTATTTCATTGCCTCGGAGCAAAGAGCCATCCCTTTTCTAGCATGAGTCCTGCATGACATGGCCACTAGCCCAGAGCTGCTGCAATCCATGGTGTGTCATTTGGATCACATCTGCTGTAGTCTTGTCTAAGGTAAAACACTAACTTCATTGAGTTCCTTGGCAAGTGGTTCCACCAGCATACAAGCAATTTGAACAAGGTCTGAGTCATGCAGCCGTGGCACCTGGTGCACCAGTTCTTGCATAAAATAGGACTGAGAGAGGCCTCCTGGGTCGCTGAGCCTTGTCTCCTGCTATCACAGGCACCATGTCGTATAATCCCCTTCATAAACACAGCAGCAGCTGTGGGAGAAAAGCCTGGAATGGCTAAGGATGCTGAATGTGAGGTGTTATAGGGTCCTGAGTCAGGGGGATTTGGAGTATGCAAAGAATGCAGCTTTGTGCTGTTTAGAAGAGCGACATAATAATGTATTAATGAAGCTGGGAAGTCATATATCCAGGGAAACACCCAAGACCTTAATTATGCCAGAGAGGCATCAGGGTAATGCAGAACTTGCTTTCTACTTCTGGCCTTGAGTTCAGAGAATTATTTTCTTCTGTTTCAACATTTGGTTGAGCACAACATGCCAGCAGGAGAGAAAAAAAAATCACACTGGTTTCCACTCCTGCAAGTACTGTGTCTGTTTTAAATCATGAGAGAAGGAGACTTCTAATGAGGCTGATTCATATAATGATGTATTTTACAAGCTATTCTCAGCAGATTCACTGCAATATGTCATTCTTTATGTACCATGAGAGATATATGAGCACACGAGCTTACGAAGGGTGGGGAAGTCTCTGAATAACTGACCAGTTTTGCCCCTCATGTGCTGGAGAAGGAGAGAAAGAATTGGAAGTTCACATAGACTATTGCTTCCAAACCCTCCAGACCTCAGGTCAGCTGTGAACTCCACTCCAATAAATATGAACATTACAAGACTTGTGTCTTAAAACTTATTTCCAAGGAAGTGTCTCATTTTATTGCAACACGAATAAGAGACTCTAAGGTAATATTTACTTTGTTTTACATTTCATAAAAAAAGAAGACTGTAATTTCATGGAGGCTCTAACAGAAATTCCTCTTTCCATCCAAGCGGAAGAAATCATGTTCAGGATCTTTCCCTGAGGGCTCGAGGAAAGCACATTAACATGGCAACTCCCACTTCACTTTATTTGCGAGTTACTCTTGCAGGAGGATGAGGCTGGAATTGAGAGAAGCTATAACTGGGCTAACTGGCCAAAGCCTGTGACATTAAGGGGTAGGCAAGAATGCTGAGAGGATAATCCTAAAGATGCAGCTCTCCAGCTGATGAAAATCAGAAGAGCCAGATAATCACTGAGAGAGATTCCCACCTAGAAAGAAGGTAATTGCAGGGGCTTTAAGTAAAAGAGTGCAGTAGTTACTCCAGTTCTGCCTGTCACTCCTGTCACTGCTGACTTTCCCAGCACTGTCGTTTAAGATGCTGGAGGAGGGGCCGAGGCCTTTTTAATGAAGTGAAAGGATGAACAGGAGGCCTGTCCAGAACAGCAGTGGAAAGAGAAAAGACATATGCAGAGAGCCCCGTGCATGGGGAAACCAGATCTGCAGCCTCTTCCAGACCCAGAAGCTGCTGAAGCACAGATGTCTTCAGGAAATCTCCACGCTGCGCCCCAAAGAGTTTTGGCCAGGTGGGAGAGTGAGTCACTTCTGAGGCCACACCAGCGCCCGGCTCTGCCGCACGCCAGCCAGCCAGCAAGGACAGCCCGGCAGCGCCTGGCTCCCAGGACTTCTCGCCGAAGGACAGTGCAGGCGTCTGACTGGTGAGTCCCACCTGGCCTGGGCTTTTCAAGCCGCATATCCCAATGGCACGGTCGCAGGTCTTTTCTGTGCGTCTCCTTGCAAGCCCCATGCCTCCTGCATTGAAGAGGCCCTGCTTTAGCCTTTTTCTCACCGCCAGTGTAGCAACCTGATTTCTGGCAAGGGGAGCTGGCTGCCATTCCCTTGCTGGGCTGCCAATATACCTCCTCTTTCTGGCCTGAGGGGCCACCAGAGAGTGATACGGGCTGCTGCCAACTCTGTCTGCCTGGGAACAAGGGACCCGGCTTGGAGCCCAAGCCCAGATCTTAGCGGTTCCCTGCTGCTAGCCCGCAGACCAGCCCTTCTGGATTTCTTAAAGGCAGGGGCTGCTCTTACTTACTAATTTTCTTAATTTTTTGTGGCCTCATCGGTGATTTAGTCATAACACCAGGGTCAGCCACCAGCTGCTGCCTATTCCCACGGTATAACCTGCCCACTTCACTGTCTTTCCTTAAATGTAATACGTGGTGCATTTGTGTCTGGTACTTTCTCTTGTTTCTGCAATTGAAATTTTATCCGTTCATGGAGTGCCCGAAATTCTGCAGAGGCACTTGGCCTGAATACTCATTTCATTGTTGAAAGCCAATACTGCTTTAACAGATGCAGTAAAATTGTGAGAATCTAAAGTTCACTTTTCTGCTTTAACTGCCACAGATGAAAGAAGTCTACTCCACACCGCTGAATGCCTCTCTTGGTTGCTGGCACATTAGCTTTAAAGGTGTTCTGGTAGTTTTCAGTCCTCTGTGTTGCCTAAGTACTTTTGTCCAGATCCTCAGCTGGAGTAGATGGATGCAGCTATGCTGCAGTCAGCAGAGCTATGCTGTTTTATACCACCAGGCATACTTTTTTTTTATATGTAGATATCCTTAGAAAGTAATCACCAGGCTCCCTCAAGCTGATTCCACATGACTTGCAACTGCAGTTTCAAAAGCAATGCTGTTCCTGAAGCTTCGGCACCCCTCGCAGCATGTTCCCACACTGTGTAGGCATCTGTCCAGGGTACGAAGGAATCCAGACCAACACCGGTGGCAAACTCACAGCCTCCACTCCAAGTATCGTTCATCCTTAAACATGCTTGACTGTATAATTATTGTATTGCTTTGCACAATTTCAAACAACATTTCATAATGACACAGAAATCTCCAGACCAAGCTGTCAAATTATTTTCATTGCAATAATTTTAAAAATACAAAACCTGTCATTTCTTCACCTCTGGGAAACAAAAACAGAACAAGCCAAAGCATTAGCAGCGCACACTCTGTCTAAAACCAATGTCTTTAGATTCTCCTTCAATATCATTTCTGCCCTGTGAGTTAGACCAGTGCAGACCAGTTGCCTTCTGCGTGTGCAGCAGCTAAACACCCTGTGGTGATGTTAGGCTCTGTTTAGTGTACAGAACTCACAGTCCTGAGTTACATGGCTATCTCCATTCAGCAACACAGTTCCTCTGTTCTCTGCCGACCTTGCAGGTTTGTCACCATTTGAAAACAATTATTTTCCTCTGACTTGGCATTTTTGGCTGCTACCCAACTGCTTGCGGGCACTCTGGGATTTATAGTTAGAGCCCCTCAAAGGAATAGTTATCTTGAAAGTTGAAACTATTTCCAAAAGGCTAAAATGTATCTTTCAGCTGAGTGTGGTTTTCCCTGCTAGAATTGCTTCATATGGATCTAGCCAATTCATTTTCCTGCAGTGAAGTGGTTGCAGAAATACCTAAGGACTGGGGCAGAGGGAAGAGGCTGATTGTCTCTTACCACCAGGGACTTTAAAATAGCTGTACAATTTACTTCCCTTTTGAGATGCTTTACATAGTGGACAAATGTGAATCAGATCTTCTAAGCGAAATAACTTCTTATGAAGAAATAATGTAAAATAAAGTAATTTGGCTGGTAAGCAAAGCTAATAAAGTTTTTTAATGTTCACGAGAGAAGGAGAGAGGAAGATCCAAGGATTATGGCCAGACCCAACTCCCACTGAAGTGTTTAGTTCCCAGAGGGGGAGTCCTTACACACCTACACACAAAGGTCCTGACCCTGGCGGCCTGTCTTCCACCATGCAACGTGAGACTGCGTTGCCAACGGGGAACACTGGGAATGGGGGCTTAGCATAAAATTACATCAGCTGTACCTGCCCCTCCAGACTGTCAATTGGGATCTCAACATCCTTGTATATTGTATAGTGATGACAATAACTGTGTGTAATCCAAATAGGCATCTGGATCCCAACCTTCCTGGCTAGTGTTTAGCTGTTGGGGAGCCCAAGCAAGCCCCTAACTTGGAATAGGGGGAAATGTGTGTGTAGTAGAAGGGAGATTCCAGACTTGGAATTGGCACCATTTCCCTAGCTGAAACTTTCCAGGTCTTGGTTTCAAAGGTGACTATCTCATAGAGAAAAATAGAAATAAAACAAATTATGTCAAAGTGCTTTCTATCTTGCAGTTAGCTCTTAGTCATTGTAGTCAAGCCATCTTTGAATTACTCCTCAGAAACACACTAGTCCTGTCCCGTTTTTTGGTTTAAGAACTTATCTTCTTTCCTGGGGTAAGACCTCTAGCCCCTCATGCTCTTCTCACTTTTTATAACTATGGAAGAAAAGATGTTAAACTAGTTTGGGAATTTGTGCTTTTATCACTAGCTATGTCATACAAGAGGACGTGCCAAGTGGAACTTTCTAGTCTCCTTAGCAAACACCCTTCTACAGATCACAGAAGGATCTGGACCTCAGTCTGGCACACTTCAGACTTGCTGATTTCTGCAGCCAAGAAAATAAAAAAAGAGCAATGCCACTAGAAGCAATTTTGGAAATGTTTGATACCTCAGCCTCGTCACGTAGCTTGTTCATGGTGCAGTCAACTGGAGTGGCCTTGGTCATAAGTCCAAGTAATGCTCCAACTGACATTTCTGCAGCCTGTTATTACCCACTCATTTAATGGGAAAGAAATATTTTAGTAGTCATCCAAGTCTGGTTCTTGAAGTATAGGCTTTCACCTGCTCAATAGTAAAACATGCAAAATGCTACGATAAAAAGAAGTAAATCTGTGCACCTTTATAGTGCCAGCAGAATGTCAGTAATTTTTGATAATAACTTTAGCAAAAGTCAGATGAACTGAAGGGTCAGTCTGATTTGTGCCATTGTTCTGATGGTGAGGGTCATGTGTGGTCTGGAATGGGAACACCACTTGATCAAAGAGAGTAACAGGAAACCTACACAAGCTCATGCATAGACAAAGAATTGAGTATGTACAGAATTCTTTCCAACATAAATAAAATAAATTAGTATCCACACTGGGTCTAAAAAGGATTTTCAAGGCTCTGTCATTGCATGAGTCTATTCATTTGCAATTAAATAAGCTTTTTCTCTTTCTATCCACAATAATATAACATCCTTGTAGCTATTACAGCAAAAGTAGTATACCAAGCTCACCTTTAAATAGGTATTTAACAGTCTATATTCCTTTATAACAGGTGGACATGAGGAAGAAAGCCAGCACTACTGGACAATAAGCTTCATGCTGCTTGCCAGCTGTCCATGGACTGTGATCTGGGAAAATATTCACTTAGAAAAATCGATCAGAGACAGGACATGGACATGATATAAGTTGACACCTCTGCCTTCTGCAGAGCACCTAGACTTACACAAGCAGATACAACAAATGGAACTGAGCCTACCTGTTTTACAAAAAAACATCCTACACCAACGCTAGCTTTGGCCATACTTCATCCTATGGAATAATTCCTGGCATTCCCTTTGTCTAGTTCTCAGCACATCAATGCCTGAATGATCTCACTGGGAAGCCCTTCTCACAGGATGCGCCATCCTGCCAGGACTCTGCTTCTACTTATGCTAGTGCTACCTGCATGCACTGATCTGCTGGGAGAGTCTGCAGTTCCTTGGGATTCCTTTCCCGTCTGAGAGACCGTCATTAAAAACTGTTAGCAAATTCTGTTTATAAGTGGTTAAATTTGTTTCCTTAAAGAAAAGTGAAACCGCAAGCAGGATAAGAGGGTCAGGGGAAAATTCCTAACACCTGGAGTCCAACACACTTTAGAGTAAAATACAGTAAATTTGCTTAGTGAGTGACAGCAGCACTTGGTAGGAATGCGATTGTGAAGCACACCATTTATCAAAGCTGTGCTTTGCCTCACAGCTTTATCGGACAGATTTCTTTGCAGAGCTTGACTACATCACCATCCGAAAAGCTTACATAAAAATGCAAAGTTAGGTCTTACCTGCCTTCACCCGCCATGCAGTCCCTTGACTCGCACTGGATTACTGGCACCCTCACCCCTTGCAGGCAAGAGCTCCGTTCAGCACAAGTTTTAGGTGATATTCAGATTGCTTTCAACACCCAGAGTGCTTAATTCTTCAGGCTGTCTGGAATATATTGGTATCAATGGTGAATAATCCCTCCCAAGTCATCACATCAGGCCTGTTTTAGTAAATCTTTCCACTTATTAAGAACAAATCTAAACCGCCCAAATATGCTTATTTTTGCAAGGAGTCCTTTAAAAATAGTTCGTAAATTTGTGAGCCAGCATACACTGCAAAAATACAATAAAAAAGAAAAAAAGTCAGTGACATTTTAACCCAGTTTAAACTGTCAGCTGAATCCTCCCATCTTGTACAAAGCAAACAGGAGGTTTTGCATAAAAGCAGTCAGCACAGTCCTGCTGGGGTTAAGATGTTCTTTCTGAAGTGCACGGCAACACTTCATCTGCTTTATTAGCCCGTGGCTGAGCTGGTATCCACATTCCTGAACAGGCATACAGGATTTAGAGATGTACATGTGCAGACCCAGTGACTCCACACCTCCAGAGGAGGGGAGAGGAGGGGGGTCTCCCCTGGACCCAGCTGAACATGTAAGCCTCTTGCATGAGCTCCCTGTGCCCTTGTTACTCGCACCCATGCCCAGGAAAAGCCAGCCTGACTTAGAGCAGCAGTTACAAAATGGAGTCCTTGAAACCCTGGTGTATCCCCTGCTGTAGGTTAGGCAAGTTCACATCTGAAACGTTGCCAGACACTAAAGGGGTCTTTGGGAGAAAGAAGTCAGGGGACCAGTTGCTTGGAGCAACCTGCAGGCTGTTCATGGCAGCTCTGGGGAACAGGGCTCACAGCTGCACTCTGTATGTCCAGGTCTTAGCCGAGCAGCGGGGACAGAATATTGCAATATTGTCTAGGAGATATCAGCAACACTCAGGAGAGCTACTGTAAAATCTTAGTGACTTGGAGCTTTATATAACTGAAAGCCAGACTTCCTTCAGAGCACGCTTACTGCTTCCCTCAGGCCAATGTATTCGTGCAAACACACCAGCCACTGCCCGGGGAGGGGACCTTGCCCTCTCTACACACCACTTTTGCAACAGGGTAGTGCCTTTGACTTCTGCTGAGACCTACCCTCACTTGTGGGTGTGCAAGAAGAGGTGCAGGTCCAAACCCGGATATTACCATACTCTGCCCTAGAGCATGCTCTGTGAAAATCTCAGTGGTTTGGTCAGTGTGTTCTTAAATCGATGATCTTTTTAAAGAAACAGACTGCCAATGGATGGAGAGTTCATTGGTATTGCAGGAGTGTCTCTTAAAGATGTTCCCCCATGGCTGGCTTGAAGCTTCTGCTTGACAGGTGTATGTAACGTACCAAGATCCAGGGAGAAATCCTGCCTTGTCAATTCAACTGAAATGAGTCAATGAACAGAAATGACAGAGTCGTCGGTTTCACATGTGGGTTAATTTACAGCATCTTAAGTGTCTGCCATTTCAGTACTTGGAAATCCTGTCACATTCTTTGAGAATGTATGAATTATAAATTCCCACTGAAGGCCTCACACATACAGATGTTTCAAGAGTTAGTAGTTGCTTATTTTTCCTTTTCTATGTAATGAAAAAGACAAAAGGAGTTGCAGCACATTCCAGAGTAATCTATTGCCCGATAGCGACAGTACTTCCCTATGCTGCTAAGAGTTGTATTTACCATTCAGGAAGGTATTCTTCTGCACTTACAATATAAGTAAATATAAAGCATTTTGGTCTGTTTTTTATTCAGGCAGACTTATGCCTTGATTAAAGCCCACATCTCAATGTACAGCCAATATCAGACAAGTCAAAACAAAATCTGATTTTAATAAATATGTAGTTTGGGGTCTGAAAAGATTTTGCCTTTTTTCCGCCATCATACATAAACACCAACTATACACCTCACAATGTTCCCACTGAAAGCAAGCAGGATTACACTGCACGAGGTGCAATCAAAGCAGAAAAGTGTGTTTGTACAGCACAGAGAAATGTACTGAGATATCCAGAGAAGATTACGGTCTCTTGCTGCCGCACTGGCCTCTAGGTTTAAAAATAGCAGTTCTGCTGCAGAGCACTGTAACTCTGTCTCTGATTTTCAGTTGGAATGTTTTGATGGGAACAAAAGCAGAACAGGTATCTCCCCTAAGCCAAAGATTGATCTGCAGGTTTCTCCAAGACTACCATCTCAAAGACCTACAGACTTGAGAAAAGGGTGGTTAATATTTTAATCAATGACTTACTTTGAAAATATCCTCCACTGCTGTAGACTACATCTTAAATCATTCCCCAACTTTTTTACATTCCCATAGGTGCTCTGTATTAATTTGGTACTAACTACTATTTGAAAAGTTGGCTGCACACAAGCATATATGATACTACAGCTAGTCTGGAAACATTTTTTCTATAAGTTTTGTGTTTCTGTGAAGAGCTACAGTCACTGCACTGTAGGCACATCACAGTGCCTCCATGCCCTGCGCTCAGAAATAGAGAAGAGTAAGCAGAGGGATATTGCATTCTGCATCAGCGGTTGTCACAAGCCCCAGCAGCGTGCGTCAAGTTCAACACGTTTATTTTTGCTGCATATGGTCTTGTGGTATTGCAATACAGGGGACAGACCTGACACAATAAAGCCAATTTCTATTTCATTTCTGGAGGTACATTCCTCAGCCCGATTTCCTCCTGCCAGTCCCAACCTCCACCTGGCTGTGATAAGGGAGCGCAACTCTTCGAAATTCTGCCCCATGATGAACTGTCTGACTTCAGGATCCAGTTTTTGGTAACAGTTTCGCTTGCTGTGACTACATCAGTAAGCAGTGATAACAGCTCTTTTCTCCTGGGCCACATTAAGCTGCTTCAGGGCAGACTTTTTTATGTCCTCTTTCTCATGCCATTATGCACAGGCTTCATGTCCAAAAAAATCATCTGTCACTTCCAGTTCCTGCAGCATTATTCTGACAAAAATCAGTCACTAAGAAAGTCCTTGATGTCAGAGGTTTCATCAAAGCAAAGTAATAAATATTGCAGCAGTCAGCTTGTCTTCAGAGTCCTGGTGGTTTTGCCAGAAATCTCACTTACTCCTTCAACACTGTGTTGTCAAAAGAATTTCATTTGTTGGAGTTTCTCTTTCCTTCCACTGCCTTTTTTTTTTCCTTCCTCCTCCCCTTTTCCTTTTCTTCTCTTCCCAAGGAAATGAGGGGCAAATACAAGTGAGGTACTGGACCATCTTTATCACTCCACCATCTGCAAATGGGTTCATTCTTCTGACAATTTCACACGCAACCTTATAAAAAGACCTGGCACTTATGCTGCTAACTTCAAAGTTGTGCAAAGCTGTTTTGGACCAGTCTGTGCTGGTGGGACAGATAATAAGAGGCTGTGTTTGATTTCTGTGAGAATCTATCTCTGTGTCAAATGGCTAACGGGTGAGAAAACATTTCTTCCAGTTGTAGAGCTCAATCCTTCTTCAAAATGAAGGCAGAGAACAAATTAGCAGCCAAGTGAGGCTAAGAAACCCTAGAAGTAAGGAACGAAGCTCAATTTTCCCCACTATTCTGCAGAGAAGGCCATGAAAGCTCTTGGCATCCCTGCAAATATTTCAATGGATTTTAATATTGTTCTTTTCTCCTTTTAATAATTTCTCTGTGCCAGCAGTTTTGTGAACTCCTGGAAGCAGGCTACCAAACTCAAGTCAGCTGCATAGTGCCCATCTTTGCCCAAAACATCTTTTCCTTTAGATGGTGCTGTGGACAGGCCAGATGTGAAGCGGCAACGTCTGACCCTCCCTGTCCTTCCACAGCTCCATTCTGTTGATTCTAAATAGTTCTGCCGTGCACTCGCCCCTCCCAGCTCCCACTAAAAATCAGTAGGCTTTGGGGATGCTCAGGACCGTGGAGTCCTGTGCTCGGTCTGCCCTGCTTCCCTGGAGTCCGTGGTTCAACGCAAAACCTTTCCACCTGACAGAAGGACAAATGGAAATGAGTCTTTCCTGCCTCCTTGTTAAAGGCACCTTTCTGAATGTTCCAGTGGCTGTTTTCTTCACATGAGCATTTTTCTATTTTCTGTCTGTTAGAGGAGGTCATGACACTGTATTTTGCCCTGTGGAAATTTTAAACAAAAATAAAGCTATTTTTATTTTCATTTCCAGTTCCTCTGAATATTAAGGGCATGTACATTAGCTCCTTTTCTTTTGAAATTACTTTTTAATGAAAACATGTTTTTCCCAACGCTGAAGACATGGCTTTCTGTTCTCTTGAACACTCTTGCTTTCATTTTAAGTAATTCTGATGAAAATTATTTTGGTTCTCTTTTACCAAAGAGCTTCCATGTAGCAAGGCAGAATATTGCCTTGAAATGAAGAAAACAAATCTCTGGTTTTAATCTTTTTATAAAAAGCCTTACTTTTTTCTCTGTCTCTTTGCTCCTATTTTAAAAAACAATTATCAAATAGAAGAGAGAAAATCTTGAATATTGCTCTTTGGCTCTGTGCTCAAATTGAAGGCTTTTTAAATTCTCCTTGCCTGTTCACAAGCCCAGAGGATTTCTTTTTATTTTTTAAGCCTCTCTGGAAAGTGCAGCTTTTCCTCTGGGGACAAGTTCTAAAAGAAACAAATCAGGGATGAGGAATTTTAGTAGTCAGTTCACTCTCTGGCTCATTCCTTTGTCTCTCTCCTGTCAAGACACTTTGATTCTGCATCCCCCACATATCTCAGCCTTTCGAGGCATTTATAAATTATAGAAGTATTTATTATTGTGGGGAAAATATGATCATTCACTGAACTCATCGTGAACTTTGCACGCATGCTCACTCCTTTTGTCCTGAGATTTTTTTTTCATAGCAAGCAACCCCCTTGCTTAAAGTCTGCAGACTGACTTCTAAGGCTGAGATCTTGGCAGGTGATTCCAGGCTCATACCGGAGAACCTGGAGCAAGAGCAAAATGCTAAAATGCCCACTGTATCCTACTTTTTCCTAAATCAAATTTGAAACTTTCCTTCAAGTTTGTCCAGTTTGTCATATCGATACAGCAAGCACCATGTCAGTGTGTAAATCTCTGGAAAAAAACCTACCCATCATCCCACATAGCTTTATGGAGAAAATTTTGTGAGATTTTCAGTTCCTAGTGTTGCTAAAACATAAGTTTATGAGGATGTGAAAATCTTTTGAATGCAATTAAACTGTAAGTTTCACTTTCTCTTGTAAATAATAGAAGGATCAGCTGGTAGGTATTTAACAGGGATCTTGTTATTACTCCACTCTTCCAACAGTATTAGACAGGACAGTTCAATGTAGAAGAGGATTTTGGATATCCAGGTGTGAGAGAGATTGATAATTCCTAATCTGTGGGATCTGGTCCACTGCTGATTGTGGAAATAAATGATAATGTCATGTTTCCTTTCATACTCTTCCTTGAAGCTGAAAAGAACAAAGTTGTTCTCAGTGTGTGCTGTTCTGTTGCAGCAAAGACACTTGTTGGATATAGACACTCTGGATTTGAACTCAAGCCCCCAGAGAAGGCCACTTAATCCTCAGAAACACCTACAGTAGCCCCTTTAAAGGCTCCTCACTTACTATGTCTTGTGTGATATCTTCCATTAATGCTACCAGGGACCCATACTCTGCCTGATCACTAAATGATCTGTTCTCCACAAGGCCAGAAAATGAATGCATTTAATAAGGATTAACCCCTGCTGGCACTAGGGAGCAATAAATATCATAGCACCAGCATTCGTAACGCTATAGTTATCATTGTGTCAGCATTTCTGTTATAAACCAGGGTTTGGGGTGGATTAGAACTCAGCCATAAAATTTTCTCCAGGCTGAAACTTGGCATAAAAAAGAAATATCAGTCTATGATTGTTTTTTTCTTTTTTTTTTTAAGCTTTAAAAAAAAAATCTCTTCAGTCTATTTTAAGTTGTAAAAGGGAAGAATATAAGACTCTTCCCAAATTCTTTAAATCGGCATCCAGGCCTCTGGGAATGAAGAAAGATTCCGGCTGTGGCTGCATTTAGGGGTGAGTTTTCATTGGGGTATCAGAAGTTCAGGGATTACAGACGTTTTTTGGTATTTCTTGAAAGCCAAAAGCTTTGTCATATTATATGAAAGAGCTCAATTCTTTAGCAATATTTCTTGGTCCTGTTTTTGTTCAGAAAAGTAGATAATTTTAAACTACCAGGACCTCCAAACCACACTCAGTACCTTGACCAAGCCCCAGGTAAATAGTCCCACTACACCCCCTCTTTGTGCCAGGCTGCAGGGGCACAGGGGACAGACTGGGATAACTGAAATCAGGTTTGTTTGAGGTTTTATTCCGAGCTCAGACTTCAGGTTTTCAGTAGAATTAGTTCCCTCTCAGAAACCAGATGCATGACTGAGGGGACTGACATGAAAGAAAGACATCCTAACGTTGCTGGTGTTGGAAGGCATGGAGGAAGAGTAGGCACAGACCTTTGCTATGGGATGTCACGCGTGAGTCTGAGCCAGCTTGCAGCTGCGGACTTTCATCCCCTCGCTCCTGACTTCCTGCTGTATGACAGCATCGCGTGGGTTTCACTATTTCTGGAAGAGCTGCTGTTTGGAGAAAAGCATGGTTTACCCTACAGTGTACAAGCACGCACTATCAAAAGGGTCACCACTCTTTTGTGTAGACCTCAAGAGGAGAACATGAAATAATTTGTTCCCCCAAAATAAGGTTTTCTTTTAGAAACAGTAGTGCTATTTTTTTTTTCTCTCGTGCAGTCTGAGGTATAATATTGAGTTCCAGTTTCCCTTAAGAGCTGAACTTCATCCTCCTACTAGGATGGTTTTATTTTAGTTACCAAATATTTGAGGTTAAAGTGAATAGTTCATCTTTAATGGGATTATCTCTTTCAATGTTTGCTTTCATTACAGTTCGAATTGCTCTGAGCATGAGAATCTAACCTCACCAAAAGCATATTTTTGTAATTTGATACAAACTAAATTTAACCTTTGACTCTCATCTATAAAGACGTTACTTTTTTCCACCGAAAAGCAGAATGTTAGATTAAAGATCTGCCAGTTTCAATTTCCAGGTTGCTAACCTTCCTGTGATTGGGTCCTGAAATGTGGAAAGCTGTGTATTTAGTAAAGGTATTTAATATTAATAGTAACAGTCAAGATGGTCTTATACCTGCTACTTGTAATAGCTAGATGGAGGTTCTCTACTGACTTTTTAAATAGAGAATAATTTCCTTGAGCTACACTGTACAATACAGTAGAACTCTTTGGACAGAGGTATAGAAAATAACATCTTCCCTTTGAGATACTTTACCAGTTCATCACAGTTCTTTCGTTAAACAAATAATTTTTATGCAAATGCTTTGGAATCTTAAGCCTGCGCTTAGGAAAAACAGATTCATGTTCCCTCTCCCGAGGGCTGGCTTTAACTGTGATACAGAAAGGGAAACAGATTCTCTGTATTATTCTGTATTTCCCCCAGTAAATCATCAGGAAAATGGGAGAGGAGGGGTTGCTTTTTAGAAAAACTATATTCTTGTCCTCTGCTGGAAGAATCCTTCTAAATACATGGAGTTTTTCACTTCTGCTTTGATAAAATGAAGTGTTGAAACTTTCACTGAAAAAGCTTTTCAGATATTTGTCAGAAATTTAAGGTTTTTTAAAAAAGCAATTAAGCGTGAATGAAAAATTATTATGTCTCCAGTCCTGCAAAGGATAGATCAAAAGTGGATCGACCGTCAAAGCTCTGGTGAAGTCAATAATACTTCTGCCCTGCATTTCTGCAGTAATGAAGTAAAGGGGGAAATGGCTCATTGCATACGTCAGGAGGCAAAGGGGAATGTAGGCGCATATATTTAGTTATTTAACCCAGGAAAATTCACTATGAATTCTACAAAATCCTTCCACTGGATACATTTCCTATGACTATTTTTGTACAATTAATAGGAAAGCCTTTGTGTTCATATACTTACTCAGGCCCCATATGGAAGACTGATTTAGATATAAAAATTATATTCTGTTAAATATGTTCATTCTGTACAGGGAAGCAAGGAAGAAGAAAAAGAAACCCGCCTTATATTTCAGCTCCGCAGTCATCAGAACAGAATACTGCAACTAAAATTCAAATTTTAGTTTGAACACATACTGCGTTAATAAATGGTCAGCTTAGAAGCATTTCCTGTTTATACACTGTGTTAATAAGCATCCATCACCCATGTCACATATACGGGATACCAAATTCAAATGTCAAACAAAATGTAAGAGGTCACACATTTTCCTTTGCTAACTAAAAGTGTAATTTATAAATATTATTGCTACCAAACTCTCCATCTACAGCACTTGTTTAGAAATATGCACATGTAATATAAATTGTGATTAAGTTAAATGGGTATATTATTTCCTGTTTTAAGGGTGAACAGCAGCATGAATTATGTTTTACTCAATAGGCATTTCAATAAAAAAGTATAGACTAACAAGCTGCTATCATATAGTTCAGCTGCACAGACCAACATGTGAAGGGTCTTATGATCCACCACTGATATTTAAGCTGTTTCTGTGTCTGTTATTTCTGCTGATGCGTAGAAAAAACATTTCCTTAGCTCAAAACCCCTTTCCATTTTTTGTTATAAAAACCAAGCCTATTTGATTGTAGGGAGTTTCTACATGCAGAATAAATAAGATAAATGTAATCAGCTAACCTCAATCTTTTTATTTTTACTGACTTAAGAAATGTAGGACTTTAGGAAGTCTCTCTGTGAAAATAATCATCAGCTCCCATATTTTGAAATTACTCATTTTAGTTTGTGGAAATCAAACACTCAAAGAACAAAATAAAAGATTTTAGAAATGGCTTAAACAGATTTTTGAAAATGGGAAATGTACTTCCAGTGTCATGTAGCCATTAGATTTTGTAGAATTTTCTGGCCAGCCTTCTTCTGCGTCTCTTTTTGTTTGAGACAAACAAAATATTTCCAGTTAATTTGAAGCATTTTAGAGCCTGATTCAGAATTCTCCAAGGTCACCTTCAAGACTTGCAAAGCTAAAAGTAAATTAGACTTAAATGAATTTGAAGTAAAAAACTGAAACTCTGATATTACAAGTAATAATGCTATACTGACAAAATGTTCTCCCTTCAGGCCCAGTTAAAGATCTTTCTCACAAACACACACAATGAAAACATTAAAATTGAATTAAAAATATACCATTCCCGCCACTGCTATATAAAAACTGCCAGAGTTACTTAGCTGTCTGAGTGCAATTAAACAGTAGGCTCAAAGGCACATTTTGTTAAAGAAATATCTTCGATTGTATGTAAAAAGGGTTATTCCCACCGAGGAGCTGCATAGCCCAAGATAAGCAAGCCCAGTTACTGCTTGTCTTGAACAACTGCGTACAAAACGTGGTTGCAAATACTGTCAAATCAAAGGCTTTCAAGGCAAATAAGAATGCCACACATTCCCAAGTTATCTACTCTTTTTTTTTTTAAGCTTTGGTAGAAAAGAGATTTTACCAAGTCACTGGAGTCTGGTGTTCTTTTAAAAGCTTGTAAAATGGGAGTCTGAATATTTTGTTTTATTAGGAGGAACATAGTGCACAGCAAACGCAAAGAAGATTACTAAAAAAGAAGGGGTGCTAAGTCCTTTAAGATACTCAGAAAAGAAAATAAGTTCCATATTCTGAAAATTGCAGGAAAACAGGCGTATAGGAGCACTGTACATTAATATAATTCAGACTATTTTACAGTAGTGTAAAATCTTTGATGTGTCCCTATTTATGAAGTGAAGGAGACACCAAGGCAAATACTATCGAAAAGGGAAAACGTCATTCCATTTAAGTACTCCAGTAATGGAAAGAGAGTCCTATTCATTAAAATTCCAACACTAATAAATAACTAACTGTGTTAATCTTACTCTCTGTGATTTGGCCACTGAATTTCAGTAGTTAAAAACATAATAAATTGAGTGAAGTTATTGTCATTGATATGTACTACTGAGTGATTTCCTTGAAAGCAGCCAACAAATATAAAAGAATTCCAAAATCTGTGTTTATAAATCCCTGTGTTGAGTTTGTTTTGCTGTAGGGTTATATTGCTTATTTTCCACAACTGTTTAGCTTTTTGGTATTCCTGAAAAATTCCCAGAAGGAATTCCCAAGAGGGGGGCTGCTTTTCCACCTTACCACATGGGGGCCTGTATTGTCTTTCCATCTCCTGGGTGGAAAGAGAAACCCCCAGGTAGTCCAGGGAGCTCAGCTCCAAAGGGAGAAGATGCTGGGCAGCAGCGGCACCAAGGCTCTAGAGGAGATCTGGAGAAAAAGGCCTCCCGTGGGAGCAGCCAGGCCATTCTGGATCCCAGGGGGTCCCTGGAGCTCATGAACCACAGCTCGGTCCATGAGGGAAGAAAAAATGACGGAGTTTGGGGAAGAGGAGGGCAACAACTACTGCCCTCTTGACTGGATGATGTATGGAAAAGTCCACAGGGAAAACCTCTCCCAAGATTTAATAGGGGAGGGGTGGGGGTGCGATCCAGGCCCAGGTTAGGAACCCCTGCATCTTCAAAGGAAAGCTTTTATGAGTAAAGACAATGCCCTTACACGAGTGAAGATCAAACCCTTCCTAATCTTCTGTTGCAATAGACAAATGACTTAATATCTGTCTGCATATTCTCCACATAAGCTTTTTAAAAATAACTGAAAAAGTTAGTAGAATTGGTATCCCTAACTGTTGAAAAACAGAGACTGGAGTAAGTAAGAACACATTTTCTTTTCTCTCCAAGAGGCCAAATTGTTGGGTTTTTTCCCTTCCTCACACAAGCAGTACCATTTTCTTGGGAGATATAAATTTTCCTGAAGACAAATAGAAATAATGCAACAGCACGTCTTTCTGGTCCAAAAGTGCCTGCGCATGTTTCAGTTGATCCCAGTTAGCTGGTAGATCTTCTACAAAATCTGTCCTTTTTTTCTATGCTTATTGCTAAAAACCCCTATTCTTGCTCATATGAACTTTTGGAACAGTTAATGAAATCTCTTCCTCTTCTAGACATTTTGTGAATGTGCATTGACATACAAGTAGACCTTTACATATTGGTAATAATTTAGGCAAACTTTGTGAAAAATTAACCAGTGTCGCCACCACAGATATTTACATACAGTGGTGGTTTAACAATGCTCATTTCCCCTCCTTCCCAAGATCTGTTTTAATTAAAATTAAAACTTGGTAATTAAATAGGTTGTAAAAGAGCTTTGTGCTGTTTTCATTTCATATACGCAATTGTTTAAAGCACCTCCTCCACTGGAGGCAAAAGTGCTTAACTGCTAGGTTTCCATTTTCTTTGCATTCCCACCTGTGAAATTTTACAACTAAAAGGGCATAATACAATATTTAGCCACTGATACAGAAACATGAATTTTTAAAGGGCCTGAGGCAAGGATTTGGGAAGGTAAGAGTAACTCAGAGACTAGCAATGGGTTCAGGAAAAAAGACAGTTCACTTAAGAGCCAACCACCAATTAAGGCAAAGGTGATTTTTAATATGTGCTTGTAATTTGCATTCCTTTGCCAAAAATTATGTTAAAAACTGTGCATACACCAGACACAACTGACTCCAATGCAATTGTTTTTTTGATTGGATGTGACTAACAGAGATCTCTGTATCATTAGCCATCTCCCCCAAAGAAAACAGTCAGCAACGCCGCGATGAAAAGCTGATTTGTGCACTAAGGACCCTGTGTGTGCTGAAAGGTGCAAGGTCCCGGGGTTATGCAAAGACAAAGACTATCTGGAAAGGGTTGTCCTCTTTGCATCCCTAGTACTCTGGTTTTGACCGAAAAAAAAAAAAAAGAAATGCTCACAAATTTCTAGTTCTTCCTTCAGGGCCTAAAACATACCAAAATGTAAATAATGGAGTGGCTCTGTGTATAGTGGTCATTGACTGTTTAAAAAAACGTATTTGAAAACAGCCTGTGAAGAGGTGGAGCAGATCAGAACAGTCATGGACAGCAGTCGAAATGACCCTATAGCTCCACAGGAAAATGTGGCTCTGATGCGCTACTCATCTAAACTTGGAAAAAATTTTCAGTTGGTCAATACATTTTCTTCTAGTTACAGGCTGCTTAACTTTGTGCATCTTCTCTGTGTGCACCATGAAGAGCAGGACATGGGGAATTAGTTATAATTCACAATCAGTGGCCTCCTTTACAAATGGACAGAAGATGTTGAGCACAGCAACACTTCAGTAATAAATAGATATAGTGAAAAATATTATTTGCTCTCTGTGAATAAGGGTTTGGGTAGTATTATTTCTCACCAGGGCTCCAGTACTGCCCTCTATACTGCTCAGACAAGCCCCTCCAAAATAATAGATATCCATACCCTTAATTAATTTTTTTGCACAAGGTTGTCTATGGAGTACATGCCACCTTCACTTGCAGAAGGTAGCTAAAAAAGGTACACGATGTGGGACAAACTACAGTCCGCATGATTAAAGGTGACTAACATTATTGTTAACTACATCTGTGGGAAAGTTGATCAATCAGTTAGAATTTTGGCTTTCCTAGCTACAACTGGCTTGGAGTTCAGTAAACTGCTGTTGCAAGGCACAAAGGCTGAACTGGAGCAAAACTGGAGAGAGGCCATCTCCAAAAAGGAGCAACTCTTGCCCTTTTTCCAGTAACGTTGCAGCTCATCCTCTGTGTCAGAGACAAACGATGAATTCTGATGGGAGGAAGGCTGTGGGACACAAATTTTACAGTAGAAGCTAAATGATATTTCTTCCTGTTTATAACTGCAGAACTCTGGCTCAGCAGTGCACCAACTCCTCCCAGGCACTGAGCATGTGTACAGCAGAGAGCTAAATCTGCATTAAGCCCTTAGATGGCAAATATAACACAACTGTCAGGTAGCAAGAGAAATTTTATCCATCCATGGTCAATTAAGCTAATTTAATTCCCCAGCAACTCAGTGTATAATGTTTAGCCCTTTCCATCACTTGTTTTGTTCCACTGACATTCAATCACTTATTTATCTCTGTTGCCAAAGGGCCACACCTGAGTTCTGATTTATGGAGCACAGTTGCAAGGGAAGAGCAGCCTGTTTGACTGTTGATTATTACATTTCTGCTTAGTGAGTAACAGGTTCAACCTGCACCGGTAACTTGGAGGGAAATTGGCAACTGAAACTTCAATCCTTCCACCTGTCTAATTGCATTCCCTGCTTTTGTTCGAAGTAACAAGTTTTTCTTGTTGCCTGCGCGGACTTTTCAGGTACTGCTGGGGTATCCTGCAATATTTCTTTCCAGACACCAATTGAGTGTTTTCACTTTTAGGCATATGTAACGAGCCTGACATTTCTGGGAAGATTCTGTCCTTCTGTGCATGAATTGGTACAGTAAGCCCACCATGTCTTAAAAACATCATGTTTATCGCTAGCGCAGTCTGTGTCTGCAGCTCCTGAGCAGTAGATCTGACTATCCCCAAAGCACTTATCTCACTGCACATTTCTGCTTGCTTTGATCTAATCACGGGCAATGGACAGAGCTGAGATTTCAGGGTGGCCAGCAGCTTAACTGGCACTATAACTCAGTTGGATTGCCAAACATCTGGATATCCACCCCTAAAATTTAAAAAAAAATATATAAAATCTCCAAATTATACTCAGACAAAATTTCCAGGAGAAAAGGGAAAATGTGTCCAGGGAAACCCAGATGTGGGAGGAGTTGTAGATTGGATGGGGTTTAGATTGGTGGGGAGGGGGGCAATTAGTGTTTTTGTAATAGGAAAACAAGGTTGTAAACCAACATGAACTAGCAGTGGGCTTCATGAATAAATGTGGGCTTCTGGTTTCTGGCCTTGTTCACGGAGGTTCCGAGCACTTATAATTCATATTTAATGCAAACAGAGCTTCAGATGTTCAGCTATGTTAAAGTCATTGAAGTCTATTGTGTCCCTTGAACCCCGAGACACAGCAGCCTTTTAACTGCAACTTCCCGTGGCTCATTTCCAGTACAGAAACATAAACATGTGAGGTCTGCTGACTCTCTATCTCCATTTAGACTCTGGGAACTTGATAAATGCAAAACATTTGCTTACCTTATGAGAAGAGGAAGTCGTGCTCTCTATTGCAAAATTTTGATGGCAGAATGAAGGACTTGTTGCTGTAAACCAAGAAAAATAATGCTAGAAATGTGCATTTTCAGACAGATTGTGTGGATTATTTTTTATGATTTCTGACTGTTTTGACTTGGCAAAGCAGGAGTCTAACAAAACAAGTGATGGAGGCTCCTGGCATGTGATATCTCAAATATTTAGCAAGTATTTGTAAGCTTTATTAAGTCAAGATGAGTCATCCATCTTGACTTGCTTACATGTATGTTTCATGTACTATGCTCCGTAGACCAATAGAAAGTGTTAGTCATTTGTTTTATTACTGCAGGGTTATATTTCAGCAAAACTATCTAGTTTTGATGGTGTTTATTTTCAGAACAGCTCGGGGTGAATTTTGTAGGTCTGCAAAGCCACTGGCCTTTCTAACTTTTTTCTTGGCAGAGGAGACCCAGAAATGTGAAGTAGAATCTCAGTTTTCAGTTTAAAATTAAAAGAATAAGTTGCTTTCCCTTTTCTTTGGGGACCATGTTCTTGGAAATATAACTCTGGTAAAGGCAGAGCAATTACTTCTGCCGAAACTCTTTCACTGCTCTTTGCTCCAGGCCAGGTCTTTTGCAGCCAGGAAAAAAGAAACCCATAACCGTAGGTATTTTGATTTTGGGAAAGCCTCCACGTGAGGTACAGTTTAGAGAAGGGAGCGACAATGACATAGATATTTACCACAGGGGGTGTGGGCATTTTAATCCTTTTTTTGACTTCAACTTGTCCTGCTTAAATGCATTTATATAGTCTCTTCAGAACTGTAGCAACCACTGGCTGCCCAAAAGTCTTGCATCAGCAGCCGCTGGGTTTGCACAGATCACCTTGCGGTATGTACTTGGTAAAATCAAGCCCAGGACAGAAATACAGGACTTCTCAGCCTATAAATCATATCATAACTGTGCCATGCTATTGTGCCACCATTGGAGCAGGGGTTAAGTCCAGCCCTTCTATGGCTGCACAAACTCACTACATCCATTAACTAATTAATGAGGTGAGTCCTCTGCTTATCACAAGTAGGGTAAGCAGTTTTTTGACCAGAAAAAGGGCTCAGCCCACTGTGAAGATGGCGGCATGATCTAATGAGCTGTTTATCAGTCTGACAAAGGGATCAGATTGTGCTGGTGAAACATTATGAAGTCATACAGGCCACAAGGCAATAATCTGGGACATGAGTGTTCAACATGTGACCTAAATCTAACTGAGGTTTGTTCATCTAGCCAGATATTAGTTTAAGCCAGTTCTGGAATTACTGTCTGAAGCCAGAAAACCACACAGCTAGGCCTTATTTTAAAAAAAAAATAATAAAAAAAAAAAATAAAAAAAATCTGTTTTTTTCTGTGGAAAATTTTTGTTCCAACTAAAAGAAATTCATGGACAGTGCTTTCCTTCTGCTAAAAACTTTGTCTTTTCACTGGAAAAAGGAAAACCTGGGCAGTGAAATATATCTGCTGAAAAGTGCAAATTTTATGTATTAGCTCCTGCCAACAAGTTGCTCTTAATGGAAACTTTGTTTTCATCACATTTTCTGCAGAAAAATCTTGCCCAATATTTTATCAGCTCCACACATCACTAATTTCCATTTGCAAAGTCTATGTTACATTTCGTCGTTCATGTCTCCACCGTATAAACAGTCATTTTTATTACATTCTCTTACCCTTGCAGAGCAACAGCACATCTTCAGGAAAGAGAGTAAGGGAAAATTAACTGTTTTCAGCAGACATGTCTTTTAAATCAGTAAAAGGGAACAGATGGAATGACATGTGAGAGGTTCTTGAACTGAAAAATATTTCAGTGGTAAATACATACATATATATGTATATAAACTCATATACATGAACACACAGGCACATGTGTACGGACAGATGTACATGCACACACAAATAGCATATACATGCTGCAAGGTAAATAAATGCAGATGGAAACAGATTTATGTTTCATAGCCAAACGCACTTAACAGTATCCAAATGAACCCTGAGAACGACGTTGTAGAAGTATATTGTATCTGCAATAGCAATCTCCCTAATCTATTCTGGACCTCATAGGTTTTTGGCTGATGTCTCAGGGTGCTCTAATGTTGCCAATTGTGCAGTAAATCTGCTGGGTCATATTACTAGACATATCATACCATTCACGGTACAAATGAGCCACCAGCGAACAGCAAACACCAATACAGATGATTTGTAAAAAAAAGACAATAATAAGCAGGACTGCCCTATCTTCTTACAGCCGTGTGAGTGAAAAATGAGTTATAATGCAGAACACCTGCGCCACATAATGAAAGTCCTGGAAAGCAGTTACGGCTCAGAAATCTGGCTCGCGAGCATAACATATCACTGGATCCACCATCCAGGAACGTAAAGCGCAACAACCAAACCTGAAAGAGCTCAGACTGGGCACCGCTTTTGCCCAGGTATTTTTCTGATGGCAAAGAAGCAGTAACATAGTTCAGTGCTTAAGGTGTTTTGGTGGAAACCTTACTATAAAGACCTTCCCAACTCAGTCTGGCAGATGGGTACTGACACAGAGTGAAGAGTCACCCATTTTGAAGGCCCTAGGGAACACAGCAATAATGGGGGCTGCCCTTCTCTTCGCTCAAGTCAATCATTCCTGCACCAAGCTCAACAACACATAGCTGAGCTACTGGATGTGTTTTTCAGAAGACATGATTTGAAGAGGCACAGTCTGTGAGGAGAGGAGATGCTTCTTCATTAGACCAAATATTCTTGGGAAACAATGGAGAAGTTTGGGGGCACAAAAGCCCTTGTAGAAACAGTCAACGTCAAGCCCAACACAGGCTGAGAAAACCTTCTCTGTGTGGTGTAATTATGTTAGTCTTTTTGTTAGTCTGAGCAAAAAGGGTGATTAGCATCTGAGGAGCTGAGGAAAGTGATCAGATTTTAACCCTGTGGGGCAGAGAGCTGGAGTTTTGGAGGGTTAGCTGGAGAAGGGGGTCGTGTGAGGAAAATCGTAATGGGCAATAAGACCAGAGTTCAAGCAATGGGGACTCTATCATGTCCCTTGGGAAGCTGTTCCGTTAATAACTTATACCGTATTTAAAAGTTTACCTCTTAGTTCCAGTTTTGATTTTTCCATCTTTGGCTTCGAGCCAGGGGGTTCTGTCTGCCAACCTTAAAAAGATTTTTACTCATGATATTTAAGGATTGGTAGTGCAACCTAGAATTTCATTTCCACTTATGGATCTTTCCTTCCACTTAAGGGTCTTTCCACCCCTTATTTATTCAGTGTCTTCTTTTGTATCAGAAGAAGGAGTCCCTAATTTCACTCTTTGGGGGTCAAACATAATACAGCACAGACTGCATAGAAAAGTACTTGGAAAATGCATATGGAAGGTCTAGAGAGATCCTGAGAAAGTCATAAAGCTCTGCAATGAACACAAACCAGAACCGGTTCCTGGAGGCTTCTAAAATAAAACTGCTGCCTTATTAAAAATTAACATTTTAAATCTAAATCTCAGTTTGAGTGGCAAATACAGGATAAACCTAGCAAAGCTGAGAAGTAAATTGGTTTCCAGGGGGCTGGTCCTGCGTGGTCAACCCACTGGCGGAGTGACTGTGGATTTATGCTGTTGTAAATAACAGCAGAATTGTCCCCCTTATCAGGAGATTTAACTATATTGTGCCTTGCACTCTTGTTATTCTTTGGAAAGCCTTTATGTAACATTACTGGTTGTCCTGAAAAAATTGGGATTAACTTGGAAGACATATATTGCAGATTGGATTAGACTTCAAAGAGGTGTTGCCAAAGAGCTATTTTAAAAGGCTTTAAAAAATGAATTGTACCAATACAGGCTCTTTCCCTTTGAACATGAAGAAAAAAAGGCAGAGTTTAATATTACTTAAATACATCCAACAATTAAGTTGCTTGATACTCAAGCAAACCACACGGGGAAGTTTTCAAAGGAAAGTGGATATTTTCGTGACTTATCAATGGCCCCATTTCTCCTCAGTTTTCCTGCGTTTCCTGCGGTAAAGGCAGCCATTCCCCGTTAACAGCCCAGGACATGTGTGCCAGGGAAGAGTATGGCATGGAAAAGGGAAATGGTGGCAACCTCTTCTCCACGGGGCGCTGAGCAAATGCTAAAGTGCAGAAACAACCCAAAAAATCAGCCAAAGGGGGTAATAAATGTTAAACCTTCACAGGACGAGGCAGACCCCGGAGAGAGGCAGGCAGGCCGCAGGCTTACCTCAGGCCCTCGCAGGCCAACGGTTGCCATGGCGACACCAGACCGCTCTGCCTGGGCCTGCAGTGCCCCGAAGCCCCCTGAAGCCTGTCTCAGGGCCCGTGTCCGACCTTGTCCTCAAAATATAGCACCAATACCCCCATCAGTCACGCAGCTGCTAAAACATCTCCTCCCCGTAGGGACGCCCCAGCCAGCTCGTAGCCTCCATCGACCCGGCAAGGGCCGCTGAGATAGCAGAGCCCAAGACTTGGTCCCCGCAAGATGGGACTCCCCTTTCCCATATGGGTATAAAACGTCCCCTTCACTTTTTTATCCTTTCCTGTCGGATTGTGGCTATCCACTTCTCAGGCTCTGCAAAATGAGTTGGGGACTGATGAACGCGCCTGACCATACCAGCACCTGCGGCTCTTAAATGCTGTGTAGGGTTTAAACTGGAGACGTTGAGAAAGCGATGGGCTAGTTTCTGGCTGGTGCCTCGTGACCAGTGCCTGCCCCAAAACCTCCACCTTGGCTCGAAAGAGCTGAGGCAAGCAGAGAAGAGCGATTGCTTCACACTGTCCCATGTCCCCCAGCCCCGGTGCTGCTTTCCCTTCACCCTTCCCATGCCATTGCTGGAGGGGACGGCGCAGCGTGTTTCATCTGCACAGTGTTGCACAAGGGATGCCGCTGGCGTTTCCAAATGAACATTTATGAGCTGTTGTTGAGCTTTCAGAGTTGTTGGCCAGGCCCTGCCCTCCTATAATGCTCAGCTTGGAAGCAGTAGGCACAAGGAAGACATGCCTGGGCTGCACCAGCCGCTGGGTACCAAGCGGTCCTGCCCCACCTGCCTGCTTTCATTGCACTTACGGGATTGCCCGAGATGTGGTTTCAGCTCCCGGGTTTAACATTTGGGTCTTTGAATGGTTTTCTGTTCCTCTCCGTCTATTTTTAACCCACCCTTCTTCAGGGTAAGAGGGATTATTTGTCAGTAAGGCTTCTAAGTAATTTGTTTTAGTGCAGGGAAGGTGAAGCACTGGTGAATGAAGCAAAGGGCTTCTCCAAGCGTGTTTGGTTGTTTGTAAGGGCATGTGAGATGCACGGTAGAAGTGTCAAGTGTTGCTGTGATAGGGACCTTGGCCTACTGCAGATTTTCTATTGGAAAGAGTAAATACAGAGGGTAAAATGTCATTGTTTTTGTAGAACATAATAGCGCTCTTTCTTTTTCTCTCGAGAAGCCTGGGAACTCCAAACAAATTTGAGGGCAGTTTTATTAAATGAAAATATTCGTGCATTATGAGCTAATTCATATCTTTCCAGCCCAGCCCTGCGAAAGGTCAGTTTAACAAACCACTCTCTCAGGAGCTGGGGAGGAGTTATGAGCTCACAGTAATCCTCCTAATTGCACTCTACCTCGGTTTCTCATTTTGTTAATCAGCAGCCAACAAATCCCGGCTTTCAAAACTCATTATCAACCTACTCCGTACTACTACCCCTGCCCTCTCCCTTTGGATACACACTGTGCACATCCCTTTGGCTTAGGTATCCTCCAGGTTGCCTTCTGCGTCTTTCTGGTGCACAATCATAACCAACATTTGAATATAGGTCAACTATAAATAACTGGGGTGCTGCTGCACGTATGGATTATTGCCGATGAAGAAGCAGAACAGAATGAGCGCTGGTGGCCAGCTTCGCTCCTGCGGGGAGCTTTAAAATCCAGTCTGGGTTCCAGAAGATCTCTGCCAGTGGAAACTGCCCAGGCCCAACACTTCATCACTGTATCTCCTGGCTGGATCAGCCCCACCCAACTTTATTATTAGACAGAATTTTACAATTGGAAGCTCAGGTCAACTTTTCACAATCTGCAAATTAAAAAAAAAAAAAAAAAACCAGTTTGAATTTTCTCCAAAC
>NW_008796044.1:15995506-16036895 GCF_000699145.1 Aptenodytes forsteri
TTTTTAAAATCTTCAAAATAAAAAAAAAAAAAAAAAAAGCAGTTTGAATTTTCTCCAAACTTCACATGACCCTTCTCCCTTCCCTTTGGAGTAGATCTGGCAATTTTCAGGTCTAATGAATTTTCCAAGTCCCAGTAAAAGGGGAAGCTGCCTGCAATCCTGCCTACGAGCTTCCAAGCCTGCCGGCTCCTCAAAGCTCAGCAGCGCTTTCCACTGTGGTGCCTCTTTGTGGTATGTGCAGTAAGGTCTAAGCTTCTCCCAGACATTCTCCTCCCTCCTCTTTTTTGGTTACAGTTTGT
This sequence comes from Aptenodytes forsteri, assembly GCF_000699145.1. NCBI lineage: Eukaryota > Metazoa > Chordata > Aves > Sphenisciformes > Spheniscidae > Aptenodytes > Aptenodytes forsteri. The sequence goes on from NW_008796044.1 coordinate 15,995,806, forward strand.
CTGAAACACACAAAAAAGAGGATTAGAAGTGGAGTTTGGCTGAAGAACAATGACATCTGTTCCAGCGCCAGGTGACTGCCATTTTTTTAGGGGTTTGTGACAAGAACGTTACTTAAGAGCATGACTAGATGAGAAACATGTCCCACATCCATCCTGTGGATTCTTGCTCTAAGACTCTGGAAGCTGCAAAAAATCCATTTTCTGCAGCTTCTTCAGAAGCCAGGATTTATTTTATAAGAAGACTCAACTATTTTATCAGCTGTTTCAGATCAAGTATCCACTCGTATCCAGAGGAGTAGTGGCTACTTCTTAGCTTCCTCCCCAACCCTCTGGAATTATATTCTTAAGAAACAAAATAACAGTAGTCATTGTTAACTAGCCGTAGCCCATATACTTGAGTTTGTCCTACAAAGGCCATGAAATATCAGCCTTTGCTGTTCTTTTGGTGTCTGGACATTACAGCACATTATGCTCAGGCAGCATATACAAGAGTTAACCTAGAATGAGGTCAAAACACCGTGACAGCAAGATTCAGGGGGATTTTCTGCCTCAGTATTCAAAATCCTTGATTGCATGGGCTTGCGGCACAGCTGCATTGTCATATTTAAGTAAAGAAAATGGAGATGGTTGAATGTCTTACACTGGGATCTGGGGCTTTGTAAGTCACCAGTGTGATCTGGCTTCATGCTGAGTTTGCTGTGCTAGACAACTTGGGTACCTCAGAGACGTAAGTGGATAGAGTGCTCTAGCTCATCCTTAGAATGAAGGTGATGGGATTTCCCCAGATGCAGAGCGTCTACAAACTCACACAGATGCATTGACAAGAGGGAAATATAAAGCAGTATTTAGAAGCAGATGGCTTTCCTTCCCCACTCCTAAGCAGCCACAGACACTGCGGAGTCATACGGACCCCTCTGCTACAATCCAGCTTTAAGCGCATGGAATCTTGTAACGACGTAATACCCAGATCTCCTCACCAGACTTGGCTGTAGTTCCTCCCAGAGACTGTTCAGCCTAGGCTCCCTCCACCTAGAAAGCTTCTCTCACTTCCTGCACATGGAGGCTGAAATAAATAGCCACCTGCAACAGGATTCCCTGAGCGTCTCCCAGAAGAACCTGTAATGTTACACGCTGCACGTTCAGAAACACTCCTGTAAATCTAAGCACACTAATGTTCCCTTTCTGGATGTAACAGAAGGGCCACATTGCCATATGCCCAAAAGCAAAGCAAAACCTCCTACATCTTGCATGCAGAAAAAAAGGGGTAACCTTATTCATCTCAGGTTTCCTCCATTTTGACTCAGATTTTTACCAGTTTCTCAAGATGCAGGTAGAAATCTGAATGGACTGTTCCAAAACATCTGTGTGCCTCCTTCTGTAACCTTCCCCAAATCTTGCCCTTTGCCCATCTTCTGTTGAGGAGCTGCCGCTGTCAGAAAACTGCCCTTGTCCGTCAGTTCTTTTTGGAGGCTGGAGGCCATGGAGGCAGTGTCACTTGTCACCTAGTTTCTTCACCAACATCTGTAGCACCACCAGCCCTCAGCCCCTGCCCTATCACATGAACTGCAGACTCTGCATCAGGGGAGTTACATGGAGCTTGAGGCAGCCATGATTTATGTTGCAATACACATCGCATCGTAAGTTATGCTGCCCTCAATGGCGAGGGATGCTGACAAGAGCGCCTGTTGTCCAGATTCCTCCCTTCTCCCCAGACCAGTCTCCTTCAAGGTCGAGTCATGGCCAGCATCCAGCATGGTTTAGGATTCACGTAACAGGACTCTGCAAGCTGAAGGCATTGGGGACAGTTGCTTACCCAAATTTTCAAGGGAATATTTTAAAGCTGCTTCGTATACAGGAATAGAGGAATTTAAGTCAAAATTTGTAAAGACAAATAATAATGGCTAGAACTAGCCTGGCTTTCTAGTCTGAATGTCCTTCATAAGAACAGAACTAGTAATAACAAATACCAAACAAGCAAAAGGTGAGACAGATTACTTGTGCACTGTAATGGCTTTTCTTTTTTTAACTGTTCTTTTTCTTAGTTGCTAGCACATGCAAAGTCGACAAGGCAGAATTAACAAAGGTCTTTTCAAAATTTGCATCATTCACTCTCACACTTAAAAAGTAAGTTTTTCAGTCTCCAGGAGTTTAAAGCTCTGTTTGTGCCAATACTGGTGACCAGCTGAGATCGGTAAACTAGAGATGAGCAATGGTCAGCCATGCAGGAGAGTTAATATTTTATTTTAATGGATAATCTTCTCCCCTTTTCTCCATCACTCTATGGGAGTGTTTAGTTCCCATCAAGCTGTCAATGAAGACAGGGTTTCTCTTTCATTTAGTTGGCTTACATCTCACCTACATCACCTGGAAAATAAGAAAAGCAAGATGACCTGGTGCAAAGTTCCAGTGCTAGCGTGGCCCTGCAAACCAACACCTCCCATTCAGGCCAGAAGAGCAAAGGAAGCAGCACAGCCATCTGCTGGGTTCTTCCACATCATGCCCTGTTCTTCTGCTGGGAATATTTTGCTTGGGCGGAATCTGAGAATCTTTTTTTTTTTTAACTCCTCTGGCTTACCCAGTCACTTGAAGAGACTCTGCTCCCAGAACCACCTATCATGGTTATTGCACGTGCCCAAAGCAGCTATTTAGAGTTGTTCATTGCAGCTGATGCAACCTGTCCTGAATGTATTGAGCTTTGCAGCGCACACCCATACTTTTCTGTCTTGTCTATGGCACCCAGAAGGACATGACAGCATAGCAGAGGTGAGACACAGCATTAACAACTGCACCGGGACAGGCTGAATCTTAGACTTTGATCCTCACCAGTGTCCTTTGGACTCCCCCCTTCATAACATGCCTGGTGTTGCGATGCACAAAGACTCATATCTTTGAGAGGAACCACAGGAAAAGGTGTGCCGTATTTGTTCAAAAATTAATTATTGATGTCAGTCAAACTCCTCAGCCTTGAAGGTGTGAAGGGGAAACGTTAAACCTGCGCAAAGGTCAGCTTTACCAGGACCTGCCTATTCAACGAAAGGAACTAAGGCAGAATGATGAATTGCCAATGAGTTCCTGTGTGTTCAAGCAAACGACGAACTATTAACCTGTAAAAGTGAACACTGCAATACAGGAATTCAGCTTTGGGATAGAGTTTTCACTGAAGTATGTAAGTGGGAGGTTTTGTGAGTCGCAGATCAGATCTGTTGATTCCTTCCTTTATATTTTAATCGTATGCTCAATAACTGAGCACCAAATATGGAGAAACAAGATCATGCAAAAGAAAGCAGAAGTTGTTGAGAGAGAAAGAGTGGCTCCTCAGCTATATACAAAGGTGAAAAGTAAAGGACACTTTTACCAGACTAAATTTACTTTTGGTTACAATGGATATCCAGATTCCTGTGGACTGAACAAGTAAATGCTGGTGGTATATGGAAAGAAGCAGCAGCAAATGGACCTTCCATGGCTGGATACTGGAGTCTATCAATATGGAACCATTTGTTGAACTGGGGTAGTAAAGTACTCCTTTGTTTATCATCCTCTTGTTTCAGAAACAGGCCACTTGTGAAACAGGAAATCTCTTGAAGTCAAATCTTTCATTGAGTTACACTTAAAGATCAAGTGCAACTAAGCCCAGTAAATTACACAACCACGTATTGGTATGGATGGAAGAGCAAATAAATAAAAAATGGAAGTTTTGACAATCATGTACTTCAAAGCCCTGAGATCAACACTCTTCCCAGTCTCCTCAGTTATTGGGATGAAGATTCTTTCATGAATTTTTTTTTCTGCTCAGAATTGGAGTGCTTGTTAAGAGAAGACTCAGAGGCTGAAGTAATACACAGCCAGCTGCCACACTTGTATGTGATCTATAGTCTCAGCTCACAGAGAATTTTTAATGTAATGATTTTACAGCCCCGGGGCTCCCACACTGATTTGGATACAAACAGACACTCACCCACTTAGCAAGTTAGGAACCTAAACCAGACCAGACATTTTTTGTCTAGGTCCTTAAAAGTTGTTCCCTCTATTTGCTTTCCTTAGTAATCCACGAGTATTGAACATCTGGGACTCATCATCTGTTTTCTGACAACTATGAGGAGTCTCATATTTTGAGCAAGCCCAGCAAATCTCAGTGTACTGCCCAGTAGGTTACTGGACTAGTCAAAAGAACTCAGTGGACAGTCTCCTGAGTCTCCGGTCATCCAGCTTCATATGGGCAAGGTCTACCTGATTCGGATGGGAAGTCACATCTGTTTCAATCTCTCCTACACAGTTTTGGTATGCAACTGCTAACGCTAACTTGATATAGGACATAAACTTACACCAAGACACTCAAAAAAGCCAGGAAGCATTCCATTTCCACAATAAAAATAAATTTTCAAGATGCTTCTTGGAAATATGCATACATTTTAAAAATAAACCACACCAAAGAAAGCAAACAAAGCAAAAGGCTCTGCTAGTTTATGATACCAATTTCAGTTCAAAGTGAATTCAGACCTATGACTTGGGTTATGTCTGCACTAAATCTCGAGGTCTGCCAGCAGGCCAGTGTTAGACAAAATGTCCTGTGTGTCCAAAGAGAGAACTTACAAGCACAGCTTCGTGCAGGGCTACGGAGTAACTCTGTGTCCTTCCCCAGAGTATGCAGAGACCTCAGGCCTCTCACGCTGTTGTGTGTGCATGGTCCAGCTGTGTGGACAGGGAGTGGGTGCGCAGACGCATATCGCACTCGGCACAGTCCTTGAGGGTGCTCTCTGCATCCACAACTGACACAGGCAACAATCCCTGGGAGGCAGAGATGCTAATGCAGAAACAGGCCTGCAGGATTTGAAGGGGAGCTGTGGGTACTCACCACCTTGTTTAACAGGGTCCAAGACTATAAAAAGCAAGAAAAAACAATAATTCCTATTCTCATTAGGGTCTGGAGACTTGGCCTGCCTGAGAACTGAAATAACTTACTGCATTGCCGCTAGACTTGGATTGCACACACAGGGGAATACTTAGACCCATGCTTGTATTTCACATACTTGGCAGGTTCTGAAGATTATGAAGATCAGCTTTGTTTGGCTGTAGTAGTAAACAGCAGACCTGATCAGACAGATGCAAACATACCTGGGTAATGCCACTTCAACGTGGAGTTCAACACAGATAAGTCATCTGAGTCAGATTTATTCACATGTGTTTTTGAAGACTTCAGTTCTCAGCCAGAGCAGCCAAGGCTCAGGACTGAAGTGCTGACACCCTTAGTAGAAAGACAATTCAGCTGGCTACAAACATCAGCGACTACATTTGCATCTGTCATCACAAATATATTTCGGTTTTAGATGGGGGGAGAAAAGAAAACAAACACAACATTTTCTGGTTAAACAGAAACAGAGTACGGAATCACTGAGACTTTCTAAAGGAGAGTTTATTTAATTTATTCTTCTGTACACACAGCTAGTTTGCTAGGATATTATAACTCAACTCATTTCTCTGGTGACCCATGGCAACCTCTGGATCAAAAGGATTACTCGTGACTCATAACTTACCTTGGCTAAATATAAATATAGGGCTTTAGGTTAAGTAATCTAGGCCTTAATCAATAAAACATTTAAAGTGACAGTACTAGGAGGGATTTCAAAAGTTGTGCTATTATAATGTTAAGTCCTAATACCTGAGTTTCTGGGGTTCTCCTTTTCTGGTTTTAACACAGATGCCCCACATCAAGGATTTTCTGTGCATTTTGTGCATACAAGTACAGCTGCATACAGTTTGAATTTTCTCCTGTTCCACAGCGGACGTATGCTCATTTTTCCCCACAGGAAATCCAAGCAATTGCCCCTGTGTGGAATACCACAATTAGGTGACCATAATTGCATACTTAATGAGCTTGTATATGTTTTGAGTGCCAGTTTCTCAGATGTGGCCACCTAAATGGATATCTAAATCTCACTTTTGGGTGGTGAGGTTGAGAAAAAAATGCATGAAAGTCTTATTTCATATACTTAAATTGGACCATTTAAATGCCCAATACTTGCTTAAGTGCCTGTATTTCAATATCAGATCTTACGTGTAAATCAGCCAGCCCTGTTGGGCTAGTGTTGGCAACCGGAGGTTGAGAAAATACAAGTCCAATAAAATATGACTCCTTTAAAAGAAGTCTGGAAGCTTTCCAAATAACTACAAGGATGTAAAGATTACAAAATTATTTCTTCTCAGCCTGGGGAACCTGCAGGGTCATTCCTGGTTATAGCCATGGTGGCTGGTTGAGGGAAGTGGTTGCCAGTCCGTTATGCCAATCCAAACCCTGTGCATCCAGTGAGCAGAGGGTGAGCATAGGACAGGACTCCCCACTCCCAAGGTAATGCAGCTTCTACGACCCATACGCCCTCCTTTTTCTTGCTGGGTGAATTCATGGGTGCTTGTTACAGCACTTTGGAAAGAAAGGTGGTACCATTCTGTATGGCTACCCCAAGGGCAGTGGAGCTGTACACCGTGACAAGCTGGAGTCTTAGATATCCAACGTTTTCTTGTGTTTGTAGTACAGCTTAGCTAGCCTGGGGCAAGGAATGAAATGCGACCTGGTGCAACTTCATGAGTGTCCATTTTAATACACAGATGGATGGGACAAGGGGCAGTTCCCCATCAAACCATCCAACAGCGATTTCCAAGTGTACAGGTACCAACAGATTAGGCTTGATATGAAAATTATTTTCTGACTGGGTAGGAAGTTAAAAAATAGATAAGAAGCTGGTTTTATCTGTAATTATTTTAGTATTATTGACTAGCTGGCACTTTACAAACAAATATAAACTATGCTGTCTGCTGTCCATAGTTCCACTGATTTTAGTGGAGAGAGTCTGGACTAACACACCTTCCTCAGAGCTTGTACAGTCCAATTTATGAATATAGCGGAACTGATAGTTTCAGATATTAAATAACTACATTTTTTCCGTTCCAAAGGAAAGAGCCAAATTTGTATCTGGCTTTTATTCTTGCCCAAGTTAATGGAAAAGAGAAGATGAATTGCAGCCTTAAAAACCCTTCCATGAGTTCTTCAGTATGAATTATTTTATATAATTCACAGAGAAGGTGACATGATTTACATCAATATATACAGTTGAATTGTTCTATATTATAAACCATTAGCAAAGAGGGATGAAGGGCTTATGAAGAGGAGTGGAGAGACTACAGTGTTATGACAGAATGAAAAATTTCTGGACATGCAAGAAGACATCACATTGTTTCCATTGGAAGATACTTGTGTATGTTTCCTACAGCAACTATAAGATCTTTGGCCTCTGCACTGGAGACTATTCTTTGTTTATTTTTATTATATACCAGAAACTTTTGTACAGAAGAGCAGGGCAGACTGTACTTCAACTCCTAAAGTACGAGGCGGGGTCCATTATGGAGGCATGTGTCAGAGGGATGTAACTCACAGCCGACTGGTATTATCCAGTCTACATTGTTCATCCAAGTCCTCAACAGTGCAGGAAGGACGATTTTTACAGCACGGGCTCGTCCTTGCAGAGATTTGAGGCGCAGTTGCCCCGTGTGCCTCCATTCTCAAACGAAGGAGATACGTTCTCAATGTCAGCAAGTTGGGCATCAAAGCCAGAGCTGCTAGAATATGAATGCCCTGAGTTTGGGGAGTAAGAGAGAGCAAAGCCCTCTTCCTCCCTACATGCAAGAGCTTAGGAGCGTGATGCTGCATGGTCCAGGCTAAGAAGACCAGAAGCTGAGGTGGTATCCCCAGCCCCCAGTGGGTAGGTTTGCTGTGGGAGGTTCCCACAGGAGACTGTGGATGGGGGAAGGGTGCAACAAACCCACCAAATGGTTTATTTTGAGAAATAGAACTCACCCTGGAGAAAAGGAATGGGAATACAGCGGCACTAGGAAAGGAACTGCAGAGTGACTCTCTTGTTGCTGACACACACCACTGTGTCCTTTTCATCATCCAGTTTTGTTGTCTGCTACAACTCTAGGGAAAGGAGCGGTTTCCAATCCAATACAGGGCTCTGATACTCTCCTCATCTTTGTAGCGGCTTCAGCCTAGCTTATTTGTTGTTGTTTTCTGTCTGGTGCTGAAGATTCCTGAGGAAAATGGTCAATTTACCTCTTAACCATTCTTGCAACTGTGTTTCAAGAAACATTCTTGTTTTCTAAAAGGTGTTTAATTTTTCCCCCCTGGGGACCCATTTAACTTTCCTTTCTAATCTCGTAACAATCTGGAATGAGGTCTTTAGTAGTTCTGCTTATTGTGAAACAGCTTTGGGAGATAACTCCTAGTCCATGTTAACCACACTTCAAATAATCTTTGTGTAACTGTGATGCAAACCCATAATCTCCCAAAGCAAGTTTATAACCATTTTAACAACCGAGACTTAAGGAGGTTATTGCAGGATGGGCAGTGAGAGAGGGGTGAAGAACTGACCAAGGAAGCACAGTTCAGTTTGTCTTCCAAACAGCTCCGTATCTCTTACAGCTTTACAAAGATGAAGTGACTGGTGAACAAACAAGGAGGCCTAATCTCAAATAAAGAAAGGGGGTCCCATTCTGACCAGCAGCCTTCTTCTGGAAGGTCATATAAGCACATACTTGTTTCTTTGCAGTGAAACAGGTGCTTGGGTTTCATAGGACTCAACACCTTCAAACACAAATGAAACGTACCCTTGAGATAATGAATATACCAAGCTCTGACGTCTGAATGCACACACATAGCAGCTGTGTGCTGTCCTTGGGGACATCAACGGTGAGTGAAAAGAGAGGTTGAAACTTTGTATTTGAACACTGGAGAACATATTGCATTGAACTGTTCCTTAGACAAAGTCTACCTCTGACTACCCTCTTTGGGCCTGCCTTTTGGTAAAAGAAACCCTGCACATGTCAAGGACAGAAAACAGATTGGGATTTAAAAATAAGATGGTTTCAACATCCCTTCAAATAAGTCTCCCAAGAACACAGCAAAACACACAGCAACATACAGGGACAGAACTGCTTCTAGAAGAAGATAAAAGCCTCTAAATATCATTTTTGACTGCTTTTTGTTTACTCAATTGCTTTTAATTAAGCCTCACTTGGTTTGGGGAGCCAGCCAAATGTGGAGAACAAAAAGGAAAGCAAGAAACCCAAACCCTCAAACCTTTGCTCACTAGCTGAATTTTCACAGCTTTAAAACAGTCTTCCTCCATGGGGGCGCAATGCTTCTGTCTAAACCTGCTTGTGAGAATTTATTATCCCTGTGTGCAAGTCTTTGAAACCGTGATTTTAACGGTAATAATTTCTAAGCAGTGAAATTCATGAGAGGCTGTAATATAATGCCGTCTACCCTATTATGGTTTTAATTGGAATATACGTTTTATGTGTTATTAGAGAAATGTTACTGTCCTCCTTATGCTTAATACTATATGAATAGCTAAAGCCCTCTAATGACCATGTAATTTATTGTCCCTATAGTTATGGCATTAAGCTACAAGTCACCTAATACTTGCAAACATTGTAAACTCCAATTACAGCTACACCAGTGATCCTTCTGTCAACTGAGCTAAAAATGACTGAATGATAAGGTTAAGCACTGAGCCACGTAACGCAGCTATCTGGAGCTCAGCACCTGTACTACAGAGAAATGTCCAATAAACTATGGTTAAATAGTTTTACTTTGTTATCAGATATAAGTATAGCAAATACAACCAGCTTCCAGAATGATGTTGATCACTCTGATTCCACCAATCTTTTATGTATTTGTCAGCTTTAGCCTAATTTACTGCTAACAGTCAATCACTGATTCTCAAGAACTTGAGAGATTTCACAGGCACCGGAGTGGATCCTGCCTACCCCTACAGAGATCTTGGAATTTCATGAAAAGTTGCCTGCAGTTCCCATGCAAGATGGGGTATTCTTTTCAAATATCCACAGCTATTTGAGAAAGTACCAAACTAGCTGACAACAGAATTCAGAGAATTTGGGAACAGGTTAGACAGCTTTTGACTTGTAAGTGACAGGAACTAGTTACCATTTGAGGGTAACCTTTACCTAGAAAGCAAGGTGACCTTCAACAACAATTGTAAATTACCAGAGTACAAAAGCAGACCTGTAACATTAATACCTTTGTCTGGCAACTTCAACCAAGGAGTCAAGAGAAGTCAATGCAAAAAGATACTGTAAAGACCAACCAGAAAAAGCCCCCCAAAATGGAAGACCTCAAATAACGACAACTGGAGATATGGCTAGTGTCAGAAGACATTTACAATCTTGATTCTTCATTGGCTTTTTCTAAACAGGAAGGGTATAAGTCTAATCTGTAGAGCAGAAGAACGGCAAGCTACATGCATGAACTAAATCACCTCCATGCAAGGTTTGTTATCAGCACAAATGGCTCTTCAGGATCATTAATAATTTTATCTTCAACAAGATTTTTACTTTTTCTTTGCTCAGAAAAAGGGTGGATGGAAACAAAAGAGGCTCTCTAGACCGATCCCCTTTCTGAGCAATTCTGCACCCCATAATTTTTAAGAGGCTTCCAGATACTTAGCTCTAGCGTTAGCTTTTCAAACTTCTGTATTCCAAAAGTAGAGTTGAAATTCAACTTCAGAAGTGACCTAGGAGTGCAGGTGGGCTCCCAGAAAGAGAGGGCAACTTTAAAAGTTCATCGCATTCAGGTACTCTGCACTGTACCACCCAGGTACCATACCTGGGTCATGGTCACTGTAATTCCTGGTGAAGCTGTAAATGAAATACAAACACACAGTCTATCCCGGGAACCTTCTGTTTCTATGTAGTAAAACCTTTCCTAAACAATCTATTTTAAATATTCCTGAGATGTGCCGTTAGGCTGAGGGGGACTCTATCCACAGCATTAAGTTTCATTTCCTTTTTAAAGGTGGAGGTGTGTGAGAATTATCACTTTGTTCATTGTCGAGATCATGTTTACCTGCAGAGTCACTCATGCTGCCCAATTTGCTATTTATCGTGTGCTTTATAATACCGTAGTGTACAAAAGTACCATAAAACCCCTAGTTGGTCTGTTCTATTTTATTTCCTATAAAAAGACATAGATTATATCTGTGTGTATATATATTCCCGCAAACTATAATTTGTGTTTGTTTTGGAGGTGTTTAAGCCACACAAGAGGCAATAGTTAAAAAGAATCCCAGCACCAGTGGCACTGAGAATATTACAAATGTTAGCGGAAATTGTCTCCTGGATGATCTGTGATGTCTGTGTAATTCCTCTGGCTAAGCATTCCTTCTGAAAGAATACATACAGCAAATCAAGTGCATAAAATGGATAAATCACCTTTCCTCACTCATGATTTGTGATTGCTCACTTAAGCCACCTAATGTTTCTGCAGCCCAAAGAAGTGGACTAGAACTTGCTAAAGAGGAAAATGGCAAATTATGCATTTCAGCTATACATTTTTAAAAGGAATGAGCACTCAAGCTATATTTTGTGACACATTTGAGATTTGTGTGGCTTCATACATTTCCCATGACCATCCAAATATTCATGAAGAATTAATAACATGGTCCTGCCTTTAGCAAGTTCCATTCATTCTTATTTGTATCTGGCTATAATCAGCACCAAGACCCCAAATATTGGACGACTGCATTTGATTCTTGACTTCTTTTCTTTTTGTTTATGTCAAAGCAAATTAGCTGGAAGGAGCCTGACGAGGAAATCGAGCAAACTGTGGAAGGTCGAGAGGGCATTTCACTGAAATGTAATATAATAAGTACAATTTAAACAATGACAAATCCCATTCACCTCTTTTGTTTTCTTGAAATGTTTAGAATTATTTTTAACCATCTTTTTAATAAATAAAATTGTTCTATTAGTTTGTCATACATTTGGATTTCATTAATTTTAGAACATTTTCTAGGCATCTAAAATTAAACAGATGTCATCAGGCTCATTTAGACCTCAAATAACCCTTGCAACAAAACCAATTATTCAAGGGTCAGCTGGAAGTTGGAATTTTATAATAAAGAAAAGTTAAAAAGTTAAAAAAGAAAATCAAGAAGAAGAAAAAGAAGAAGAAACAATGCCAATTCCCTGTCCACACAATTGTTAGCGCAACAACTGAAGATCTGTTTTATTGTTGGGGCAAAGGGTGGAGCCAAAGAGTGAAAGTTCAGGAAAGCTGGTTTATTGCCTGAATGCCCCGATTGTTCCCTTTCCTGTGGCGATTAGTCAAGAAATCTTTCTTCCAGCTTTCTAGCTCTATCGTGGGGATGCATAAGAGGACAAAGGTTTGGTTTTGTTCCGAAAGTTGGTCCTGTTGGTCAAAGAAATTTCCAAAACATCATGATCGTGTCTGGGAAAATGCAATCCAAGGAAACATGGTAGAATGGACAAAGGCAGAACCTGCAAGTCCTGACTACAATCCCATACTCTAAACAACGCTTCCACCTACTGTGAGAATGAAGGGGTTTAGTTTTCCCTTGTAAGCACAAATTGTAATTTGTTGGGGAGATTTTAGGCTGCGGAAAAGGTTTGCATCTCTACTAGCCTTTTTGAAATTTCCACCCCCTCAGCTAGGACTTAGCTCCATGAGCAGCTGGTCTGATGTTTGGCACAAATGGGAAGCAGGTCTGCAACAGGAGAGCTGGGGGAGAGGGAAGAGGCTGACATCAAGCCATGGCAAGGACAGGTTGGAAACTGGCTGGAGAATGTGCTGCAGGAGCGTTCCCCAGCAGATATCTCGGGGGGCAATGCTGAGCCAGTACAAGATGCTTGGGAGGAATAAATGGCTTCTGTCAGCCCTATAGAAAGGGAAGCTTAAAAACATGGTAGAAAGCCAATTGCTTTCCCCCTTCCCGCACTTTGCCAAAGAGGGAACCAGGTTCCCAGCTCTGTAAGCGCCTCCAGATTTACAGGGGTGAGTCTGAGATCAGACACGAAAAATCCAACCATTGTGATTTCTTCGCTGAAAATTAGGAGCTGGGTTTTACTTTGCTGAGCAGGAGGGAAAACGAAAATTGCTTTTCCTTTGTAACCTGAGAGGCTTAGCTGAGTTCTCCTGCCAGACTGCAAAGATCTGCAGTGGCCCCTGCCCTAAACTATACCATCCTACTTAGCTGCCAGGATTGCTAAATGGAGACCTGGAAAAATGAATAATGTATTGTATGAAAACTATATTACCATAACTTTAAAATCCTGCTGCTAGAGGTTGAAGATCTCTGAAATACTATCAAGCACAATGGAAAGGGAGTAGAGGGCTAACATCTGAAAAGAAATTTAATCACTGACCTCTGAAAATCACGGTTTAGCTTTTTCTTTTTTTTTTTTTTTTTTTTCTGAAAGGGTGGGGGTTACATCCCCCACTAAACAGACTGCAAAGATCTGCAGTGGCCCCTGCCCTAAACTATACCATCCTACTTAGCTGCCAGGATTGCTAAATGGAGACCTGGAAAAATGAATAATGTATTGTATGAAAACTATATTACCATAACTTTAAAATCCTGCTGCTAGAGGTTGAAGATCTCTGAAATACTATCAAGCACAATGGAAAGGGAGTAGAGGGCTAACATCTGAAAAGAAATTTAATCACTGACCTCTGAAAATCACGGTTTAGCTTTTTCTTTTTTTTTTTTTTTTTGCAGATACGGTAGCTGTAACTCTCCATCTGACCCAACATTAACTTTCTACAAATTATAACAGATGATTTATAAAAACACCCCTTATTGCTTTGACCTATTCTATGTCTGCTCTCGCCTCCTACACAGTTGTATCCTGTGGTCTCAGTTAGTTGAGTAGACTTGCTGGCTCGTTACTTTGGGACTGAAGTTGATAGCTCAAGTCATGCAGGCCATTCCCAGAGAGGCACAACAGCCCAGCAGAGCTTCTGTCCACAGGAGGTTTATCCCTAACATGAAAAGAAAAAAGAATGTGGCAGACTCAGTGGAAAATTCACACTGATGAGCAACGGGTAGAAGTCCCTTGAACGACCCGGGCTGTTCTAAGCACAGCTGGGGAAGGAGAGAGCGCTCCACTTTAAAGATCCTTCCAGACCCATGTCAGGGCTCTGGCATCCATCCAGCTGAGCTACCGCAGGGATCAGTGTCCTAAACAGCAAAGACTAACTTACAGCACGGAGGGATGCAAAGTTAGTAGAGAGCTCTCCAAAACAGCCACATTCCTGCAGAAGCTCTTAGGCAGTGTGAGGACCCTGAGCATCCCGCTACTTAAAACTCCTCCCCGGCAGCTGAGAGGGTGCAGGGTCTGCCCTGCCTGCTGGCTTCTGCCTACCCTGGGGTTGGTACCTGGGCGTAGGTCTGGGCTCAGATTTGCAAAGCCAAGTGACCCAAACCGATGGCACCAACAGTGAGCTAATCTAATCCCCCTGCCAGGGCTTTCCTGTTGGGCGAGCCAGCAGGCTTGCTCCAGAGAGGCAGTCAAGACATGGGCAGTATGGACATAAAGGGAACTGAGTGAATACAACAGCAATATGGCAAACGCTATCCTAGTGCAAGCAGCACCCCTGTTCCTTGTGTCTTACTGCTGCTATGCTCCAGGGCATCAGGGACTCGTGGCCCTAAGGAGGACAAGCAGGTTCAGACAGTCGTTGGCTGAGGGCTTTCTCCCCAGAGTAGATTGCAGCCAGCAGTGTTGCTGGGCTTAGGGTGTTTCAGATCTACTCAGCCACATACAGTTACAATGGAAAGTCAAAATGCTACAATAGTAATAATTCAATTTTCAGGCTGCTCCTTCATCATATAAATACAGAAGAAAAAAAAAAAAAACACAAACAAATTTGGGGCCTTTTTTTTTTCTGAGAAGCTAAAAAGCAGGAGAGGTTTAAAGAAGATTTCACAGACGGAGGTCCTTGGCATCTTTGCTGGGCTGTGCCAGGCTGTGAAGCTGCACAGGAGCTGTTCTGCCATAAGCTGAGCCAAGCACAGCAGATCACGAACCTTGGCCGCTACACCCAACGCCAGAGTCAGAGGAGACTTTGCTTAGCGCAGCTCTGGTCAAGTTATCAACTCATTGCTTGTAAATAACCTCAGGTAACAGATGGCAGCCAACCAACGACTGTTGTGAATTCGTACTGTTTTCCTAGCAATAAGATTACCAGACCTGCCAGGAGTTTGTTTCAGTTAATGCAGCAGATGCCGCTGCAGAGAGAAATGCATTGCAGTAACTTCAGCCTTCACAGAAAACAAACATACCTCTTCAGATTTCAGTTTTTCAGTAGGGGTTTTTTTGGTTTGTTTTTTACATTTTCCTCCCCCTTTTACTTAGTGCTTTCCAGGTTTAAAAAACAAAGGCTGTTCATGGTGGAGGAGCAATAGTGGCTTTCATATTTAATAACTCTTAAATCTTGTTCAACATGTGGCAATTGTTAGGTAGATTTGAGCTGCAATTAAAGAGGCACCCTTCTTTCTCTTCAACAACAATATAGGCTCTTAATCCAACTAAAACCATCATATTTTAAGAGCTGAGATCATCCTGAGGCAAATGGTATCAAACTTAACATGGATCTGTTTTTCATAGGGAAGTTTAAAAGTTAAAGTTCAGTTTCCTAAAAGTCTTCCATTAAAGAGACGGCAGCTCTGAGCGCTCTTTTCAAGTATCCACAGGTACCTATATCATACCAAACAACATCTGGGGGATGGAGGGGAGAGGATAATTACTGAAATTCCTTTGTGAAGTCCCTTTTTCTTTAAGAGCCTGAGTTGGGACTCTAAATAGAAGCGAGACGAGGGGGTTTTGTTGCCTGATTATAGATTTGACTGCAGATAAAAGTACTATTTGTGTGACTCAGCCCTCGCAGTGCTCACAGGTCTGATGTGGATAACTGATAAAGGCTGTGAAAGACAGGAATAAACAGTGATAAAACAACCGAGCGCAGTTTGGCTTCGAACCAAAACACATGTTTAATAAAACCTGCACGGTTGATGGGGAGACATTTTTGTTTCCTTTTGTGGTGCCGAGGTGGCTGTAAATATCCATAAGGAATCTGGGCTTGAACCTAGTTTGTACCGTCATTGCAGCCCGGTGGCCGGGCTGGCAAGCTGTGCTGTGCCTTGCTCCCACAGTGGCACTGGGCTGGGGTCAAGACACTGGGCTCAGGGCTCCAGTTAGTTTTGCAGCTTTTGGGTTTACAATTCAGTTTTTTCAACTGCAACGTGAGGAAATACCTGCCAGAGGACCAAAGGCAGGTAGCAGGGCTGAAAGCTGATAGTGATGGCGATGCACACAACAGGGTCAAATGAACATGTCGATAGAGGGAAAATATTTCCTTTCCAGTCTTGTCCATATTTCACATCCAAGTTCCCCTTTGCACCTCAGAGCATTAGTTCAGGTGCCTCAAATTCCTGTTTTCCCATGATAGCTCCCACTCCCTAATCAGCTGCTATTCTTAATGCCTTACTCTCTCCCCCTTTCTCTTTCTCCATTTTTCACAGACCTTACACCCCAGAGCAATTTTAGCAAAAGACATGAGCCCTTGCTCTGATTTACAGCCTTCATCTGTGCAAAGGTAAGAAAGCCACCGTGACAGCAGCAGTGTCTTTCAGAGGATCTGTACCAAGAGGTATCTATTAATATCCACTAGTCATGCTGCTAAATCCCTACATCCTCCTTTGAAAAGGTAATCCTGTATTGTAAAGGCTCAACAAATGAGAACACCAAGGGACTTCCCTCATTTGTAATACCTGCAAATGACTTGAATGAAAATACCTTGAATGAAAACTTTGATAGTTTGTGGAGGGCACAAAATTGGAGAGGGAACAAATAACGAGGAACAAGGGATTTGAATCTGCTGGTTGCCTGGGCCAGTGAATGGAAAATGCACTTTAATGTACAGAAACATAAAATAATAAGTCTGGGGCCAGCAAACCAGACAGAAGGATATTATACTGAATGGTGATGCATCATATTGACCAGTGAAGGGATTTAGAGGTCACTGCAGAAAAATCCTTGAAGCCTTAAACTTGGCATACAGCTAAAATGAAAATAACTACAGGAAAGCCGCACAGCGGTGGAGGCAAAGGGAAGGGACGCAGCCTTCCTCCACTGTCTGTGCAGCAAAACAGCACCAGGACTTTGCTCTAATTGGCACGATATCATCTCCTCCTGGGCAGCGTAACACAGAGACACTCTGATCACCCGTTCCCCGTGTACCCCAGCTCCTGTCTCAGCACAGCGTGCTGTCCCGACAGCTTGCCCTCCAACGGGCATGGAGGAAAAAGCAGCCCAAGGTGTTCACTTGTTACTGGTAAAGCACAGGGGGATGCTGTGCAAGTTCACTCCAAGGCTTAGTGATGCCGGTCGGCAGGAATGCAAGAACCCAAACCCCCAGCTCATTTGCTTATCTGCTTGTTCTTTGCTTTTGGCTCTGACAAGCAAGAAAAGCCAAAGCAGTGAAAGCCCAGGGCCCCTGCAGGCACGGCAAGTTTGCCTGTCTGAGCACAGAACAGCCACAAGAATCCTGCAGCCAGCCAGGGGTCTGAGAACTTGCATGCCTGTATCCATATGACCTTACTGACATATTTGCAATGACCTGTCAGAGATGAAGTGGAATAGCAAAGGGTGGGAGAAAAGAAGCAAAGGTGATAAAGCAGTTCATTTTCTTCCCCATCTCCCTAATGAGGAGTCTCATTTAGTTATTTTCCTTCTCCTTGCTCTGCCAGAGTACTTCATCCCTCCTCCCTCCCAGCTTTCCTGCAAAAACATCGACCAAAAGAAATGTTAAAATCTGCTCCCCTCCCAGCTGATTCCCTGTTTGAACCGATACCTTCCCCTGTTCCTTCTTCTGTAACTGTAAATACAAATAAGCAACCTTTAAGCTTTGCTGAGCTGGATTGCTGGTGAGCTGCAAGTAAAGGGCTCCATAAGCTCATTAGCAATATCCTTGGAGTATCCTAATCCCCATGGGTTAGGATATGTAGTTATATGTGATGGAAAATGGTGAGCAAATTTAGCATTGGTCTGAATCAGCAGTTCACACACACACATACACCCAGCCTTGTAAGACGGATTTGTCGGAAGGACCAGGTGGGGAAGTGTTTTCTCAGTTCTTGGCTTGCCGGGCAAGTGCATTACCTCTGCCGGCTGCTCCTGAGTTAATTCTGGTTTTTCCCACCTGGGGGAGCAGCAGAGATTCAAAGCCAGCCTGCCAGACCGACAGCACAGGTCCTTCTTCCATGAGAGGTCGAGACAGGTAGGACAGGGTAAATACCCTTGGGGTTACGATGAGCATCCAGGCACCGGGATAAGTCCCCATTCCTCTCCCTCCTCTTCTGTCCCTCTGCAATCCATTCCCCTCTTCTTCTCCATCCCTCCCCACTGCTTCTGCCCTTCCACAACTCCCCAAAACCCTGCAGAGGACAGGGCCAGGAAGGACGGTGGGGAGCAGAGGGGGCCCCCAGCCCGCTGCCGAGCAGGCAGGTCCTGCGGCTCGTGTCTGGCAGAGGTGCCTGAGTCCAACCAGGCAGGATGAGGGCTATCAGCCGAATGAGGATCTTGCTAGATACGCGACATCTGGCAGTCACCGGCACTGTCTGTTCTTCGGCTGGTCTGCCTCTGGCTGTTTTCTTGTATAAATGGATAGATGAACTTGGATGTATTCCAGCTGAATTAGTGTACACGTGATGCTGAAAATGAACTTGAGGATAGAAATACATTACTGACCTATTATGATGCCTAAAATACAGGACCTGGAATTGCTTCCAAGTCCCCAGTCCAGATGCCTGTCCTGGCTGTCTCCCAACTCCCATGGCAGGTGAGACAGATGTCAGACCTGCTTTCTTGCCCTGCTCCCATGTTTCCATGGGGAAAAAAAATAGGGACACAGGCCTGAAGCCACAGCAAAGCCCTAAAGAACTAATGTGGCCATGGGTCCCAGTGCAGAGACTTGCCCACAGCCAAGTGGAGCCCCGGTGTAACCCCTGAGGTCTAGCTTATACCACGCACATTGCATGGAAGTTTTAATACATACTAGTTGATAACCTGTCAGTTTGATCTATGACAATTTCTTATTGAATAAATAAGATTTTCATGCTGTCAGTACATTTCCTTTTCAGAGGCAGAATTACTTGCATCCTGCACAAGCATCAAGGAAAATAAAACATTGTTTGGTGCCATAATATCCCATCTCTGCCAGCTGCCTCAGTTGATACCCTCTTTCTGCTACTCACCATATTTGAAATATATATATACCAGCTAAATTCAAGTTTCCTTCTTCTTTTTTCTTTTTGCTTGTGTTCCCCATTCGGCAAAGGCTTGTACCTCCAGTCCTTTGCTACAGATCGCTATTTTCCAAAGCAGGCTTTAAAACAGGAATCAAGCGACCCAGAAAGATGAGACTGAATGCCATCTTCTGTACTCGACTTTCAGAGATTTTCTAAAAGAACAGTCAGAAAAGACTTAGGAGCATGCAGCTATTTTCTGCGCCTACTACTGATCCCATCAGGAGCTTAAAAACCAGCCCTTAAGGTGCTTTATTGTCTTAATGAACTCATTGCAATAATAGAGCAAAGATGAGCAGTTTTAGCTCCTGCTCTTCCATTAGTGTACAAACTGTTAAAAGACAAGAAAAACTACAATAATAAACATGAGGGAGCTTGCTGCAGCTGTGCTTGTCAGCTCCAGACATTAGTGTGGCTAATTCCAATTGGGAACAGTTCCTGGGTTTGGTGATAAATTAATCCCAACTCTGATAGCATGTAAAGATTTCTCTATGCATAAGCCGAAAGAAAACTTCCCAAACTGCTTATGAATTCCCCTTTACAGTTATTTTGGTGACTACACACCAAAATATTTAGTCTGTGTATCTTTTTTGGATACAGTGCAATCTATTTTTTATTTTGATTAAACGATATTAGAATAGGATATGCTTCATCCAAAAGAAAAAATATTACGTACAGGCTTGCACTGAAATTGCAGAAGTATGAAGTACAACCGATGGGGGTTATGTCTGTTTTCCTGGAGATAAGCCGCAACTGCTTTATAGGAAAAAAGCAGTGCCATTGAAACCCTTCTGAGAACGGCCTGAATTTTATTTCAGATTGCTGTTTTTGGAAGAACCCACAGGCTGACTGCTAAAATCAGGAAACATAATATCATTCACTGGGTTTTTTTTTTCCATCCCTGCCTGTGTCAGTGTTGGTCCGTTGGCAGAAGGACGTGGCCCAGAGGACATGGAGAAGACCCACAGGCTAGATGAAAATCCCCAAGGCAGTGATTCAGTTTGACCAGTGCCTGGGAGAGACACGACAATAAGGATGCTGGGGCAGCGGGGTCCTGGACAACTGGGCATCTCCTGCCAGCTGCATGCTGCCCTCCACCGTCTCTCTAATTCCTGTGCTTTCTCCCCGACGTTCAAACTCACACACCACATTCATTTTGCAGTTGATTTTGGTCGCACTCCTGCAGGAGCTATGGGTTTCAGGAAGTTATTCACCTGGGCAGTTTCATCTCAGCCCCGATGAATAGCTTCATTCTGGAATAACAAATATAAACAGAGGGAAGGCTGCTCGCCACAAGGATTCCTTTATGCTGCGCCGTGAATTGTTGGCCAGTGGCCATTTAGCATTGAAAGGCAAGAGCCACCTGTGTCAGGTGTGTTTAATGTTCATATTGACTCCTGCCCACCGGTATTTGCATGATGGACAACATCAGAGAAAGGTGCATTTAGTCATTAATTTTTGCCTGACACGGGGAACCGAAATGAAAAGGAGCCCTTTTCTTCCAGTCACAGCTTTTGTTTTCCAGTGTGATCAGTCAACTACCAGCTCTGCGTCATCCACCGCAGGGCAAAGCCAGGTCTAGAGTGTCGGGGACATTTCGGGGTCCCCTCCTGCCCCGGCAGCCCACGCCCAGTGGGACCCCACATCCGTCTGGTCCCCGCGCACCCTCCTCTCTGCCCCTTGCTGCTTCCCGACCTTGCTGGACGTTAAGATCTGCTCAGCCTTACACAATGCAGCTTCTTGGGAATGGATTAGAAGGCAAGCTGTGTGGTATATTTGTTATGGCCATGACTTTCATGGAGAAAACTGTGACTTCTAGCAGTTTTTGTAGATTTTGTAACCCCAGCCAGCCCGCTACTGACTCCTTCATGAATTTTTACAGCTTTGGCTCCATTCGTGAGCGGTATAGTAGAGAACACAGTTTTTTAATGGATTTAAGTTATTAGTTACGTATTACCAAAGGGTGTAACATTATGTTGTAAAATAAAGTCCATTTGTCTTCTCTCCATTTCCCACAGCACACAGTGTTAAATACAGTGCACCATTGTTGGTTTTCTCTCTGAAGCCGCCCTTGGGGAATTTTGGGGCATGCCAGTGCATCAGCCGTGGTTGCAATGATTGCTGCGGGTGCAGAATATCGTACTGGTCGCAGCCCGTAGGAAGCCCTGAGGACCCTCATCCCATGTGGGAATCCCCTTCCCACGAAAAAGGGGGGACCATAGGTGGGAGAGTGCACGGCATGGCTCAGTTGGGAGGGCTGGAGGGATTTGTAAAGGGTTTTGGAGCTGAGGGCTCAGCGGTGGCATGTGCCGCTGGAGGATTTATACAGTTTCTTATCTGTTCCCTAATGGGAAACTTTGGACGAGAAAAAACAGGATGCCTACCCATACTCGTGTACCTCTCCGGTGACCAAAATTTCCCCCCCTCCACACACTTCCCAAGTGGGATAAATTTGCAGTGTCTGGCTGCAAACTTGGCAGTGGCCTTTGCACGGATGTCGTGGAGGGCAGAATTGGCTTGATTAGTACAAATACCATCTGTACGCTTGGTTCAGATGAGCGCAGTGTTTTAGAAACAACCCATTTTGCTTATATAAGGACTAGCGACATAGCCAAAATCTGCAACACGTATCTAGTTTTCTCAAACAATAATTGGTGGGTAGCCAATATTTGTTACTTTTCTCCACAACAATGAATAAACTACGGCACAGAGACAACTGGCCGCTCCATACGCTGATGTCAGACAAGAAACCCTGTGCTCTAAATTACTTAAACCAATTTATCTGCAGTTAAAAAATAGAGACAGGCAAGAAAGAGCCATTTAAACTCTGTTTAAAACCACTCAGAAAACGTTTTAGCATCATTATCCACTGGAACAGGGAGGTAAATCCAGGCCCTTTTCATAGGCATTGTAGGTTTCTTTTCTAACTGATGCAGCTTTAGGATTTTTGTTTTGTTGTATTTTTCCTGACCTAAAATGTCCTCTTCTGTCTAATCATAGTTTAACAGTTAAGCAATTGTTCCAAAACCTTATTTCTTTACACAGCGAAGTTAAGGGAAGGGCTCTTTCAGCCCTCCTGCAGCTTCTCTCCAACCATCATAAACATGAAATCAGGCCTTGCAGAAAAAGCAGAGCTCAGAGACCTGTAGGCGAGGGATGATTTTATGGCTGTTGTCTGTCTGTAATGCATGGGATCTTTAGGGACTGACTCTTACATGTCATCTGTCACTCGGAGACTGAAAAGAAACAAAAGAAACCAGGGAAACTTTCTCCCAAATCATTCCAGGCCTGATCCTGCAAACATTTATTACGGGGCTTTGGTGGGATTATTCCCCTAAGCAGTCAGACATCAGTCCCACCGGCACTTTGGTATGCATTTAACATTGCACATCTTGGCATTTGCATGGCCTCTGTGAAATCCGGGGGGGGGCTGCTCACCTGCCTGAGGTTTCCACGTGTGTTAAAGCATGTCCTGGCTCAGGGCACCGAGTGTTTTCAGAGCTGCCCCTTGCACTTGGAAGGAATCCACCTAAATATTTACATGTATTTTGCTCCTATAGTAACAAGAATATTGCGATGGTATGTCTCACATAAACGCGCTGATACATCCTAGCGTTACGCCGTTGATTTAAATAGCACGCCTACGCATACATGCGGTTCCTTGTTTGCAAGGAAGGACGGGCGGCTTGCGGGAAACATCACACCAGCATCTGACGCTTGGAAAAAAAGCACGGGGAGCGGGAAAAAATTAAAAAAAAAAAAAAGGAAGGGGGGGGTGGTTTGCAAAGCTGCAGGCTGCCGGGCTGGAGAGCAGCCCCTCTCCTGCGGCTCCCAGCGCCGGGCCGCTGCCGGCAGGCGGCAGAGCAGAGGGGCTCGGGGCGCCTCCGGTGCCCGGCCGGGCTCTGCCGGGGCGGCGGGAGGGAGCAGCCGCCTCCCGGCTCCGCTCCTCCACCGGAGCTAGAAATCCCGGCGAAATGGGAGGGGTTAGAAAACTTAAAATTGATCCCGTTTGTTCCTGTGACAGCTTTTTTCGGGAAAGCCGAGCTTTCGCCTAAGGAGATAAGTAAATTCCCGTATTCCCTCCCAATCCGGCCCTGATTTAAGTTAATTTGGAGTTTTACCCAGCATCATTAATTGCACTTTTCGTTCTGGATTTGAAGAAGAGAACTGTTATCTTCACATTTCAAGGTTTACTCGGGTAAATCTTGTATCTCTGCTAAGGGGAATTTTGCCTGGATACGGTGGTAAAATCTGAGTTTTTGTTAAATTGCGGCACGAAGCAGAGTGAGAAGTGGGGAGAGGTATTTCAGGAAAATGCCTCATTTCTCTGTGAAGAGTCTGAGGATTAAGCTGGATGTTTGTTACAAAGTTGGGCAAACTCCACAAAAACATTCCTCCTTCATCTCTATTTCAAGCTTACAAGAAGTTAACTTGTGAACTTACCTCTCCTGTACCTTAGTCCCCTTACTGACTGACACTGTCATGGAAACGAGGGTTTGTATGCAAACACTACGGAAAAAAAAGGCAAAGAAAATAATTTCTGAAACCATATTTGCACAAAGAAACCAAACCAGCTTGAATTTCCAACAGTAAATGCTAAGAATAAGTCTGTCAGGGGGAGATTGGCATAAAAAAAAAGTCATATAATAAATCGATGCAAGAAAATGATATTTTATGCTCACCAAAGACAAAGCTTATGAAATAACCAATGTTGCATTACTCACTGAGCTCTGATCCTACAGTCCTAACACGAGATCTGTCCTGCAGTAGCAGTACAGAATATAGACCATCATTCTCAGAGGTACTAAAACGCCTTACTTTTATATAGGTGGTTATAGATCTTGTTTCTACATAAAATTTCATGCTTTTATAAAAGTAAATTCCAAAGCAAATGTAACTTTTCAGAGCCATCATTACCCAGGGTTTTATTGCCAGGCTTGTTAACTCTCGCGGTAAACATCAGGTCCAGCCACTCCGCTCAGTCTCGACTCTTCTTCAGAGGCTGGTAAGATTTATTTTCCAGATAATACTAAAAACATGCTGCTCGCTAAGTTGCTCTCTCAGTGAAACTCTAGAAAAAAAGTCCTCTGGTTTGGTGGCCTTATTTGGCATTTTACAGGTGTAAGGAAGAGTACCGAGTGCCCCACAGTTGCTTAACAAGGGAGTTTTTTGGCTTTGCCAGAAGATAATTGCTCCAGTAGTGAGCTGCCGTTAATCCCGGGCTGTGTGCTTGGTGCTGACCTGCAGCCCTGCTGTTTACATCAGTGGGATTTTTAGGGCCAAATTTTGCAGTTAATTGCAGCAGTATAAATCTGGATTCCTAAATCTCCCTCCCCAGGCGTGGAGCTCCTTTGGATTTGCCCGCGAAATTCGGGGCTGATCCTGCAGCCGCCGAAATCAGTGGGCCTTGTCTCGCAGCAAAACACAGGAAAGACCTGGGCTAGGCCCTCTCCTAAATTTCCTAACAGCAATAAATGCAAGCAATTAGGGGGCTCTGCTTGCTCGGAGGAGCAAGGGCTGCCTTATCTCTGCCTGCCGCAAGCCTTGGGACCGTCGAGCCTGGGTGGTATGGGGAGGTGTCACTATTAGAGAGGCTGTAGAGGGGATTAATACCACTGTGAGGTACATTATGTCCTGTCAGAAATCTTTGCAAAAAGAGCAGGAACTGGAACTGCAAGCTTTCAGCTTTAAGCTCTGAACTTGAGGCTATGCAGCAAGATTAAAGTGTTTGTCTTTCAAAGTTTTCCCATCAAGAAGTGAGAAATCTCAATGCCTTTAAAGGCATACCCTGTTTTTCAATAACCAATTGAGTCAAGAGACCAATTTGATGTCAGTGCTCGCCGCGTTCCCCCGTTACGCTCCCTGACGTGCTACAAGAGACTGGCAGCTGCCGAGCGAGAGGCTAAAAGCCCTCAGCAAAAAGACGTACGGACCGGCGTTACAGCCCAGGGGTTCACAGCCTGAGGTTCATGCTCCCTCCCCAGCCTTGAGACCAAGTCTTGCTGCAGATATTGCACGCTAGGACTTCTGCAGAGTGAACTGAATTATATAAAGGCACTACAGAAAAGTCTAAACATCAAGGTCTCTGCTGGAGGAAAGCACGGATTAAATCGCCCGGTTGCTGTGAAGTGCAAAGAGAAACTGGTAGACAGCGAAGTGATGAAACAATTCATTAGGAAGAGATGTTTTTTATTAGCCCTGTGGAATTTCCTAGTTTGTTGGTAAATCTGTTTTAGCGGCCTCAGGTTTGCTGTCACCCACTGCGAACAGCATGGACATGGGAATGTTTTGGTTGCAAATGATTTATTCAACAAAAATGCAAATTCTGTACTGAATCCCGTATTCACAATCACAAATTTGACCCGCATGCAGAAAGCAGCACAGAGAATACAGGTTAGCTGTTTTCTTCAGCAAGTTTTCCACCTAAATCAAACACATTTACCCTTACCTGTGCATGATGAAATAAGAACATACGGAGGGAGAGTTTCAGCCCTTACACCTTGAAGCACGGTGTCCATCCCCCCAGGCTCACATTTGGATGAACATCAAGACAGCACAGAACCATGTCACTGATGTGCTTTGGATCAGCTCTGCATTTATTTAACATTCAGAAAATGCGGCGTTCAGAAACAAATAGCCACGGTTTTAGAGGGCTTGGCTCAGGTCCTTTCTTTCTATAGGCGGTTGCTATCCTCTATAATGTATAATTATTCAGTACTAAATCTGCCATTATCAAATTCTAGAAAGGGTAATTACCAGCCACACTGGAAGTACCTGGTAACGCTCTCAGGCTGATATTTAATTTTTTGTCAGGAAACAGATGAAAGCAGCTTTGGTCAGAGCGAAGCATACAGGTTAAAGCCAGAACACGGTATTGTAATTTTAAATTCAAGAAACTATTGTGGGAACAAAGGACAGAAGGGAAGGCAATGATTTCCCCTTTTTAATGCTTGTGAAAACAGCCTCATGCTCTTTTATTTCCAGTGTATGAGTGCAGAATATGTATGTGCTTTTATTTTGTACTTAAAATTTAAGGCACCTCCAGGAGGCTGGTTTATAAGACGGAAGAGAGGAATAATGAATCCAAAAATATAAAATAAAACTTTCTTTTGCAAAAAAAGAAGAAAGCTTGTTTTTCTAAAGGCAGACAAGATTCGTTAGTGGACATTGCATTTTAAACACGTGTGTTGAGAAGTTAAAACTGATGGAGACTGCATGTAATAAAACCCTGTATCCAAGATCAAAATAATGGTGTATTATTTGAGCCAATCCTTCTTAATTCACCCCGACAAGCAGACACGATGACTTCAATGACATTACTTTCGTAGGCAAAGCACACAGATAGGGCTGATTATTAAGGCACACATAATTTTCCACAAGTAACTGATATTATTTGAGAAATCGTAACATATTCAGTGGATTTTAACTCAAAGCCTGCGTGCACACACCTATGCGTATCTGACTGTGCATTATCTTTAATCGTTGTGTGAAAACGGCTCAGAAATGCTCGAAAACTGATTGCCTTAAATTATTTTGTCACGTCTGTATCAGAAAGTGCTTGCTCTTGCTCCCATCGGGGTTCATGCCCCATTGACTTGGATGGCAACAGGAACAGCCAAAAATACACAAATATTTGTCTTGTGTTACAGACCACAAAAGTCATCAGGAAAGGTTGCCGGTGTTATTCTGTCATTATTGTATGCAAGAGGTGCTGTTGGCTCTGTAGGAAAAAATACGTCTGTAATTAAAACCAACAAACATATGTTCTGACTTTAACCAATATTTTTCATCACCAAAAATATGTAAGAAATAAATAAATGAAAATTTAGTTGAGAGGTTTAATTAAACAAGCAATTAAAGATGCCCACGCTGCCAAGCCCTTTTGTGTTACTACTATTTATTTTTCTCCAGGAGAAACCTTTATTTTCCAAAGGTTTATCTTGTGGAAAATCACTGCCTTAAATTAATTTTCCTTTTATCACATGTAACTCAAACCACTGAATATACTGTTGTAAAATGATGTCCTGTGTGTTATTTCAGAAATAAATAGCCTCTTCCTTGTTGGATTTTTTTTTTTAAGTACCAGTTTCAATAGAGGAGGGAGATTTATTTAAAGAGAAATTTTCCTCCTCAGAGAAAACTGTTTGAAAAGCCACACGTACACATTGAGTCTTTGTCTATCCCAGCATCTCAGAGTTGCTAAAGGAGTTTAATAATCTGGAAGGAGGAGGGTGTAAAACCTAAAGATGCTTTAAATGTGCACCCTTGCCAGGTTTTTGCATGGCTGGCTTGCTCCCGAATGAGAAATTTGTGGCAGTTATTTGTTATTTTTAAACACGTTGGACAAGGCTACTGAGTTTTTCTCTCTCTCTCTTTTTTTTTTTTTTTTAGTTATAGAAGTAGTGACTTTTTCAGCGTGATTTTTGCAATAAGAGGCACCTGGTGACTCCGAGAAACTCTGCAGCGGTTTGAGCTCCTGCTTCTTTGCAGGATCAGGAGTTTTAATGAGCTCTCAGCGGCCTGATCCCGTTAACACTCTCTCAAGTAAGTAACTGACTTTGGTGATATTGCTTATATGACCGAAATTATTAGTCAAATTAAAAATTAACTCCAGCCTTTTGGAATGGGATCCTTTTTGGATCTTGAGTATGAAGCTGAGCTTTGCACAAGTTTCCTTTAAAAAAGCAACAATAAGAGAGAATTAGAGATCGCTGGAAGAGTGCGGCCCTTGTAAAAGTGAATGGGGGTGAAACCAGCACCACTGAGCACAAATTATATCAAGAACTTATAAAAATTTAACAGGGAGCGTTGTCCTTTCTGGAAGTATTTAAGCTGTTCCATAGCAGCGTAATAGTTTATATCCCTGCAATGCAATTTTTAAATCAACTGCAGAATTTTATAGAAAACTGACTTCAACTCTCTTAAAATCTATAGGGATGCTTCCCTGGGCGTTTGAAAGGACCTTCCACAGGGAAGATTTTCACCGGAGACGGGGTTTATTTTTTGGATCTGACAAACCCTTTGTTACCCGTGAATTCCTTCCTCGAGTAATCCTATTACGTTGCTTTGTGAAGGGTCAGTCCTGCATGTATAGCCATGAATTGTGCCCAGGGTCAGCAACTCGCACGCATAATGCTCCTTATACATATCTGCAATTTATAAGATTGGACCTTTTATTGAAGCTTACTTTTAAAACAGCCCCAGAAGGGTCGTACGTAAAGCCGAAGAAACCCATTTAAGGAACCAACTTGCTTCCTTTGGAAACAAATGACAGCTGGAGCATGGGGAGTCAGGAAACTATGTCTGGCCATCAAAACTGGACGCACAAAAGACATGTCAGTGTGGCATTTCCTACCTCGTGGAGCCACTTTCCCCTCGATGCAGCTCTACAAATACCATAGTGCATTGATTGAATCTTAAACTCACCAGACTTCAATAAATTCTGAAAGTGTATGAAATTAAAATTGAAGCAAGGGATACACAGAGTGTTAGTCCTTCTCCAAATAATAATTTAATAACTGTCCAAAAAGTATAGTGGTTCAGGAAAGGCAACCCAGATGGGAAGATATAAAATAAAGCTATAAAGTTTCCTTCAAATGTATTTTAATCATTGTTAAATATTTACATTTAATAAGCACTAGTTTTTATTGCAAGAGAGATGTAATTACACTTATCATTCATGGAAA
Source organism: Aptenodytes forsteri (assembly GCF_000699145.1). Lineage (NCBI taxonomy): Eukaryota > Metazoa > Chordata > Aves > Sphenisciformes > Spheniscidae > Aptenodytes > Aptenodytes forsteri. The sequence goes on from NW_008796044.1 coordinate 16,024,667, forward strand.
AATGGAGTTTTAATAGTCTGTATGTTGATTTGCTAAGATGAAATAGTGTCCTAAAACTATGTCGCTGACTCTCCCCTGGGAATATGTTCCATATGTGAATGCAAAACAGATGAGGATTTTTTTATCAGTGCACAAACTGTATCAACTTTATTTCTCATTGTCTCTGTTACATTTAACATAAACCTTTACCCCTGATGTTTTGCTAATTAGAAGCACCTTATCAGGCTTTTACAACCCTTACTAATAAGGTTATTTATTTAGTAAACACTAACAGAAGGAGCAGCAACACCTTGATATTGACTCTGGGGAAGCTGTAGGTTGAGGTTATTGCCTCACACAATTTTAGCAGTAATTCGTGGCCGCATTCGATGTGTCAGAGACAAAGCTGCTCAAAGGGACTGCACATCTCCACGGAGCTGCGCCTCTGCTTCGCCAAACCAAGAGAGGAGGAAAGGAAAAGCCAATTAGGTGCAATGAATCTGCAAAAATTATCCCTCATTTTTATATTATCATTGTTTATCCGCCTATTTTTTTTTTTTTCTTCTTTCTTTTCTCTTTTTTTCCCTGGTTTCCCTGCTCGCAGCACATGCGGTCCCAGCTATCAGGAAGTTTTACGTCAGCTCCCCTTAGCCGACACGAGCAGCTCCCGGAGCAGCCCTTCCTCCTCAGTCGGGCAGCAGAGCCGCAGCTGCAGCTCCGTGCCAGGGACTGGGCTGGCTTCCCCAGAACCGTGCGTCACCTGTAATTCTCGATCAGTTTTTCTTTCTTGAAGGTTATGGACATAGAAAAGACCTAACAGAAGGTCTAACAGAAGAAATAGCTGGATTTTAGGAATTCACGGTAGTGACACTGTGGGCATCAGTGCAGGGAGCTGCTTGACCTGGCACCTTCTGAAATATTGACTGGAAGCCTTTTGTCTTGAAAAGATGCTCAGTGTTTGTACTCTATAGGCAGCCATGAAAGTCTCTATTAACATCATTTATTAGGACTGACAAATGAATTTATTTATTCTTTTATTTTCATATATCATGGCTTTTCAGATGAACTGCAGAAATGGGGATATTCTAAATCTATTCTAAATCTAAACCTTCTGGGGGCTATTTTGCTTTGTTATTACATTTGTGAGCTCCACGTTTCCCCAGCAGAAAGATACTGCCGTAGAAATCCACTGGCAAGAAAGGTAGAGGGAGCAAATAAATGTGGAGAAAAAATATACGGTTTTAAAAATTAGCCATATAAAATGGTCACTTGGACTTCCCACAGCAGTATGAAGCCCACTTGGGGCAGTAAATGGACAGATAATGCGTGGAGTGGGCTTAGGTTAGCTGTGGGTTTATTCCCACCCTCTTGCATGGGTGCCCATGGTTTTAGTACTCCCATGGTTTTAGTACTGCTAAACCAAGTTTTGCAGGCAGGAAAAACCTTCCTGAGAATCAGATTAACTAAACCAAACACACCCCAAAAGGATCTATTGTTCTAGTGCAAATGTGGGTCTTCCACCACTATGTGGTCCCGGGCTCCTGTGTAAGCGAAAATCTTCATCCTTTGCTCTAATCCTGCAAGAATCCAGTTTAGGCACAGAAATTTAGTGCATTTGAACATATTAATTACACTACACTTGCAAATACCCACAGCTTGTTGCTAACAGGGGTGTTTGCCTTAATCTCGTACCTGCGAAGAAACTATTTGCCATTGCACAATTTCATGCACACTGAGGATCCCCGGGATCCTGGCCGTATCCAGCATTTCTGGATAGCTACAGAATATCTGTGCCCTTTACTAGAGCTTGCCATAGCCTGTGCCATAAGGTAATGATGTACCTGAGCGTAACGCTAGATAGGTAACTACTGGAGCTTGGCTCGCAGTGTTACTTCTGCTTGTTGTAAGGCACCATCATTTGGAAATAGTACACAAAATGGACTTGTGCTCACTCTTAAATGAAGGTTAATTGTCCCTGTAGCCATCGTTCACATGTGCTAGCTATTACAGCCTTGTTTTGCCCATATTCCAATAGTGGCTCTTGCAGTGAATTGAGGAACTGCTGCCAGGAAATGTCCTTCTCTAAATGACATAATTAGGGTATTGGGGAGCCCAGTGAAAGCCGATTAGGGGCATCACTGCTGTTCTTGATGCAAGCAACAATTCAAAGCACATAAGCAAACACTTAGACTATGCGGATGATTTGATATTGATTAAACTCTGATATCTGAGACTCCGTGGAAGGCAGGTACAGCATGCTGGAAGGAAAACAAAGCACTGACTTCATATTTTGCATTAGCTAAAAAATGAAATGTTTTCATTGACCTCACTGACCAGAAATCAAAAAATCAAACCATTATCTAAATTAAAGCTATTGGCCTGACTAATTAAAATTACTGGACTGTCTGATAAAATTAAGTGATAGATGCTTAAATAAACTCAAAACTACACTTTCTGTTTTATCTAGGTGTCCTTGGTTCCTCTTGAAATTGTCCAGCAAGTTTGGGTGTAGGCGTAGATAAGGTGAATCATGGATGTACCTGTCAAGATGTGCCCACGCCTCCAGCTGCGCTTCCAGGAGGGAGACGCTTTTCTCTCTTTTCCCTGTCCGGTCCTCAGCTCTGCAAGTGGTTTTGTGGATGGAAGAGCATGGCATGTCACCAAGGGGAGGGTTTAGCAACAGCAACATGCCCTCCTCTTCCCTATTAGCATGGATGCACACCGATCTTACCAAACTATTTTTTCGTAGCTTTATTATTAAGGGAAGAAAAATGCGTCTTCTTCACGTAATGATGGGTAGACTTCTAGGTGGTGTAATTCACTGCTCTGTTGAAACCAACAGATCTGCAGATATCAGGCACTTTATTAACTCTACTTTTGTATGTAGACTTATTGACTCCAACAGCAACTGTTCGTATGACCATGAGGTTACTTGTTTAAGGGTTTACAGGACCAGGACCTACAACACCAGTGGAGCTTTTAAACTGACCATCTTGGCTGCTGTTAATGATTCATTGACTGCTGTTCCTCCCGCTCAGGACTTCACAGTTTATTATTCAGGCACCTTACTTAATGCCTTGTGCATTTTGTCCTTTGATCTTTTTACTAAATGCCTGTGAGGCGCTTGTGACAATATGGGAAATTAATATGTGCAGGTATGGAACAATTCTCCATCCTTTCTATCCGCTTCCAGTGTATAGAAGCTCTGGCTTGTGTTCAGCACTCTTGGATGCTGTGCTGATACCAAAGCCTTTTAAAATATGATTTGCTCTTGTTTTCAATGAGCATTAGTGCATAGTGAAAGATCAACCTAAATAAAAGTGGATCACAGACATGGTAAGAAAGTCTTTGGCAGAATGTAAGACACAGGTTACTTTTGCAATAGGTTCATAGTAAATTATAATAAATTAATATTTTTATCTCAGAGCTTAGTGCCTGTTCTCCCTGCCCTCTAAGCAGCACTGCTGGAGAGTTTCTGTTGCAGGATGCAGGCAGCGGATGGCAGGGTCCGACCAGGCACCGTCCTGCTGGCAGGACTCGACAGGACACCATGCAGTCCAGGTTGTCACCCCTGTGCAACATCTCGGTTTTCATCACAGCCATCAGGGTGGGAGGTGAGATGAGGCAAGGGGCTGAGAAGCATGGCAGACTTGCTGCTCATTTGCCCTGCTCTTCTTGTTAGATTTTGGGCAGCTGAGTTCAGAGGGCGGCCAGGGTCCTCAGGAAATCCTGCGCAGCACTGACACTGCAGCATTCAGCCCCAGAGATGCTCTGGTGAGCTTAGAGGATGCAGCCTGCAGCTTTAGCACTAGACAGATATCGCATTCATCTCTGCACATCCCATTTCTCTCCTTTGCTCCCAAATCCTGTGCTCTTCTGGAGCATGCCCAGCCCCATCCCATGCCTTTCACCAGCCTTCCTGGAGCTGCCACAGCCAGCCACCACCTTTGCCAGGAAGAGCGCAGAGCACTCGGAGCCGGCATTTAGCCACTGACGTTCGGGTGCTCTTTGCTGCCCCAGGCTGCTGTCTGGCTCATCCCCAGCACTGACAACCCCACAGCACAGCAGGACACAAGTTGTTGGTGCCACTACTGCAGGAGGAGGTTAAACACCCCCTCCGCTGGGTAAGGTGGGTCTGGAAGCAGTCAAGGCTGTGCTACCGTGCCACGGAGCTCAGTGTCCAAAGGCTCTGGTTTCTTGTTTCTTGTACATTTTGCTCTTGAAGCCTCTCACCACCCCAACTGCAGCGCTTGTTTTGTGCATACTTTGCCGATTACATTGCTTCCCGGCGGAAGAGTGGTCCGTGGATCCCGGGAGAGCAGCAGAGCTGACAGCTCTCCCGACTTTCAAATTCCTTCTTCTCTTTTCCGTGCCCCCTCCCAAGCCTAAAAGCACCGAGTGCTGCATTTCCACATTCTGCCCCAAACCAGTGTTTGATGTAAAGGCAGAAACGGAGCAGCCTTTTGGGAGAGCAGACAAGCTCTTCTCCTTCCTGCAAGCTCCACCACCAGCTCCAGCTGCTCTGGTCTGCAAGCCATGAAGACAAATACCTTAGCCTGGGGGACACGTTAAAATCTTGACCAAAGTTCTTCAGTCACCAGCAGCATTTTTTCTTATCTACAAACTGCTGCTCTGCTTTAAACAGACTGTCTTAGATAAGCAATAACCACCTCCCATTGATGCAGGCAGTGGGAAAGAGCATCTTCTACAGCTGTGCAGCGCAGGTGCAGCAGCATCTTTGATCCAGGCAAGCCGAGCTACAGCAAGTGGCCAAGGAGGTTAATTCCCCCATGAATCGTTGCTTTTCTTTGCATCTTTATCACATTCCTGGATCCAAGCCATGTTCCTACAGCTTCTTCACCCTTGATTTTACGAGGGGAAGGAAATGGAAAAGCAGCTGTAATATCCTTGGCGGATACTGGTTTACAGTAGCTCGGTAATTATAGTATCTCAGCGGTGAGATGGCTGAACCCCTTCGCTTTTGCTCTGGCAGCAGCCAAATGAAGTTCTCGCAGGATTTAGCCGGTGTTTCCTCCTGCACGATGTCCCCCGGGCAGATGCGGGACCGCAGGAGCACGCGCCGGGCAGCCACCACAGGGCTTTGCAGAAATCCTTTGGCCAGCGCAGAGGAGCAAATGGCAGGTTACACACTACAAGAGAGCCAGTGCTTATATCACTCCAGTTTGTATTGAATGCCACCAAGTGCTGACAAGGTCTGAGTTGAAAAATCACAGTTGCGTTCAGCAAAGGACGTTTCAGCGACCTGCTTTGCTCCAACTCTGCTCACCGTCTTTTTCAGATTCCTGTTGGGCTGCAGCAATGAGCTGTGTGCCATGCTCTGTATGCGCTAAAATTGCTTGAAGTGATTTCAGTGAAGCAGGATATAATCAGCAGCGCTAAAAGCAGAGCAATAAGGCACAAATAATACCCAGTGCATCCTTCAAAATACCTTAATTCCTCCCCTTTCTCCACAGCTCCCACGGTACAACCCTTCCTTCCAGTACACTTCTGGCTCTCTCAATCTAGTCTATCTCCAGACTCAAAGCACCGGTAAGTTTGGCTGCTTTCCATCTATACCATATGCCGTCTATCTTAATTGAATACAGCAGCATATCAATGGCTTATCTGACAGAGAGCTATTTAACACTGAAAGCCCTGGAACAGATTTGTTATACATGATCTGTGACTATCTCCATCCCTTGGCTCCTTGCTCAGGCTTATGAAGTTGGGAGGATGGTGCATCAGGGATGAAGATGTGCAGGGAGAATAAAATAACAGAGAATTCTCTTGAGGGGAAAAAACTATATAAGCAACCTTAAGGGATTAATCATCAAGCACAATAACATTTACCACTGCAATCAATGCAACCCTAGTCATAGAAAAAGCTGACGTTCAAACCTATGAGAGTTTCTGAGAAGAGCTTGTACAAGACAGAAACTACTTTATTTCAGTTTGGTAATAGCTAGACTCAGACGAAAGCCTTAATAGATGCTATTTTATGTTTCACTTCAGATGATTCCCAATTCACTTTGCATTTCTGTGCGATTTCTTCGCCCCTATATGAAGTTAGATACTTTTGAAGGCTGCTCTGCAAGCAGAGTCCTGCAGGCAATGGCATCGGGAGCTTAACCAGCGCCCGTTTGCTCAGGTTGCAAAAGCTGGTGTTGGTTTGAGCACTTCAGTACACAGATCCAAGTGGGACTTGACATCAGATAAATGGTCAGAATTAATTCAGCCTCATTGTAACGGTGATCGTTGCATTTGATCGCTGAACTGTTGAGTCAAACTTTCACTAAAGCAGGGAGTTGCGGTGCAAATGCTGGCAGACCTGCTTGCAGAAAGAGCAGTGCTGCCTCTGCTCTACTCTGCATCTGCAATTTTTACTGAGGGGTTTTTTTTTATTTTTAATTTCTCTGATATTTGTTGTTCAGCGAATCAAAATATCCTTTTCTGGGGAAGTAAATCTCCCAGAGCTTAATTCATCATTTTGAAGTAATACGAAGCTTAAGTTTGTCTTTGCTGGAGCTGCATACTAAGTATTCAAGCATAAATAAAGAAAATATAAATAAAGCAGGCCTGAATCTATTTCACCGTGTTATTAAAATTCCATTGTTTGCTCTGCGGGAAAAGACCTCCCAAAATGACAGTGGTAATCTGGGCAAAAAGCAGATTGTTGCCAAAGGGTTCAGCTCTTAAAGGGGGGAAGCATTTTAAAAACTGCCAAGGAAAATATTTTCATTCATGAGTTCACCCAGCCTAAACATGCATCTAATCCTCCCAAACTGACAGTTCAAAAAGGCAACCACAGTTGAGACAGGCAAAGTGTTCAGTTCAAAGGCAAAAAAAAAAGGACCTAGGGATTATTAGCATTATCACTTGATCACGAAATGACCATCAACTCTGGAAGCGCGTAGCTCCACCTCTCCTTCCCAAACCCAGGGACTTAGTCCCCATCGTGTTGCTAAAAGAGCAGTAAAGCCTTCCTTGGCGATTCACGGCAGCAAGGAGAAGAGCCTTCGGAGGGGTTAGGACTTGCTCCCATCTGAAAATGTAAAGATTGACACAAATGGAAGCAAAGTGCCCTGAATCTGCGGAACAGGAGTAAATCGGGAATCTCAAATGGTGCCCCTAGCCAAGGACCCCCCTTTTCCTGAAATACGCATTGCAGAGACTGAAAAAGAAAAAATTTCCACACTTACTAGATACGTAAATCTTAGCATATTTAGCAAAAGAAACCATCACTCTCTCTGTTTTACAGATATTAGATTACAGAATAATAAGTGTCTTGCCCACGGCTGCAAGAGACAGCAGTAGCAGAGCTGGGAAGCAAATAACCAGACCGCTAAAAAAACAACTGCAGAAAGTTTAAATTGAGTCCCTGGGAAACAGAAGCCTTCCCAAGAAATTGAGAAGATACGTCTCTTTTGTTTGTTTGTTTTTGTTGGGGAGAGTTGACTTTGGTTTTGTCTTTCTTCCCCCAATACTCAGCCTTGCCAGCCCGGTGTGAAGCCACCAGCCCTCCCACCAACCAACCCATTTCTCGTTCGTTTTGCTGATATCAAACCTGTGGTCCCAGTCAGCCAAATGTGGCAAAACTGTAGAGGTCTCGTGATGCTGGGTTCCCACAAATTCTGCAAAAATAGGCATAAGAGACGTCACACCATGAGGAAAGACTGAAGTGTGAGTCCAGTTATAAGACACCAAAATATCTGCATGAGAGATTGATGAAAATCCCAACTGGTGGGGAAAAAAAAGAACGTTTAGAGTTAGGTACAGAACAATACAACCAGGAGAGGCAAAAACTGACTTCAGAAGTCTCATCATCCCCTGAACTATTTGGTGTTGAAATCCACAACTGCTCGCCCTTGCAGCAGAGACATGAGGGATGGGAGACCCAAGGGAAGCGAGCAGCAATTTTTGATCGAGGGCTACCCTTGTCCCTCCTCCATCCCCTACCAACAGCCACTTCCCATGGCACAGGGACGAAGGCATCCAGGAACACGCAGCGGGGCCGAGCTGCTCCAGCTCGTTCTCTTGGTTGAGGCCCCACCATGGCTCTCGGGGGCTTTGGCCTCGGAGGCTCTCGGGGCTTTGGCCTCGGACCTCGCACGCTCGGCAGCCAGCAGAGGGGGCGGAAGGGCTGGACCGATAAATTTTTGATCGAGGGCTACCCTTGTCCCTCCTCCATCCCCTACCAACAGCCACTTCCCATGGCACAGGGACGAAGGCATCCAGGAACACGCAGCGGGGCCGAGCTGCTCCAGCTCGTTCTCTTGGTTGAGGCCCCACCATGGCTCTCGGGGGCTTTGGCCTCGGACCTCGCACGCTCGGCAGCCAGCAGAGGGGGCGGAAGAGCTGGACCGATAACAGTTATCAGCGAAATCTCTCCATTTCTGACTTGTAAAATAGATCATGGCAGCAGAAACATCTCCCTGTCCAGCTGATGAGAGAGGAGCAACTTGCTCAAAATCGCTCTGTCTCGTGAACGTGCTTTCCAGGTCCCTCACCAGGGGGGAGAAGTGCTGCTGCAAAGCAAAGAGCCTGCGCAAGAGCATCTGCAGCCGTATGTGCATAACCAGCTGTAGGCTGGGGTTTTTTGCATTTATCCTCAGATGAAGCTTTCCTAAAAAATCCTTCCCAAGTTTAAACCACAACAATGCATGCTGTAGATACTGGCAAACATTTTAAACGGCTGGTGAACCCACAAAACCGTCAGCAGAGCAGTGGCTGCGGCTCCGTTCTGCAGTCAGCCGCTGGACTGCAGTCATCCCCCTTAGGGCTGCAGGGGATGACCCCTCTGTCAAATCTGTTTGCAGAAATAAAAAAAATGAAAAGCTAGTATTTTCAGCAGACTGTCTGCCCCTTTGCAGAGCAGCCAAGCTGCGGGCTCCCCATTGCTCCCTGCCTTCCGCAACGGAGCGAGAGCTGAACCCATAGCTCGGCCGCAGGTTTTCCCTTGGCCCCTGCATGGGATCCCTGTGGGGACACTCTGAGTGCACCAGGAGCCACCTGCAGCATGAGTCACCAGGGCAAATGAGGTGACCATTGGGCAACACGCTGTTCCGCACCCTTAACTTGGCCAAGTATTGCACATCAGCCCTTTGGAAAGACAGCAGTATCTCACCTGAAACCCAAGCCCTGAGAAAAAGCTCTTTCCTCCAGGAGAGGATGATGAGACTTCAGGTTCATCTGAATGCCAGTGTCTCTCCTTTGTCTCCTGCGGACACATGCACTACAAGCCAAGAGCTCTGTTCATGCATGGCTGAGCACAATGCCCCTGGGAGTCAGGGAGAAGATTCCCATTGACAGTGACAACCAAGCAGGTCCCAATGCAAAAGCACATTCATGAACATGATGCCATCTTGCCCCGGTAAATGGTCATCTTTGGTGCTGAATCCCAACTCATTTCTCTGTTTTGTCTCTAGGAAAAAAAATGCCAGTCCAAGCAGCAAACGTCTGGCAACAGGAACGCTGTTACCAGCTGCATTTTCCTTCATGCTTTTTAAACTGCTTTTATTACAAGGTGAGTTTAACATAGGCAATTAACTTCCTCCCCGTGAACCTTGGTGTTCTTTTGTCTGTTTTATTTGTATAAATTGGTAATGATTTATTCTAGAGAAAATTAAAAGTTGATGGAAAGATATCTCCAAAAAGCTGCAATTGCAGCACCATGTGTGACAGCTCCTGTTGACATGAGCAGCTGGTTGCAAGGTACTTGAGCAACCTGGTACCCGGCTGCTCGCCCCTTCCACTGGAAAGGACCACTGGAGCTTTAAAAGAGCCAGGTGAATAATCGCATGATGTGTTGAATGTTTATTTTGTTTGAAAACATACCTGAAATATCCTGCCAAACATGCCAAATGCTATCGGGCATCTCCAGCCTGTAGTGAGTGCGTGCAGGTAAGACCACTGCCAAGGCTTCCTTTGGGAAGCGCCAGCTCCCAGAAGGAGGAGTACCAACCACTGTCTCGCCAAAATCACTCCCTGAGGTATCTAGTACCGTCCAGTGCTTATGGGATCCTTAATTGTCGTCATAGGCTCTCGGCACGCACACACACACACACTCAGCTTGTGGCTGGAGCAAGCTGAAGAGCGTCACCCATTTTACCCAGGAAAACAATCCTCTTACAGCGAAATGACATTCACGGTGCTACTGCTAAGCAGGCATGCACAAAATACACACATTACTCCCCAGCTCAAGACCTTAAGCCTCTTATTATGCAACTGCTGGGGTTTTTTTTCCCCTATTTGAAAGTTAATTCAGATGACAACAGGATTAGCCACTGTAGAGCTCCTTAACCGTACGCTCGCAACCTCACGATGGGCGACTGCTGGGCTGTTGCTTGGCAGGATTCCTGTACTCACCAGTCACATTTGATACAGACAAATGTTATTTTGACTGTCTTTATGCTTTAACCGTATATTATGATAGTATCAGGTTATCTGTTGCCTAAGACGAGTTGTAACAAGGGAGTATTTAGACGAGCAACCCACATACCACCACCAAGAGTCTTGCATGACTTGGTAAAGTGTAGGGCATGCTTAGAGTGAAGAGCTAACACAGGATAAACAGATGGAATACAGCATCATCTGCTAGGTCTTGGAGCTTGATTCAAGTCACTTCAGTACAGAGCTTCTAAATTGAGCTCAGTATTATCTTTTCTGTATTAATTTTATCTTCCCTCGTGTAGGCTTGTGGCTATTAGCATTTGGCAATTCAAATATTACTAGCCAATATTTTCAAACAATATGAACAACCAGATTCCCTACATTTTAGGAGAAAATGATGCACTAATTGAGAAATTTTGCTTCCTTCATGCTCTTTGACTGAATGTTTCTATAGCATTGAACAGAAGATCAGAGCTGTCTATTCACAGCTTTGAAGAGGCTCACAGATGAAGATTAAGTGAGCAGCATGTCTATAAACTGGAATCTCATAGGCCTAGCTTGGATTCCCAAGATTTCCTATTAATTTCCTATTAATTTGGGTCAATTGCTTGGTTTCTCTGAGCCTCAGATTCCCATTGTAATTTTTTTCAGTTTAGATCACTACCTGTAGAGCAGAAACAACTTCTCCTGATATATTTAGGCAATGCACACACAGCAGGGCTTCACTTGGGCCCCTCACTGTTGCTGTAATACAACTCATAGTAATTGCAATATGATGCAATTAAATAACCTGTAAATATATTTTCTGTCAAACCTGATTTTATTGCCTATTAAATTCCACAAGATGTTAGAGCAGCCCCATGCTGTGCACTTATCTCTCCTTCCCATACATCACTGCTCTTGCCAGCAAGCATGATAACATGGACATCCTTTGTACAGGGTGTCCAGCGCATTCAAGGCTCAGCCATAGTGCAACAGCCCTTTGGGGGATCACAGTTTTGAGCACGACTGCGAAGTCCTTCTCAGATCCTTGGCAAACCTGGCCCCCGCACCTACACGCAGGAATCCAATTCTTTTCAAAAAAACTGCTGTAAGTTTTTCCTTCCCTTTCCACATCTGCATGTCTCCACTTTCCTGACCCAGCAAGATGTTTTGGCAAGAATAGAGATGACCAGAAAGAGCTCAGGCACGAGAAATATTGAGATGGTGACTGCTATGGCCACAGGCTCTCTCCAGTGCCACCATCACCCTAAAAAAAGGGTTGTGCCTCCCAAAGTAAAAAAGAATATTTGGCATCTGATTATTCTTAGTGCGTCTCTGTAACTCTCATGGAGTATCCAGTCACTTGAAGGACTTGTTACTTGCTCAGCCTCTCCAGCAGTCATTAGTATTTAGTGTTGAGATGGGAATTGAGTACTGGCAATAGAGCAGAAGATGATTACGAAAGTTGCTGCTGAAAGCACACCCCGGTTCATGACTCCAGCTGGCCATCAATTCTACCTCATCACAAAACCGTGCTGAAATCTAGGAACCCCTCAAAGCAACAGGTTTCATGGAGTTTGGAACATTTTTCCCCGTGTGACTGGTGAGGTCATTTATCGTCTGCACGTGAAAACCTGCTGCAATGACTCATGGGTTGCTCAGACCCACCTTTAAACAGACAACCCGGAGCTGCCTGCTGCAAGCGGTCTCTTCTCAAAATCATAGAATCATAGAATTGTTTAGGTTGGAAAAGACCTTTAAGATCATCAAGTCCAACTGTTAACCTAACACTACCAAGTCCACCCCTAAACCATGTCCCCAGGCACCACATCTACACGTCTTCTAAATACCTCCAGGGATGGGGACTCAACCCCTTCCC